>NW_022436948.1:45005101-45101273 GCF_009761245.1 Sapajus apella
TGTATTTTTGAAGTTTTTGAAACCCATTATTTTTTATGTCTTTTTTTTGTGTATATATATATGTATACAAAAGACCTAAGAAATAAACCCATTTATTTCTTAGGTCTTCTTTTGTGTATGTATATATATATATACGTACATACACAAAAGAAGACCTAAGAAATAAATGGGGCAATAAACCAGGTTAGTATATTGGAAGACTCAATATCAAAACGATAATAATAGATCATGATGAGTTTCAAAAACTTCAAAAATACAAATTAGCACACTAAAGAAATGTAAATGGCACAGAGGTCTCTCCTTTACTTACATATTTATTTATTGCTTCAATTATTTTTCTTCCCAGAGAAATGGCATAACCTTTTGAAATGTCTAGGTTAAGCTTTGTTGTGACAAGAATTCTTTAAGTGTGGAGGATCTCTGAAATTATTCAGAAGTTTTTAAAGCATATTTCAAAATTAATTGCTTAAAGATGAATGTGTAATTTTATTTAAGTTGGGCTCTGGCAAGGAATGCTCTTTTCCAAAGCTAAACATTCACGTTAGATAAATGTAGTGAAATTAGTAAAAATGTAGGACCTTATAAGCTAACACACATTAAAAAGTAACCATCATAAAAAATAACCAAACATACATATTTAATAAAGGAAATTTAGTACAGTAATCTCTTTATTATTTGTTTATTAGCCTATTCAATGTAAATTTCTTTTTACTTTTAATTTAACTTAAAAAGAAATCTAGGGTGATTCCTAGGACTCTATTTACAATGATGTAATATTTCTGCTTTAATGCCTTATTGACTACTTGGATATTTTAAGTGTCTATTTCTCTTGCTACTAGCACCAATTAAGAGTTGCAAATATAATTTACACATCCTTATTAACATTTATATATACTCTGCAGCCTCCCCGCCCCTCCCACAATGCCCAACCCCAGGATTTCCCTGGCTCACCTGCCTGCTATGGCCAAGAAGGAAGTAGGCTTTTACAACGCAGTGGAAGAATATGTGATCAAGGAAGAGTACAAAATATGGAAAAATAACACCTCTTTTTCTTATGATTAGGTGGTGATGCATGCTTGGGAGTGGCCCAGCCTAACTGCACAGTGACTTCCAGATGTAACCAGACAGAAGGGAAAGATTTCAGCATTCATCAGCTTGTCCCAGGTGCACACACATCAGTTGAACAAAATCACCTTGTGCTGCTTCCTAATGATGATGCTCAGTTTGATGCATCACAGTACAACAGTGAGAAAAGAGAATGTGGAGGTTGAGGTTCGGTTAATGGAAAACTGAAATAGAAACCAACACCAAGCTGAAGAACTAAACAGAACCTGAAATATTCTCCAATACCCTTGTATCATCACCACAATGACTCTATCTAGTGATGTTCTTGTCTTTGACTATACAAAACCTCCTTCTAAAGCAGACCATCTGGAGAGTGAATCCCACACTTGCATCTCTGTGGACGTCAGAAGGAAGGCTGTGGGCTTTTATAGAACCCAAATCTCAGTGGGCACTTATTGCTTCAGATGACCACACCATCTGCCAATGGGACATCAGTGCTGTTTCCAAGGAAGGAAAAGTGTGGGATGTAAGGACCATCCTTACGGGGAATACAGAAGTAGTAGAAGAGGCTTCCAGGTGTTTGTTCCATGAGTCTCTGGGCCAGCTGCTGATGATCAGAAATTTACAGTTTCAGATGCTCATTCAAACAACAATTCCAAAACAATCTACTCACCTGATGCTCACAGTGCTGAAGTGAACTGCCTCTCTTTCGGTCATTTCAGTTAGTTCATTTTTGCCACAGGATCAGCTAAGACCGTTGCCTTGTAGGATCTGAGAAATCTGAAACTTCAGTTGCATTCTTCTGGATCACATAAGGATGAAATATTCCAGGTTCAGTGGTCACCTCACAATGAGAATATTTTGGTTTCCAGTAGTACTAACCACAGACTGAATGTCTAGGATTTAAGTAAAACTAGAAAGAAGCAGTCCCTAGAAGATGTAGAATGCAGGCCACCAGAGTTGTTGTTTACTCATGATGGTCACACTGCCAAGTATCTGATTACTCCTGGAATCCCAATGAGCCTTGGATAATTTGTTCTGTGTCAGAAGACAGTATCATGTAAGTGTGGAAAATGGCAGAGAACATTTTCAATGATGAAGACCCTGAAGGAGGCATGGATTCAGAAGGACAAGGATTTTAGATACGTCTGTACTTCTTGTGAATTCAGACTCCCCCTTTTTTTCTCCTTTCAACATTAAAACTGATTTAACACTGGTTATGAAATGCACAGACACACTAACAGCTCTCCATCTACAATAGACACTACTAGTCATGCTATTAGCTCAAACAGTGGATGTTTTCTATATATTAATGGGTGGACTTGATTCAGCAAAGCCAGTCTTACAGCAAAATTTTCTTCAGGAATTTTCTGGTAAAAAGTCCAGGATTAAAGTAGCTATAGAAAGGGGAATATTATTTGCAAATTTTTTTTCTTATGCTATATCATGTTGAGAAATGCCAAGTATATGAAAAAATATATTATTTGCTAAGAAGAATGATGACAAGGATAGCCTAGCCAGCCCCCCCAAGTGGAAAACTACTTGGGGCATTCTAAAGCAGCAAAACAGTGTGTGTATATCATATACCAATTAAAACATTTCTTTAAGCATGGGATAAGTGTGACCCTGCCTTCATGACTCCCTCGTGGAGAATACTTTCTGGTTTGTCCTTGATCAGTGGTAAGGAGGCACCAGCTGCCTACCTAGCTTATTTTCGTTCTGTCAGAAAACACCAGACACCTGTTTGTTAATAATAATCCCCTGTTCAGAGAAAATAAATGCATGGGTCAGAGTCTGCTCGAGGCCCTCAGCTGGAATGCTTTTAGCCCCCTGAGTCTCTCAGCTTGGAAGGCTGTTGGCCCCTGGATAGTCCCAGTCTGCTGTTCTATCTGGGTATCTGCTTCTTAATGCCTTCAGTGCCACCTAGGTGGGGGCCTGATGGCCAAGCTGGACTCAGTAATATCCCCAGGTTTTTCAGGCTCATTTAAGTCTAGAGTAACTGACAGAGCCAAATGAGGTAGGCATCTGAGCTATGAAGGGTAAATACTGAGAGATGTCATTTTTATTCAGGAAGTAGGGGAGATTCAAGTAATATAGATTCCTAATCTATACTCTTGACACCTGACATTCCAAGGTGCACATTTTCATAAGTACACCAGGTTCCTCTTGGTTTCTTCAGTTAAGTCAAAACCACACATTCCTTTTTCCCTGTATGTTTTTGCTCATTACTTTATTTCTTGGTCTGTTTTTGTTCTGTTTCTTTCCTTTTTGTAAAATGGTGTTTTGTTTTTGTTTGAACTTGGGACTGCCCAGTTTTAAAGATGTATGTTTTTTATCTGACAGTTACACCACAGGTAGATGGTCAAGTTGAGAAGAGTGAGTCAATAACTTGTGTTTGTCTTTAAAATTAAATTAATCCTTGATAAGAGTTGCTTTGTTTTTTTTAGAAGTTAGTCCTTAACCACCACCATAGTTTGATGCCATCTCCATTTTGGGTGGCCTGTTTCACCAGCAGGACTGGTACTCTCCATGACTAACTGTGAAAATGCTTAAAATAGAATAAATTGCTTTTTTACATTAAAAAAAAAAAACAAAAAACGTGTGTGTGTGTGTGTGTGTGTGTCTACATGTCTTTGTGTCTGTGTGAGTAACTTATTAAATGCACTGTCTGGAAGTTAATGCTGCAGAGGGCCTTCTGTAGTCAAGAAGGTTCTGAATCATGGTGCATACACTTTGAGAATGTCTAAGAAACATCATCAAAGAAGAACTTTGATGCTTCTGAGTTTATGTTCTTTCCAAAGATTTTTTAAAAACTGCACAGCATTGCACTATAATTTAGTGTGATTCTTCCAAAGTTATGACTTCTGAGTATTTCAAAATCAATTAGGATGCAAAGGTTTTTAAGTCAACTGGCTTATGGTCAGCAAGAAGGAGCCCATTAGAGCTCTCCACTTGACACAGCAAATCTTCTGGATCACCAAGCATCCTGCATAACATACAATTACATTAAACTATAATGATGCTCTGCTTCATAAATAAGCTTAGAAAACAAATCCTCAAATCCATAGATACAATAAATGCCACAAACAGATTAGAGCCTGACTTTCTTTATCTTGTGCAAATACTATTTCCAAGATATCTTTGAAAGAAATAACTTATTAACTAGTGAAAAATTAACTTTTTGTCTCAGAATCTGTGGATACAATAATACCACAAAAACTTCAGAGTCTGAATTTCTTTATCCTATTCAAATGTTATTTCCAAGATGGCTTTGAAAGGGATACCTTATTATTAGCTGATGATAAATTGTCTTTTCAAATAGGCAAAATGGAAGACTGTGAGTTATTAATAGAAGTATTTAACTCAAATGAAAAATCTAAGTACTCGTCCTTTCTCGGTTAAAGTTTCATACTATTATTTGAACTAAATGTTCAAGTATTTCACTTTTCTTATAAATGCATAGATTCCTGTTTTACATTAGAGCAAAAATCTTAAAGTTCTTTTGTAAATAATGATTTCTGTTCAGGGAGCATATGTCTGGGATACAGGATAGAGGGCAGGAGGGACCAGGAGAAATCATTTAAGTATTTTTCTATTCATTCAAAATATTAATAGAATTATTCTGTGTTCTTGTCACTCCTATAGCTACAGTAGTTTTAGAAAGGGATGAAAAAGAGAGTTGGATATACCCAAATGAGTTTCTTAGTATCACCCACATAGAGCTAGTACCATCATTAAAGAGCAAAATATGAATTTTTAATAATTTAGATCTTCACTATGGTCTTCACTGAACAGCAGAGTATGAGTTTACACAGCTCATTACTTATTAAACGTTTCTAAAAATCATTTTTAATCTCTCTCTTCCCAGTATTTCCAATATAGCAACTATTAAAATTGCTATCTTTCTTATACTAGTGCAATTCATGCATTGTGACATTACGATAAATCCAGGCTCTCCCTCCTCCCGTCTCTTGGCATATGCATCCAAACCTGACAAATACTTCCTGTCATGTATAGCTTTCTAGAAACATGGATTTCCTTCCCCTCTACTGGTTTTCTTAGACATCTCTGCCACCATTTCCACATTGCCTACAAGGCCTAAAAAATAAAATTATCCCTATAATAAAAATTCATTTAGTGACGTTTGATGGGGCAGTTAGCACGTGGTATGTTGATAGTTCTATGGAGCAAATATGAGCTCCAGTGGCCTCCCATGTATATGTCTGGCCTCTGCTCCTTTATTGGTGGCGGAGAAACCAACTGCACAATTCTATGTGCTCTGAACTTAAAAAGAAACCATAGTGCTATAATGCACTGCTCCCTCTCTAGCTTCCATTTCCCCACTAGCAAGAGGGAAGGCAGGGTCCCAGAATTCCATTTGCGTTTAATAACACCGTCATTACCTGACTTCATTCCAACAGCAGCAATAGTAAAGAGGGATATGAGAGGTCTGCTTTTCCCTGGCAACCTCTTTCCTTTCCTCCCATTCACAGCCACTACTACAGCCTCACATCTACCCCTCACCTGTGTTCATGGGAACCTTTCTCATTATGCCCATTATCCTAATCAGTGACTCCTAAGGAACCCGGTCCACACACCTCTGACTTTCAACCCCACATCTCCCTAACTTCCTTTCATGTCATTCTTCCTTCTGCAGCTGCAGTACTTCATCGCCCAGAATCACCTCTGCTCTCAGCTACTTCAACGCTGTCTTCACCATCCCTCTTACTTTTAGCCAAGAGCTAGCTTTGTCCTGTGAATCCCTGGGAAACTCTCAAGTTAAATTATCTTGAAAGAAGAGTCACATCTGTACCTCATGACTGAATCCAAGTCATTCTCCCTGCCTCGTCCCCAAAACTTAAATTTCAGATCATATGTCAAAATGCTTACCTCACTCATAATATTTAGTTATAATAATATCTACATAGATGACTCTCTCAATACTCTGGCACATTTTCAAGAATATTTAATACTCATAAAATCCCTATGAGGTAAGTATTATTAATAATCTATTAAAGCAAAAGTGCTTGAAAGCACTGTCTCTAAGTTTTCAGTCACTCTCCTTCACTGTCTTAAGTCAATTTTAAGAGGTCTTCCTCTCCTGCCATGACATGGTGTTGACAAATGTGTATGTCTAACTAGACCCTTAACTCTCAAATGTAATGACATACAACTGATTATCTAACACCCTTAAGAGCATCTCAAATTTACCATGACTAAAATTCTAACACCCTTCTGCTCTTCATGTGACATCACATCTCAATAAAAAGGAAATATATACTTTCAGTTTCTCAGGAAGAAATTCCAGAGGTCATTTTTGACCCATTTTTTCCTCTCATAGTCTTTACTCAAAACAACAGTTCATCCTTTTGGCATCATCTTCCAAGTATATACAGATTACGACCAGCTCGTACCACTTCCAACACCGCCATCCTCCTCTGCATAAGGCCACCATTAAGTCAACCCCACCGGTACATTTTCAGGAATACTACATAAGCAATTATTTGCCAGATAAACAGGTACAAACTGAGACTCCAGACAGAGCAGAACATGTGGTCACCCTAAATCTAACTACTGTCAAATTCTAGCCATAGGCTCCTAAATGATCAGCTGTGCTACCCCTGCATTAACTAACAACCAGCACTCACAGCAATCACACCTCCGTAAAAACTTTATACAATCCAATGGTTTCCCAGGTTCATTAGATTTAAATCTAAAATTCCCATAATTACCTAATGGCCCAGGTGAAGGGAGTCAACAATACCTTCCCCACCCCGTTGCTTCTTTGGCCTCACCTTCATTGCTTGTTTTATATGATTGTAGCCATCCTTTCACCTAGCTAATGATAAAACATGCCAGGTCATTGTACTTCCTCTTCTGACTGCCTAAAATGCTTTCTTTCTCCAGATAGTCCCTGACTTCATCCATCACTTTTGTGCATTCTCTGCACAAATGTTACCTTAATGCAACTACTTAAAATAGCAACTCAAGGCTCACCATTCCTGTTCTCTGATTTATATTCTCCTTAGCACTTAGAACTACCTGGCATATGATATTATACTTAAATATTTGTTGTCTGTAATACCTACTATTATGTAAATTCTGAGTGAGCATTTACAAAAGTAATAGATTTATAAATTCTTGAAGATTGTCTAGCTAATATTAGAGAGTCAATAAATGTTTGTTAAATAATTGAATAGACACAAGACTCAGTACAAATTTGATTCAAGAAAAATGGTGGATATTTCTTCAAATATTTTTATATTCAATATGTTTGGTATTCGTGAAATTAGATGCATGTCTTATAAATGCCCAGATTCTAGCAGGTAATTTCTTATCAAGGAATGAACTATAAGTGCAAAAAAGTTAAAATTGATATTTTTAATTTCATTTAGATAAAGTTAAATCATTATCATAGTATAGACAAATCTCCATCTAGAATTATTACAAATAATTTCGGTGGATACTGTTTTCAAGGAGGTAGAACATAATTCATCACCTCTTATGTGTAGGCTGTGCTGTGCATAGTAATTTCTTTTCAAAGAGAACCAATGGGAAAGGAAAGGAAAGGTGAGTTTTGCAGTGGAGAAGCTTGGCCCGCATTACCTCAGCCAGGTGACCAAGATTTACATAAACAATAATAGAGGAATATATCCTTAGATAGCCTAACATAGAAAAGGATATGAACTGATACAAAAGTGATGATTAAGTCTAAAAAATATTCTGTATTCTACAGTGTTACATACCTAATCAATGTAAAACTTATAAGAGAAAAAAAAATCTAATAAATATCATATTATGCTTTCAGCCAGAAAGAGGAATAAATAAGGATCAAACTTATTAATATGTATGTGAAGGTTATTTAATATTTCTAACTCTCAATAAGCACCACATTGTTGAATAAAAATTAGAGATAAAAAGGGCAATCACTTACTAAAAACAACTTCAGATTATAGAAAGACATATTTGAAGTTAGGAAGCACATATATTTATTAGGGGGCAGAGAGTGTGGAAAATGGGGAGACAAAATTCTTGTAAAATACATTATCCTGGAAGTTATATAATCCTGGGAAAATATTACATACTGTAAGAGTGAAATTACAGGACTACACAATGAAAATTTATAACATTACTTTACAACAGGAATACAGACAGTGTTTCCAATAGCCATGATTGTTATTGCAACTCTAATTTAGGGTGATTTATTTAAAAGTTAGCAGCATTTTCAAAGATAAAACAAATTAGAGAAGGGTGATCATTCTTTACATCCCTCTTCCAGTGCAAACTTAAAATTTTAGTAGTTCATACCAGAAAAAAGATAAAATGCAATGGTGCATTCCATGGTTGTATCTACATTAGGCACAGGTTACCATTATAGTCAAACAAAAGTCAAGTCATCATTTCTTTTCATATGGAATTTGAATAAACGAGCCCTGAAGAATAGTTTCCGAGTGAACTTTATTAAAGATTAGTTTTCTAGTGATGCTTTCTTATTACAGGATCTCTCTAGTGTTTGCTCTTCTGACATCTTTCCCTGCCTGAAATTTTGAAGAAAAATCTAATATATTCTCAGTTCAAAATATCATAACTTTCTAACTCTCTCCTGTGGTTAAAACATATTATTCACTTAAGGTCAGCATTACGAACATAATCGAAAATACAAGATCTGTGGAGTCTGATGTGAACTAACTATAAAAATACATCAAAGCAAAAATAGGCATGTTCATCTCCTAGTGAATTCAGTTTTTATGACAAGATTACCCCCAGAAATACTAGTATGTTTTTCTTCCTTTAAGAAATCTCTACTATTCCCATTATTTGTGGACATCCTATCTTTAATAAAAGCAATCACTAGGCACTTTTGCCCAGGAACAAATCTAATTTCAGTGAATCAATGTTTTTGTCACAGTTTCAATAAGTGGACATTCATATTTAAATAAGAATCGCTCCAACAATGAGGTTACAATGATTCTCTTATAACTTGCCAGTATTTCATAGTCACTAAAGTGTAAGCATAATTTAAACACACATTTTGCTAATTATTATTGATAGATATTCAATTAGCATGGAGCATAAGACAATCTCACTGTACAGTTATTAATATAATAAAATTTAAATTTTATTTCATATATATTTGCTCCAATTCAAATTATAGCATTCTGGGATAGCAGGGTAAAAATGAGGCTAAATCATAGTAATTATGTTTTTTTCTTTACTAATTTGAATTGACATTTAATGTGACTCATTTATAAAGCAAAACATCAATAACAAAAACCTTACAGCTAAAAGAAATAAGCAACACGCAAATTATTCCACTGGAAGACAAGCACTGAATGTATTGCACTCTGCATACTAACCTTGCTATCACTTTTAAACTCAACATGACGTTCTGTGGCAAAGAAATTTACTTAAAATTGGCCAAATTACATCTACTCCGTATCTCCAGAAATCTCCTGGGATATTAAATTCCGGAAATAATAAAGATATTTAACAACCAGCATAAGTACTAACCAAACAAAATCAAGACAAGCCACAGAGCTAGAACAGGATCTTAGAGGTGGCTGGAATTAACTACTTAATTGCTGAATAAAAGGGAAGCCCTCTTACAGAGGGACAACATGGCAGGAAGTCAGAGCTGAAATACTTCAATATCTTAACAATTATTGTGATGGTTAATGTTGTGTCAACTTGATTGGATTGAAGAATGGAAAGTATTGTTCCCAGATGTGTCTGTGTGGGTGTTGCCAAAGGAGATTAACATTTTGAGTCAGTGGACTGGGAGAGGCAGACTCACCCTCTATCTGGGTGGGTACCCTCTAATCAATTGCCAGCACAGCTAGAGTAAAGCAGGCAGAAGTTGGAAGGACTAGACTCACCGAGTCTTCCAGTCTTTATCTTTCTCCCATGCTGGGTGCTTCTTGCCCTCAAACATCAGACTCCAAGTTCTTCAGATGTTGGGTTCTTGGACTTACACCAGTGATTTCCCAGGGGCTCTCAGGCCTTCCCCCATAGCCCAAAGGCTGCACTGTTGGCTTCTCTGCTTTTGAGGTTTGGGGACTTGGACTGGCTTTCTTGCTCCTCGGCTTACAGACGGCCTACTGTGGGACTTCACTTTGTGATCACATGACTTAATCGTCGTTAATGACCCACCCCTTTATATACACATCTATTCTATTAGTTCTGTCCCTCTAGAGAACTCTAATACAATTACTAAAGCTGAACAAATGCATACAACCTGAATGTAACTTCTGTCTGTAGCACACCCTTGCTTTAAGGACATGACTACTCCAAACCTAAACCTGTCAAATGGCTCCCCTCCCAGGGGTTGCTACAGATGCTAAAGAACATGAGTATTGACAGTTGAAACCTCCCGAGTTGTATCTCTCTAATATTCAAGGTGTCTCTGGACAAGGGCTTTTGAACTGCCCACTTTTAATTTCCTACAGGACAGTGGTTTGTACAGCTTCCTCTTAAATTGCTTTATCTGGTATGTAACTTTACTTAATTCTCCAAAGTTCAAATACTTCAATTAAGTATTGAGCTTATTTTGTCTACTATCACAGGAATTTGTGCCCTATGTTTCGAATGTATTCACACCACTGCATGGATCCTCTAGAATGTCGATGACCTACCTGGACTTCCTACACTTTAGGGCTTCTTTTCTACCCCATCCCCTTCTAAGAGTTTATTGATATCCTTCTTTCCTTCTGTCAGGAAATACTGTTAAAATGATAAGAGGATGAGAAAAAACTTCCTGACCATGCCGTACTATATATGGTAGCCATCTAATGAATTTGAATACTCTCAAGTACTGTAGGTTAAAAAACTGTGATTGACTTACTCTGATAGACAAACGAGATAAAAGGTATTGGTCATCCCAGCACTTTGGGAGGCTGAGGCAGGTGGATCAAGAAGTTCGAGACCAGCCTGGCAAACATGATGAAACCCCATGTCTATTAAAAACACACAAATTAGCCAGGCGTGGTGGTGCATGTCTGTAATCCCGCTACTCAGGAGGCTGAAGCAGGAGAAGCACTTGAACCCGGAAAGCGGAAGTTGCAGTCAGCCAAGATCGTGCCATTGCACTTCAGCTTGGGCAACAAGAGTGAAACTCCGTATCAAAACCAAAAAAACATAGTGGTAAAATAAATCTTCCTATGTAACTGAGACTCTCATTATCCTATAACGATCATTTGATGTGATCATTAATGGAGGAATTGTACTCTTGGAGAGATCATATTATATGAAATGATAATGATCATTTCAAAGACACAGCAACTGGAGAAACCACCTTTTATAGACTTCTCTAACTGCCTATCTTCCATATCTCCTTAGGATACTTCAGATGCATTGTGAGAAAAATTGAGTTTTATAAGAGTATTTTGTGTTTGTCAGGACATAATTCTCATATCTTCATGATTAGCAAAAAATCGTTTTATTACATCCTCTTAAATGTGGTGTTTCTCTGGAATTAGGGAACCTCTAGTAGCTTCCAATATATGCTTTCCTTCAATGTTTACCTAACCTTTAAATTTATGACATTTATCCATAACATTCTTTACTCCTCCAACTGTGAAGCCACAGTCAGTTTAGACCAAATTTGATTTCCATTCTACTTCATGCCCCTGTGTAAAATCAACACTGACTAAATACTCCTGACTTGATGCACCATGGTGATGTTACTGAAAGCTACAAAGGTCAATTATAATTTGGCTCCTGTTTTCTGACAGTCCCTGAAACATTGCTTACTCCCCCAATCTCAAAGCTTTGAAGCTAGATAAAGGTTTCAGGACAGTGCACACAGGCCTCACTGTTATTCCCTCCATTTGTATTAACCTTCCCTGATTAGAACTTTTATAGCTCATCATCTCATGTATTAACAACCAGACCCAATGGTACTTTTTATTAAAAACTTCTGTTTTCTTTTTATTATGAGTTGTATTCCCTACTAATAATTTAATAATTCAAGCTTGTTTTACTTTCCTTTATGACCCTACATATTATCATTCCTTTTTAATCCTAAAAATGTCTCACCTTTGCAAGCCTTGCCATTTCAGTTACCTATTGCTGTGTCACACACGATTTCATTACTTTACAGATCAATGGCTTAAAACAACAATCATTTTATTATGTTTTATAGTATTTGGGGACCAACAATTTAAGCATATGGTGACTGCAGTATTCCACAGATTTACATGGTAATGACTTATTACCTGGTGTATGAAGATGAGCTGGGTTTTGATGGGGATGGCTGGAACACTGGTCTCAAGTGGGCCTGCATCCAACCACTTGGGTCTGTAGCCTCAGACCCCTTCCAAGTTGTCTCTCCAAGTTGTCACCAGCAGGACTTCTTAGCTAGTGGCTCAGAATTTCAAGAGCAAGTATTGAGAAACAGGAAGTGTGGAAGCTGTCATCTCTTATGACCTGGGACCAGAAACAGGCAGATCATCACTTCCAGCACGTTCAAAGCAGTGCCAAAGCCCACCAGCTTGAAGGAAAGGAAGTATCCACCCAACCTCTTCATTGGAGTAGCATATTAAAAAATTGTAGTGATCTATAATCTACCACGCAGGTATTGTTTCTGAATGAATGTCTACTCGGTCATTACTCAGGTGATATTCAGTGTTTGTGAAATCAGGCCAACGTTGGAGCATCAGGAAGTGAGAGCATCAGACCCAGCACTTTCATAAGTGATGCCTAGTTCTTTCATAAGTTTTGCACCACCATCTGCACACCCCTAAGAAAAATATTACTGGATTTTAAGGGCACCATTAGTGGTTCATATTTGGCATACCTAAGTCAAGGAGATTCCATGAAAATCATGTTGACACATGACAAAATGTAATCGATTTTATAGCAACAATTTCTTAGACTGTCTTAAAGAGCATATTTCCTATAAGGTGTACCATTTGTCTATATTTTTATAGACCACATATAAAGAGACCTGTAGAACTGACATAACTTTTTCTAGAGGACATTCCATAACTTATCAGTGATAACAACAGCCTGGCCCACAAATTCTGGCCTGCTTTTCGATCAGGAGTTCTCTCAAAAATAGCCACCAGTTGAGGAAGACTAAGTCACTATCCTTGAATACCCAAAAGAGGATATACTCCTCCTACTTTGAAGATGTAAGTAACTATCATTCCAAGAGGGGAAAAAGGAAACAGACTGCTTCTTTCCCTGAGCTATCCAATATTTTTTCCTCCTTTCCCCAAAATATCTGCCTGAATGGCTCTCACCTGCATCCATCTGAAGGGAGAAGAAGAAAAGATTGTTCACTGTTTTGCTCTTTGACTGTTCTTTTGGTGTCTCCATTGCTTGAAAATCAGGTTGTGGTTCATTTCCTTCTGAAACTTTCTAAAATGAGATAGGCCACATCCATAAATCGTTGCCATGTGTCTTTATCTTCCTGTCCTTTCCCTTTACTTTCTTTTCATTCCTACTAGTTGTTACCTAACAGTTCATCTGGACAATTATAGTTCATGGAACTTCTCTATGTAACCGCAGCTCTTGTGCCAAAGAATATGTCACTGGTTTAATACGATACAGGTTTGTTTATCACTTAAAGTATCTTTCCCAATCTGTCGCTCAGTGATCCAAGCTAAAAGAAACTCCACAAATTTACACCTCTAGAATCTGAAAGGGGTAGATTCCTTGGCTGCTACAGTGGAGGAAAGGTATTCTTGGAAATATCACACCTTGGAGATATTACACTTAGTGTGGGCCAGATGTGATATTTTTAACTTCCACTACAGTTCATAGTATAGAATGAGTTCATGGCCCTGATTCCTGATTTCTGAAGGGTGAGTAGGGAGTGTAGTTTCTTCAGTCAAGAAGAAAAGGAAAACTGGATACAGCTGAGCATTCACAATATGAACGATGAGTTATGTGACAAAAATTTTTCTTTTAACCTTGACAGCAAATGTGGAGATAAAGTCAAAATTTGAGGCAGTATATGAACACAAGGATTCATATGCTTTTTTGGCTATAATTTTAGGCCTTAGAAAATAGTGAAAAAAATGAAAATTACCATTATTGATTAAATGATTATGCACCCACTGAAAATGTATATATTTGAAACCTAATTTCCAATGTGATGCTAGGGCCTTTGAAGGTAAGGCCTTTGGAAGGTAACTATGTTATTAAGAGTGGAACCCTCATTATCAGAATTAGTGCCCTTATAAAAAAGACCCCAAAGAACTTCCTGCTCCTTTCTGCAATGTGAGAACCCAAAAAGAAGACAGCCATCTATGAATCAAGAAGCAAACCCTCACCCAAACCCCAAATCTGCATACCTTGATTGTGAACTTCCCAGCCTCCAGAGCTTTGAGAAATAAACTTCTGTTATGTGTGAGCAACACATTCTATGAGAATTCGTTGTAGCAGCCCAATTGGACTAAGACAAATGTATTAGTTTTAAGCAATATAAAAACAAATAACTTCTATAGGTATCACATTTATTTAGGGAAAAATGTTTAAAAATCAAAACATCAGAAATTTATTAAATAATTATTTTAAAAAATAGCTGGGTGTGATGCCTCACTCCTGTAATCCATAATCCCAGAACTTTGGGAGGCCGAGGTGGGCAGATCACTTGAGGTCAGGAGTTCGAGTCCAGCCTGGCCAACATGGTGAAACCCTATCTCTAATAAAAATACAAAAAAATTAGCCAGGCTTGGGGCGTACACTAGTAATCCAAGTTACTCCAGAGACTGAAGTGGGAGAATCGCTGGAACTCAGGAGGTGGAGGTTGCAGGGAGCCAAGATTGCGCCACTGCACTCCAGCCTGGGAAACAGAGCAAGACTCTATCTAAAAAAAAAAAAAAAAAAACTAGATGTCATTGTTTCAAAACATCTTTATCATAATACCAAATTGACTTCCCTACCTTATTTACAGCATTGCTTAAATGTTACCTCCTTAGAAGCTAAACTTTTTGTGATAAATCTTTTGAAAGTTACAGTTATATTGCACTTCTTTCTCCATTCCTTATTCTTTACACTACTTTGTGTAATGTGATCATAGTATATATTGATGACACTTTCCAAAGGAACAGTACATTATACATGTGTGCTCTACCTGCTGTTTGTCTTTTTACCAAGAATGTAAGTTCTCTGAGGAAGACACTTCTCTTTCATTCTAATCAACTAGAACGATATCTGAGAAATAGGCAGCCAATATATATTTTGTTAAATGAAAACAACTTCAGGAGAATCAATCTACTACAAAATAGCTTCCATGCCAGCCTTTCATTGAAACTATATCCTCAACAATATTTGGTAATCTCCTTTATAAATCACGAGATAACCAATCATCAAAAGAACAAGAAAGACTTCCTCTGCTACTCCTTATTTTTGTGAAAAAAAAAAAAAAAAAAAACACTTTCTTCTTTAAATCTCTTATCTCTTTGATTCTGTGATATAATTTCTCTCCCTTTAAATTATGTTTTACTTTCTTCTTGAGAATATTTAATGTAGTCTCTTCCTCTTCTTGATAATTCATAAATGATCTGCTAAATTTGTTAATAGTCTCTTCAATAATTATGTTTCATTTAATTTCTTTGGCTTGCATTACTCTAAAACCCAAGATTGAACTGTATCCTAAACTAATGATCATTCTAAATTACTTATGGATTTAAATGGCTTTCATTTAAACTCAAAATATCCAACTTAAAATTTAGGGACTTCCAGATCAAATGGCAGACTGAGAAGACATGAGAAATAGTACTACAAGAATACATAGCAAACACATACACTACATCTTTACATGCTGCACACACACATTCCAGTTACTATCAATATTATAAAATATTGATTTTTAATAATAACTATCTAAGTTTGAAAGCAAAAAAAGAAAATCTACCCATGTCAGGAATGAATGAAGAAACTCCTTACCCAATGCAACTGGAAGCTAAGCTGTATAGCTCAAAGGCATAGCAGGATAGGAAGTATCCTTCAAAGCCTAGAGTTTTAATGTGTTGCTTAATGTAATGAAAATTTGGTTCTCTATTTAAAACCAAGAACCTGGGTAATCCTATTTTATATTAGATCTCTGAAAATCTTCATGCCTAGGGTCTTAGTACCAAAAGAAGTCTGAGACCAAAAAAAAAAAAAAAAACAAACAAAAAAGGAAATTATTGAGACATACAGAGCCAAAGTGCAAATTCAGAAACCTGAGGCCACACCAGGTTCAAAGAGATTTTTTTTAAAAAGACAGCATACATCAAATAATTGACTATCATTACAGAAAACGAAATTTATCAGATAAAATTTATATGTTATCTCATAATAAAGGACATCATTAAAAAGGGAAGTACAAATAGTTACTAACCATGAGGAAAGCAATACAGGAATATAAACAATATATGAGAAGGAACTCTGGAAGCTGACATTGACTAATAGAATTCTCAGAGGAAAAGAATAGAGGAGGTAAATGGAAGTAAATTTTTCAAAAATGATTGCAGAGTTTTCCAGGATTAAAAAATACATGGTTCTCATGAAGAAAAAGCACTAACATTTAAAATAGGATAAAACAATCTAAAATTCACTTTCATATAGTACTTGGGGATGGTAACAAGAAATTAATTTTTTCATTAATAGGAAGAAATACAATATATTTTCAAATGCAATGTCATTAGTGGTCAAAATTCTATATAGTATTATTAAATACTATATAAAACTAATAATTGGATTTGATTAATCTATCTAATGGTTTAGCTCTCCACTTCTGGTGTCTATGATGGATTCACATCTTTAACCCATCATTAAACAATTGTGTAACTATGAGATTATCATTTAAACTTTCACAGCCTCAGTTATATCAACTGTGAAAGGGGGATACTCATAGCAACTGCATAATGAAGATACTGCACAGATAAAATTACATGATATTAAATTATATAATATCTATAGCACAATACCATGGATATGATAGGTTCACAAGAAGTATTAACAACCCATATTAAAATGAAATATTGAATTTTATCTATAAGAAATAAAGTATATTTTTTACCAACTAGTAACTTACGAATTATGTATAAAATATAGGATTTATAGTTGTTTTAAATTGGCTTTTTAATAATCAGTGTGGCTATGTAATGTAGTAAGCATATAAAGTATTCAAATTTGGACCTTTTGGGAGCAAAGGGAAGCTTTATTAATGATTATACCAGTTCAATCTTAACATAATCCTGCACTTTCCAAAGTAAAGCAAGTTGTGTGATCATTCAATCCATAATGTAATTGGTTTTCACTCATGAATTTTGCACAGCTAAATTGAATCATGTAATCACATAGAAATTGGTATCTCTGAAGCAGCTGAGCATACCCCACTGGTACCATACACGAATCTTCCACTAAATTGAAGTCAATGAAGAGATAAAAATTTATATTCTTTTTGCATCTAAAATATATAATGCGATGTCTGCATAATTCCAGTCTTGCTAAAATTATAGGATTCTTTAACACAATGAAAAGACTTTTCACAAATGCATAGTGTATTATTTATCACTTAAGAACCATCCCAATATAGTAGACTCACTCATAGGTTAGTGTTAATTTGGAAGAAATATCAGATGCAGTAGAGAGTGAATTGAAAACTTCTTGAAAAAAGTTACCATCTAATTGAAATTGAACCACTCAAAATCTTTTTCAATAGAAGCAATCACTGAGAATGAGCCTTTTTAAATGATATCAAACTCTTCAAACTTGAAATGTAAAAAAAAAAAAACTGATATTTTATGGTGATGAATTTTTAAAGAAATTTTGGACAATAAATTAACTGCTACATGGGTTCATTTTCTCACAGTAAAGATATGTCATTTATTTTCAAAAAATTCTAAATGAAACAAATTTAACAATGTATTTTGCTTCCTAAATAATACAAAGAACAATTTGTACATCTTGGCTAATCAATGAAGACAATTTACTAGATTAGTTATGCTAAAAATCAACTTTGGTTCTAGACACTATTTGATCTTTACTATAATCAAGTTAACTAAATTAATATATTGTTGCTTTTGGCTCTCTTAATAATTAGCAAAGCACAGTATTAGGGAATGCATTTTTAAAATTATTTTAATATTCATAAGTGCTTAATCATATATTAATTGAATCTGCAAATTTATTCAACAAATATGCAGTTATAAAACTAAAGGAAATTGCAATATGATGCATGCCTTTCTTCTACATTGAAGCAAACAAATTCATGACAATATGTGATTAATGAAATTACTTGTCCACAGAAGAGTGGGTCAGGATGAACTCACAGGACACTAAAATTTCAAATTGTTTTTCTCTATCAGAAAGTACTAATACTAAAATGTACTAAATGAATCCTTCTGTCAGCATGTCAAGCATCAAAAT
Source organism: Sapajus apella (assembly GCF_009761245.1). Classification (NCBI taxonomy): domain Eukaryota; kingdom Metazoa; phylum Chordata; class Mammalia; order Primates; family Cebidae; genus Sapajus; species Sapajus apella. The sequence continues at coordinate 45,023,531 of NW_022436948.1, forward strand.
TTATATATGTGAACTTATAGAATGAAGGTGGTGGACAAAGTAGGTTTCTTAGAAGAAAGGCTAATACTGTGTGTTAATCTAATATTAGAGAGGCTAATGTGCTATCACTCTGAAAGTAGCAGGTTTTGAGAATAAAGTCTCTTCATGTCCATGTAATGGCCAGTGAGTAGAACTTAATAGGGCAGAAGAGCCGCTTGTGAATCCCTCAATCAATGCAAACTATAGGATCGCTTGAAATTTATTTTGAAATTAAAATAAACATTACTTCCTGTATAACTAGTCAGCCGGCATTAATAGTTTTGGTTTTTCTTTATAATGGAATGGTCTTCCTTGATATCCAACGTTAGAGGAATAGTAAGAGGTTGCTCAGGTCATTTACAGTTTGGATCTCATTTGAAATCCCCATACTTAATTAGGGAATTCAAAAATTAAGGAGTGGGACGGAAGAAAGAAAATACTGGGAAGGACAATCTTAACGCAACAATAACTGGGCACATGCTTATCAAATTCATTTTGTATTCTTTCTGGACACAACTAGAGTGTATTTCGTACCTTCCTCTGCAATTAAATGTAGCTAAAGGCTAAGTTCTAATCAAGGGAATATGAGTGGAAGTGATGGATATTTATTGTTTACGTACAGTACTCCATGCCCTTTACATTTCCAGCAGCTTTACACAGGTGAGCAGAGTGACCTTGTATCCATGTACCGAAAATGGCATAACCGCAAGATAAAAAATAACTCAGTTCTTGAGTCATAACTTGAAAAAGAGCCACACACCAAGTAAGAACACTCATTTTATACTTCACAAGAATAACAAACTAACTCCCACTATGATGTGCAAACCATTGTGTATATTCAGGTTTGTTTAGTATTGCAGCAAGTGGTGCCCCAACTTATACAAAGGTTGTTTATAGAAGCTGAGGGCATCAAACAATTTTTCTTAGTTCTTCCTCCTCTTTGAAAATAGGTTATTGGATCTGACCATTAGGTAGTCATGCATGGACTGTAGGACAGCAAGTTTAGCAAAGTATTAAAAATGAATCATAAAAGAGTGTTGAGGAATTGAAGGTTGGTGTCAAGTGGTTGGGGGGCTTAACTCAGTTACCATTAGAGTATAAAATACATATATGGAAAAAAATATAGAATTTTTCATGCAGGTTATGTTTTATCACACAAAGACTTATTCTCTTACTAAGAAAGTGTAATTCCTTTCAACTTATTTTTGTCTAATTTCAGGGACATAGGAAATTTTTCCTCAGCTATCTCTGAGGCATATAGCCTTCGTATTCATCTACATATAAAATGTGGTTATAAAGATATTAAATAAAAATTCCAATTTCTTAGACATGAATAAGGTTTTTGAGTGCCTGGATTTTTATTCGGTTATGGCTGCATATTGGAAAATGGTTTAAAAGGGAACAGATTTTGAATGCATATATGAATCTGAGCAGCAGTATCCCAGAAAGGAATGTTTTTCCCTAGAGAAATATGTTAGGAATACGCTTCTTCCAAATCGTTCTCTTTGATTATATACAGTTTTTCTCTCCAAAATATTGGTTTTCTCTTATCTAACCAATAGAATGGTCTGCCTTTCCTTTCAAATGAATGGTATGGAGATGTGAAAAAGAAATGTGAAAAACGAGAAATAATATGTGATATATTTATATCAGAAAGTAACCCAGGAAACGCCTTAGTGATTGCCCAAAACACACATTACAAACAAAGCCTTATAACACTCTATTAATTGCAATAAAAGCAGTTGCTCTCTATCCTTTACAGCGAAGAGACTATTGAAACATAGCCTAAATAGCTGAATAGGAATACTTTCCAAGCTAATATGTCAGACGGGAAAAAGCAAAGGATTCTAAATGGTTTTACGCAGAACTCTGTGAATATGGCTACCACATTATCCTATTTAGCATAGACAAGGCAGATGGGAAAACTTCTTTACAAAAATCTTACATCACTACGACTATTTTCTTCTCTTTTTGCACATTTTATACATATAAACTATTATGTAAATTTAACATTGGCAACCCTATCTATTATCATAAAACAGGCAAAGTTTATTATGAACAGTTGCTAAGTTTTAGAATAAGCAGACATAAATCCAGTTTCTTTGGTACTTGGTAATTATGTAACCTATCTTCAGTTTCTTCACTGATAAGTTACAATATTCATGTAAATAAGATCTAAATGAAAAGCTTAACTTGATAAAATATGTTAGTTGCAGGTATTTTCAAAGGTCCTACATATTAGACAATTTACTCCAATTGTTTCGGTTGATGATGAATTAAGAAATTACTTATAATATTGTGTGTTTTTTTTTTAATGACAAGAACCTTTAAAAAGGTAAGAACTTCTTGTGTTGTAACTTAATTTACATTAATTCTCATTTATTTTCTTACATGAGCTAAGCAGATGGCTAGAAAACGCATATGTCTGTGTATATGAAAATGTTTTCCTTTACCAAAGACCTCTACTAATTTTATTTAATGATTTCCAGGCAGATTTTCAAAACGCATTCTAAAACTTCAAACACATTTTATATTTATTTCCTCAAACATTAATTAATCTAACATTCATTACAGCCACTAATGGGACTAATTGTTTCCTTCTTTACATTTATTCAATTGAATGTCTAGTGTACCTAAATCAACATCTATTCCTAAAAGGGAAGAAAGACATAAAGGCATTTATTGGATACTTTAGTCCCAGAAGAATTTGACAACAATATTCAATGATGTGTCCTACATGTTTTACTTTCTTTTGTTTCATTGTCTGCCTTTTCCATTCTTCTTAGCTGTCAGTATCCACATGTAGCACACCCCTGTGGATACAGCAATATCCACTATTTAGACGACTGTTTAAGCAGGATGATAAAGGCAGCCTTATGCATCAACCTTGTGGTTTACAGTTTAAGTATATAAGTACAATTTAAATTAAGCATTGAAGTACAATTTAAGAACATTCTCCAGAATCAAGAGCTAGGAAGTTAGCTCTGAGTCCAAAGCTCTTGGGTGGCTGTCAAAATCGACCTTCAGGCCACCCTGTGGATTCATCTCCAGCCGTATCCACTATGTGTTTTCTTCAAAGTGAGCTCTAACCCGTAGCTCGGCATCCCAACAGCAGCATCCCCAGCTCTTTATCACATCACTCATCTTGTGAATTACAATGTTATCCTGCTCCCCTGCCCTATTGACAATCTGGTTATTCTGCCTGGTAGTCTAATCACTTTCCAGATAGAGGGTTAATCTACCCACGGCTACTTCCCATTAGTCTTCCTCCCTTGGTATTTCTGTTTTGTCTTAAAATCCCCACTTTGGCCTCTGGACCTGTTTCTGACAAATAAGTCTATCTGAAATCACTTTCTCTCCATATGTTGCTTCAAGTGATGATCAACTGCATTTGCCTCTGCTCTTCTCTGCCTCCTTTTAGGTTGTCCATCCCAATTCTAAGGATAGCTCTTTGTATTCTTTGGCTTATATGTTCTATTTCATCTGTCATGCCTGTACTTCTGCTGCTGGCTTTTTATCTCCGGATTTTCTAATGCTGCTAATGATCTACCATAGCTGTGCCACCTTCTTTTGCTTGAGCTCCAAGAAAAACTCGAATTTGCAGTATGTATTTGCATGTATCTTGATTTATGTTTACATTGCAATTGAGTCTTGACTTCACATTCTAAATTATTTTCCTGAAGAACGTACATCAGAACAAAATACATAACCCTAAAAAGTAGTAACCCAGTCTCCCATATGTATAAGAAAGGTAATACTATCTTTAACAGGGCTAGATTCAAGGGCATGCAACCTGTGCCGTCACATGGGGCCCCATGCTGAGAAAGGTTTCATGCTTGGTTTATTCTCTGCTGTCATCATCTTGACATTCTTAATAATTTCATCTTTTAACTTGTATTTTGAAGTGAATTCCAGTGAGACAACTGAGCACGTGCATGAGTGGAGAGGTTTGTTTACAATATATGTGTCCGCTGTTTCTTGCTATCCTATTCATGTATAGAATCCAAGGGACCTACAGCACAAAATTCCAGTGGAACCCAAGATGGATGGGAGTTTAGTGATACTCAAAGGGAGAATGAGATATGCTTGTTTTGTCTACAGCTGAGTAAGCAGAGGCCCTAACAATCCAGAGAGACCGAACTTTCCATTAGAATGAGAATTTGCTTCAAATGTAGAAAAGCAATGACATTCTGAAAAGCATGAATGATAAAGAAGGTTTTTTTTTACATTTTTTCTTATTTCTGTTAATTCTCTGTATTAGCCGACCCCTTATGTTGAAAATGACGATGCAGAAGGAAAGGAAAAGATAGGGCAACCCCACAGCTCCTTTTTCGTTCAGCCCTTCCTTACGTATCAGTAAGCTAAAGATAGAGGTTTTTAGTAAAATGTGTGTATCAAGTGAAAACAAGCAAAAGTAAAAGAAAACAGGTCAGTTAGATGTTCCACTATTGTGTGGCACTTTCACTGTGCTACTAAGAAAGAAATACACAAATATATTTCATGCACAAGCCATGAAATATAAATTGTGTAATTTCAGTATTTCTTTCCCCCAGTTAAATGTTGTAAGATTTGCATTTGAAATTGGCATTGCACACTATAATGGTAAAATTCATGCTAATAATGTGTGTGGATTTTTAATTTAGAAATTAAATAGAAAATTTAAATGCCAGTGCAAGTTTTGAGAGAGAGAGAGAAAGATGGTGTGGGATTACATGTCATGACACATTTTCCTGCCTTTAAAACAAGGAGCCCTGAACTTTCACTTTATACTCCAAACTTCAAATTATATAGCCAGCCTTAATCCTTAATAGCATATTTGAATGGGCTACTCAGACTGTAGCTGATTAACCTTCTTTCATTTTTAGTGGTCACAATGCATTGATTAAAAGAGAAAGTTTACTTTGTTTCTTCTCTTGGGATGGCTATAGTTGACAAAAACATACCTTTTGGCTTCTGTCCTATCTTTTATTTTTATTTCTCCCTGGGTAAAGTACTATATAAAAACTTAGCAGTGTTTCTCCTTGATCAATGAGATGTCTCCCTTTTTCAACAACAGCTTCTGTATCAGACTCTATACTCCAGGGACTTGAGCACATTGATGCTTCTATTCTGCTGTTTTTCTTCATTTAGTATCTCATCCTTAGAGAGCACGAGAGGATAAATAGAATGTTTACCCAGGTGTGGTATTAGTGTTGTTACACACACAACATGCTGACTGTCTGTACCCTTCTGATACTCAGTGGGATAAAATTAAAAATATCCTAGTATATATTTTTCTGCTGTTTCTCTCCAAAGTGCTTTATTGTTGGCTTTTCCTCTAACTGTTTGAAAAACCTCACAGACACCCCAATTTTGTACACCTAATTAGAGTACAAATTGGGATCTAGAATGGACTCCTTATCTGGTGGCCTCCATTTCACCTTTCTGATCCTGATCCTGGCAAGGCCTACCACAGGGAATGAGTCACGTCATTGAAATATAATTTTTAAAATAAAATTAATTTGCCCTAATATTCACCAGTTTAATTTCAGTGTTTGAAATGAAAATAACTAGATTTTTGCAAAGTTTTTTAAAAGATCTATCATGTGCTGGGCATGGTGACTCATGCCTGTAATCCCAGCACTTTGGAGGCAGAGGCGGGCTGATCACTTGAGGTCAGGAGTTTGAGACCAGCCTGACCAACATGGAGAAATCCCATCTCTCTAAAAATACAAAATTAGCTGGGCGTGGTGGTGCATGGCTGTAATCCCAGCTACTCAGGAAGCTGAAGCAGGAGAATTGCTTGAATCCCGGGAGGTAAAGGTTGCAGTGAGCTGAGATGGCACCACTGCACTCTAGCCTGGGCAACAAGAGCAAAACTCGATCTAAACAAAAAAAGAGAGAGAGAGAGAGAGATATCATGGCTCTTTGTAGGTTATCTGTTTTTGCATTTATGTGAAAGCAACATTTATAACATCTGTTTAAAAATCAGCTTAACTTGTGTATTTATGAATAAGTAAAATTAGAAAGAAAAGAATATTTAATGGAAAATAAAATGTCTACACTATGACTTACTTATTACCTTAAAAATAAAATTAGTATATGAAAGTTACTATATTCCTCAATTCACTCATTTTAGAGTGACCTCTAGAGTATTCCGCAGATAATGCAGTTAGCCCCAAAGAAGCAGTGAAATCAGCTTCTGGAATGGCTTTAAATTTAAAAAGTAAATCAACATATTATTGCATAAAACAAATTCTACAGTATTTCTTCAGAATGTATGAACTATTTGGAAAATTATTTAAATAGTCAAATTTTCCATTGTAACGCAAAAGACAGTATTAAGTGATGTGGTGTAAGCTGCAGATCCTAGATAGCTGTAATCTAAGTACCAGCTCCTCCTGCTGTACAAATTAAGTATTTAATTATCTGTGCCTCGGCTTTCTCATCAGAAAATGAAGAAAGCAGAATTGACTTTATACATATGTTACGATAATTATCTAAGTTGATGTTTGTTTAAGGCTTAGAACAATTATGAGCCATAGTCAATGCTACATATGTTTGTGTATATAAAATTTAAGATTAATATACCTTTATGGTGTTCATACTACTTATGATGCCTAAATATACAATCATAAATATGTCAAACAAAATGACTCCAAAAACTGGCAAGCTTTCAAGAACATGTCAAAATTTTATATTTGTAAACATATTACAAATATGTTAAATATTATATTGGCTTGCTTTTTAAATTCCAAAACATTCCACTTTATTTTATGCATTCTTTAGGGTGAACTGCACTGAAGTTATTGCATTGAAAAGTGCTCTGCAGAATTTTAGCTCATATCTAAATGTACAGTTTAGGTTGCAACATATGTGAACTAAATATGCTTTCTTAGATCAACAGAAACATTAAATTCAAGCATAATTCAATTGCCTATATATGTGATACAGAGGATTATAATGCCAAAGAGGCCTATGGAAATCTTAACTGAGCCATAATAGTCATATGACTGACACATTGCAAGTAATGATATTAAAATATAAACAGTCAAATCTTGACATAGCCAATTTTTTTTGCCTAATTATGCTCATTTCTAAATCATTTAAGATTTATCATATCAAGTATTCACTCAGTCAATATAATACTCATATACTCATTTCAACAGAAAAAAAAAGACATCACTGAAGATACTAATTTCAGGGTTTTGAGTACCTCTTCAAATCCTCTGTCAAATTTAACAGTGTTGAAATAATATTTTGTCACCTCCATACCAAAAGCTAAAAGTGAGTAGGATTGAGATAACCAGCAAAAAGCATGAACAGATGAAATGAAGTTAAATCTGGTGCTTTTTCTTAAATCTGCCATGTCTGAATTCAGGGTAAATCAGAGCTCTTCATATCCAAGACAGTGGCAATTGCTTTCTGACAATGGCTGAAGAGAAACTAACCCATTCTAAAAATTAAGATAAATGGAATATTCTGGAGATGATTACCAAAGCTACGTAAAACCATCTGATTGCTTTTGTTTTTATTTGTTTTCATTTTTATGCAATACTATCTAAATCTTCAGTCAAAATGAATGGATCCATTTTAGAATGAATGACTTACATTACTGGGTGGTATTATTAATATTAATTTAAAATATATAATTTTGAAATTACTAGTAGAGAAATCGGAGGGGGATTGATTGGAATTTCCTCCACTCCTAAAATTCTAATAAATAAACTTTTACTGGACATTTTGAACTCCAACTATTCTGGATAATTTTTGAAACCTGATATACATACCAATTTATGCATTCATTCTTTTACTTAAATTATTATGGAATATTTTCTATTCAAAATCCAAATTAAAGCTTAATTCAGATTATGTCTCTTGTCTAAAGTCATCACTTATCTATCACCCCAAATGAAGCATTCTCTAAGTTATATAGCCTCTTCAATTTTTCAACTTTTAAACAAGTATTTTTGTCTCATGTAAGAGCTTTCCCATCATAGAGATCAGAACCTATTCTTCATTTTTTGAAGTTACAGAAGAAAATACAAATATCCTGAATATATTCTAACCTTTTCCTCAAATACTTGAATTTCTTTAAATCTAGGTTTCAATACTTGTTTCAGTTGAGATATAATTTTAATTGTTCTCTTAATGGGTTATCAATTGTCCTGATTTTACTTACCAAACACTTCATCGTATCTCTTAATCTGGAAGTCACTCATTATATATTAAATGTTAATCTACTAGTGTTTATGATTTTTCATAAGTTGCACTACTTGATTTTTCTGTTAGTTCTGATATTATACTATTTTCATTACAATTATTTTAAAACATTTTAACAGCTGGGAAGACCAAGCCCTACTTCTCCATCTTCCTACCCTTGTATTTTCTTTCCTTCTAAACTATATGTGTCCCTGACTTGTAGAATTACACTCCTATCTATGAATGTAAGATATATTCAAGTCTTCAAAACGTGGCTTCTGATTCTATTCATCTATGACTGCTTTCACTCCTTTAGTAGTGTTTTAAATTTTTTCCCATATCTTTTTAGACATACGAGTAGGCATTTTATAATTTTTTCCACAATTGTTTTGGGATCTCTATTATATTTTCTAACGGGATAATCTTTTTGTATAGAGATACTATTGATTTTCTTGTTTTACTCTTGTTTCTGGCCACTCTGCTGAACTATCTTGTCACATTGTTAGTTAATCTTATTGAGATTTATATGAATGAAGAGAAACACAGCATATGAACAAAATGAGAATGTTAAGTCTCTCCAATGTTTGTACTTCACATACATTTTCTTTTTCTAAATATATCTATTAGGAGCTCCTGTATCATCTTCAATATTGGTAAAAATTATGACTTTTTTCTTATCCCTTACTTTAACTGGAATGATTCTAATATTTGACTATTAAATATATAATTTGATGTAAATTTCTGCTAAATACCTTTTCTCACAATTGAGGTGCTTCATTCACAGTTCTCGTTTCTTAAAGCCCTTGCTATCAATGCATGTTTGGATTTGTTAATACTTTGGAATATCTATGGAGCTTACCACACATTCATTCTTTTAATAAATGTAGTGGATTATATGGAAAACACTTTTTAATGTTGATTAATCTTACATTTCCATATCAAATCATACCTCTAGATAGGGTCTTCTTTTAGAGAATATCTGAGGTGAATTTGAGGAAATTTTATTTGGGAATATTGAATCTATGTACATAATTTGTACATTTATCTTTTGTTATATTTTTAGTGCTTTGATTTGAGTTATTCTAGCTTGTAGTTATCCCGGACTATATCCTAGTTTATACCCAAAAGAATATAAACTTTTCTAATGTAAACACATATGCAGGTGTATGTTCAGTGCAGCACTATTCACAATAACAAGAGTAAGAAGACGTAGAATCAACCTAAATGCCCACAGTGATAGACTGGATAAGGAAAATGGGGTATATATACATTATAGAATACTAGGTAGCCATAAAAAAAAGAATAAAATCACATCCTTTACCAGGACATGGAGAGAGCTGGAGGCCATTGTCCTTTGCAAACTAATGCAGAAACAGAAAACCAAATACAACATGTTCTCATTACAAGTGAGAGTTAAATGATGAGAACACATGGCCACATAAAGGAAAGCAACATACAATGGGGCCTATTGGAAGGTGGAGGATGGGAGGAGGGAGAGGATCAGGAGAAATAAATAATGGGTACTAAGTTTAACACCTGGATAATAAAATCATCTGTACAACAGACCACTGTGACACAAGTTTACCTATGTAACAGAGCTTCACCTGAACTTAAATAAAGAGTAAAACATAAAAGCAGCAAGATTCGTTTTTAAAACAGAAAAATAGTTGATAAATGTTTCAATTTTTCCATGTTTTGAAATAGTTTTACACAGTGAAATATCTTTATTTGAAAGTAATCTAAACATTTATATGTTTATAAGGCTTATTTTTTAGAATATGCTTTTATTATATATTTAATTTTTTCCAAATTATTAGTTTATAACTATTGTTCACTTCTAAAAAGGCTGGATTGTATATTTCCTCATAAAAGTATTTTTGTATTATTTAATTCAAAATTTGTACAAATGAGAAACCGTCTAAATTTTGAGTACTATTTTTTTGTTTGTTTGTTTTAGTCATTTCATTGAAATGTAGTTACTTTTTCTTTGCTCCTCTTTCTCAATAATATTTGTCAAAAATTTTTCTGTGCTCTGGACTCAGGATAGTCCAGCTCAGTGCGGGGGAAGGGCGTCCTCCTCCACCGAGGCAGTTGGCACAGCAGCCAGGCAGGGCCTGCAGCAGCTCAGCAATGCCTCTGCTGGCAGATTGTGACTAGACTACTCCATGCAGGGCAGGGCATTTATGAAAAAAGGCAGCAGCATGACAGGAACTTACAAATAAAGCCAATCTTCCTCAGATAGAGCATGTGGGAAAAGGGGTGGTTATGAGTTCAGCTGCAGCAGACTTAAAGCTGCCTCCCAGCAGCTCTGCATGGAACAACAGACCTCCCAGCTCAGCACTTGAGCTCCTATAAGGGACAGACTATCTACTCAAGCAACTCCCCAACTCCATATGCCCAAAAAGACACCTCACAAAGGAGACCTCAGGCTGACATCTGGTAGGTACCCCTCTGGGACGAGGATAGTAGTGGAAGAAACCGGTGACAACACTTGCTGTTCTGCATCCCCTGTGGGTAATCACCAGGTAAGCAGGGTCTGGAGTGGACCTCCAGTGGTTTTCCAGCAGAGGGGCCTGACTGTTAGAAGGAAAACTAAAAAGCAGAAAGAAATAGCTTCAACAGCAACAAAAAGGATGTGCACTCAGAGACCACATCTGAAAAGTCACCAATTACAAAGACCACAGGTAGATAAAGCCACTAAGATGGGAAGAAACCAGTGCAAAAAGGATGAAAACACCAAAAACCAGAATGCCTCTCCTCCTCCAAGGGATCACAACTCCTCACCAGCTAGTGATCAAAGAGGGATGGAGAATGAATCTGATGAATTGACAGAAACAGGCTTCAGAAGGTGGGTAATAACAAACCTCTCAGAGATAAAAGAACATGTGCTAACCCAATGCAAAGAAATTAAGAACCTAGAAAGAAGGTTAGGCGAGATGCTAACTAGAATAAACAGCTTAGAGAAGAATATAAATGACTTGATGGAGCTGAAAAACACAGCATGACAACTTCGTAAAGCATACACAGGTTTCAATAGCCAAATAGACTGAGCAGAAGAAAAGATATCAGAGATTGAAGATTAACTCAATGAAATAAAATGAGAAGGAAAGAATAGAGAAAAAAGAGTGAAAAAAAAATGAACAAAGTTTCCAAGAAAATGAGATTAAGTGAAAATACCTAATCTATATTTGATAGGTGTACCTGAATGTGACAGAGAGAATGAATCCAAGCTGGAAAACATGTTTCAGGATATTATCCAGAAGAACTTCCCCAACATTCAAGGCAGGCCAACATTCAAGCACAGGAAATACAGAGAACACCACAAAGATATTCCTCAAGAAGAGCAACCCCAAAGCACATAATTGTCAGATTCACCAGGGTTGAAACGAAGGAAAAATGCTAATGGCAGCAAGAGAGAAAGGCTGGGTTATCCAAGAGGGAAGTCCATCAGACTCACAGTGGATCTCTCAGCAGAAACCCTACAAGCCAGAAGAGAATGGGGGCCAATATTCAACATCCTTAAAGTAAAGAATTTTCAACCTAGAATTTCATATCCAGCCAAACTAAGCTTCATAAGTGAAAGAAAGAAAATGCTTTATGGACAAGCAATTGCTGAGAGATTTCATCACCACCAGGCCTGCCTTACAAGAGCTCCTGAAAGAAGCAATAAACAAGGAAAGGTACAAGTAGTACCCGCCACTCCAAAAATGTAGCAAATGGTAAAAACCATTGACACAATGAAGAAAATGTGTCAACTAATGGGCAAAACATCCAGCTAACGTCAAAATGTCAGGATCAAATTCACACATAACAATATTAACCTTAGATGTAAATGGACTAAATTCCCCATTAAAATGACACAGACTGGTAAATTGGATAAAAAGTAAAAACCCATTGGTGTGCTGCATTCAGGAAAGCCATCTCACATGCAAGGATACACATAGGCTCAAAATAAAGGGATGGAGGAAGATCTATCAAGCAAATGGAGAGCAAAAAAAAAGTAGGAGTTGCAATCCTAGTATATGATAAAATGGATTTTAAACCAACAAAGATCAAAAGAGACAAAAAAGGGCATTACATAATGGTTAAAGTATCAATGCATCAAGAAGAGCTAAGGATCCCAAATATATACACAGCCAATACAGGAGCACCCAGATACATAAAGCAACTTCTTAATGACCTACAAAGAGACTTAGGCTCCCACACAATAATAGTGGGAGACTTTAACACTCCACTGTCAATATTAGACAGATCAATGAGACAGAAAATTAAAAAGCATATCCAGGACTTGAACTCAGATATGGACCAAACAGACCTAATAGACATCTACATAACTCTCCACCCCAAATCCACAGAATATACATTCTTCTCAGCACCGCATGGCACCTACTCTAAAAGTAACCACATAATTGGAAGTAAATCACTCCTTAGCAAAGGCAAAAGAATGAAAATCATAAGAAACCGTCTCTTAGACCACAGTACAATCAAATTAGAACTTAGAATTAAGAAACTAACTCAAAACCACACAACCTCATGGAAACTGAACAACCTGCTCCTGAATGTCAACTGGAAAAACAAGAAAATGAAGGCAGAAATAAAGATGTTCTTTGAAACCAAAGAGAACGAAGACACAATGTACCAGAATCTCTGGGACACATTTAAAGCAGTACCTACAGAGAAATTTACAGCAATAAATTCCCAAATGAGAAGCAAGGAAAGATCTAAAATCGACACCCTATCATCAAAATTGGAAGAGCTTGGTGAGCAAGATGAAAAAAAACTCAAAAGCTAGCAGAAGACAAGAAATAACTAAGATCAGAGCTGAACTGAAGGAGACAGGGACCAAAAAATCCTTCAAAAAATCAATAAATCCAGGAGCTGGTTTTTTGAAAAGAACAACCGAATAGACAGACCACTAGCCAAATTAATAAAAAAGAAAAGAGAAGAATAAAACAGATTCAATAAAAAACAGTAAAGGGGATATCACAACTGATTCCACAGAAATACAAACTACAATCAGGGATTACTACAGACAACTCTATGTACATAAACCTGTAAACCTGGAAGAAATAGATAAATTCCTGGACACTTGGGACCTCCCAACCTAAACCAGGAAGAAGTTCAAACCCTGAACAGACCAATAACAAACGCTGAAGTTGAGGCAACAATTAATAGCCTATCAATCAAAAAAAGTCCAGGTCCAGGCAGGGTCACAGCTGAATTCTACTAGACGTACAAAGAGAAGCTGGTACTATTATTTCTGAAACTATTCCAAACAATACAAAAAGAGGGAATCCTTCCCAAATCATTTTATGATACCGACATCATTCTGATAACAAAACCTGGCAGACACTTAACAAAAAAAGAAAACTTCAGGCCAATATCCATGATGAACATAGATGCAAAAATCTTCAATAAAATACTGGCAAACCAATTGCAACAGCACATCAAAAAGCTGATCCATCATGATCAAGTAGGCTTCATTCCAGGGATGCAAGGTTGGTTCAACATACGCAAGTCTGTAAACATAATCCACCACATAAACAGAACGAAAGACAAAAACCACAGGATTATCTCAATAGATGCAGAGAAGGCATTTGACAAAATTCAACAGAGCTTTATGCTAAAAACTCTCAATAAACTAGGTATCAAAGGAATATATCTCAAAACATCAAAAGCTATTTACAACAAACCTACAGCCAATATCATACTGAATGGGCAAAAACTGGAAACATTCCCTTTGAAATCTGACGCTAGACAAGGATGCCCTCTCTCACCACTCCTATTCAATATAGTATTGGAAGTTCTAGCCAGAGCTATTAGGCAAGAAAAAAAAATAAAAGATATTCAGTTAGGAAAGGAGGAAATCAAATTGCCTCTATTTGTAGATGACATAATTGTATATTTAGAAGACAGTATCATCTCAGCCCAAAATCTCCTTAAACTGATGAGCAACTTCAGCAAGCGTTTCTATACACCAATAACAGACTTAAAGAGAGCCAAATTATGAGCGAACTCCCATTCAAAATTGCTACAAAGAGAATAAAATACCTAGGAATACAACTAACAAAGGATATAAAGGACCTCTTCAAGGAGAACTACAAACCACTGCTCAAGGAAATAAGAGAGGACACAAACAAATGGAGAAACATTCCATGCTCATGGTTAGGAAGAGTCAAAATCATGAAAATGACCATAATGCCCAAAGTAATTTATAGATTCAATGCTATCCCCATCAAGCTACCAATGACCTTCTTCACAGAACTGGAAAAAAACCACCTTAAACATCATGTGAAGCCAAAAGAGAGCCCTTGTAGCCAAGACAATCCTAAGCAAAAATAACAAAGCAGGAGGGATCATGCTACCTGATTTCAAACTATACTACAAGGCTACAGTAATCAAAGCAGCATGGCACTGGTACCATAACAGAGATATAGACAAATGAAACAGAACAGAGGCCTTGAAGGCAATGCCACACATCTACAACCATCTGATCTTTGACAAACCTCACAAAAACAAGCAATGGGGAAAAGGATCCCCTGTTTAATAAATGGTGTTGGGAAAACTGGCTAACAGGGTGCAGAAAGCAGAAACTGGACCCCTTCCTGACACCTTACACTAAAATTAACTCCATATAGATTAAAGACTTAAATGGAAGACCTAACACCATAAAAACCTTAGAAGAAAACCTAGGCAAAACCATTCAGGACATAGGCATAGGCAAGGATTTCATGACTAAAACACCAAAAGCATTGGCAACAAAAGCCAAAATAGACAAATGGGATCTAATTAAACTCCAGAGCTTCTGTACAGCCAAAGAAACGATCATTAGAGTGTACTGGCAACCAACAGAATGGGAAGCAATTTTTGCAATCTACCCATCTGAAAAAGATCTAATATCCAGAATCTACAACTAACTAAAAGAGATTTACAGGAAAAAAACAAACAATCCCATCCAAAAGTGGGCAAAGGATATGAACAGACACTTTTCAAAAGATGACATATATGTGGCCAACAAACATATGAAAAAATGCTCATCATCACTGATTATTAGAGAAATGCAAATCAAAACCACATTGAGATACCACCTCATGCCAACTACAATGGCGATCATTAAAAAATCTGGAGACAACAGCTGCTGGAGAGGATGTGGAGAAAAAGGAACACTTTGACACTGTTGGTGGGAGTGTAAACTAGTTCAACCATTGTGGAAGACAGTGTAGTGCTTCCTCAAGGACCTAGAAATAGAAATTCCTTTTGACCCAGCAATCCCATTACTGGGTATATACCCAAAGGATTAAAAATCATGCTATTATTAAGACACATGCACATGTATGTTCATAGAGGCAGTGTTTACAATAGCAAAGTCCTGGAACCAACCCAAATGCCCATCCATGATAGACCGGACAATGAAAATGTGGCACATACACACCATGGGATACTATGCAGCCATAAAAAACAATGAGTTCTTGTCCTTTGCAGGGACAAGGATGAATCTGGAAACCATCATTCTCAGCAAACTGACACAAGAACAGAAAATAAAACACCACATGTTCTCACTCATAGGCAGGTGTTGAACAATAAGAACACATGGACACAGGGAGGGGAGCATCATACACTGGGGTCTTTTGCGGGGGCCCAAGGGAGGGAGAGCATGGGTGTGGGGAAGTCAGGGAGGGATAACATGGGGAGAAATGCCAGATTTAGGTGACAGGGAATGGAGGCAGCAAACCACATTGCCATGTGTGTGTCTATGCAAAAATCCTGCATGATCTGCATATGTACCTCAGAACCTAAAGTACAATGAAAAAAAAAAGATTCTGGTAAATGTCCTGTACCAAAATTTAAGATACCTGTTTATATGAGGAGGAGAACATTGGGCTTTTAATCAATACCTCATTTCTGTAAGAAACACCACTGGAAAATGTCAAAATTTGACACTTTTCTTCCTTCTGATAAAATCTTATGTCATATGTAAAATCTTCTGCTTTCAATAACTGAATGTTTGACTTTTCCTCAAAAAAAAAAAAATTGTCTGTAGTATTTTTCCCAGATCTTTTTTAAACATTTCCCACTAGAGTAGTATAATTGTTACAACTGATGAGCCTACATTGACACATTATAATCACCCAAAGTTTATAGTTTACACTAAGGTTAATTCTTAATGTTGTATATTTTATGTGTTTGAATCAAAGTATAATGACATGTACCAGAAATTGTTATTATCATACAGAGTGGATTCACTTTCCTAAAAATCATCTGTGCTCTGCCTAGTACCCCTCAGTCCCCACTAAACACTGACAATCACTAAGCTTTTTACTGACTCCATTGTTTTGCCCTTTCCAGGAGGTCATATAGCTGGAATCATAGTGTATGAAGCCTTTCCAGATTGGCTTCTTTCAGCTAGTAACAGGCATTTAAGTTTCCTTCATGTCTTTTCATGCCTTGATAGCTCATTGTTTTTAACATTGAATAGTATTCCCTTGTCATTGGATGACAAGAGTGTGTCACAGTTTATCCATTCACCTACTGAAGGACGTGATGGGTGCTTCCAAGTTTTGATACTTTTAAATAAAGCTGTTACAAACATTCACATTTTTGTATGGACATATATTTTCAACTACTTTGGGTAAAGAGCAAGGGGCAGGATTGCTGAATCATATGCTAGGAGTACGTTTAGATTCCTAAGATGTTACCAAATTGTCTTGTGAAGTGGGGCTGTACTATTTTGTATTTCCATTAGCAATGAGTAAGAGTTCCTGTTGCTTCACATTCTTGTCAGTAGTTGGTGTTTTCAGTGTTCTGGGTTTTGGACACTCTATACAAGCCATTTCAACTAAATCTTTATAAGGCTTTATTGATTAATGTTTAGATTTATATTTTCTTAATTATTTCAAAATATGATTATAATAGCTATAATTCCTTTCAATTGATGCTAATTAAAAATACTTCATATTGTTAAAATTTGTGGAAATTTACAATAAAGTTAATAACTATGCAGATTATTTTTAAAAATAAGATGCAGTGCTATTTCTGCAATAGCTGATAAGTAACCATGGCAGGTTTCCAAACATCTATTAGAATTTCCAAGAAAATAAGTTACCATGGCAACCCTAAAAGCATATTATATGGTTTTAGACCATTAATATTCACTATTTCTTTAAATATAAATACATATGTAAATAATCAACTCATAATTAAACACACTGATTCATAATAAATTAGTCTGCAACATTTACAACATTGCTGCTTTTTAAAATAAATATAATACACTGATCAAAATACTTTCATTTTTTTTAATGGAACACTTCACAAATTTGCAAGTTGTCCTTGCACAGGGGCTATGCTAATCTTCTCTGTATCATTCCATTTTTAGTATATGTGCTGCTGAAGTGAGCATTGATACAAATATTATGATCATTTTAACTGCAGGAAGAAGTACCTAGAAAGCCAGCTATGCAACAGACAATTATTGGTCAAATTAATTTATGTACATGGATTCAATATTCCCAAATAAAATGTCCTCAAATTCACCTCAGGTATTCGCTAAAAGAAGACCCGATCTAGAAGTATGATTTGATCTTGAAATTTAAGATTAATCAACATTAGAAAGCATTATCTATATAATCCACTACATTTATTGAAAGAGTGAACATGCGGTAAGCTCCATAGATATTGCAAAGTATTAACAAATCCAAACGTGTATTGATAGCAAGTGCACTAAGAAACAAAAACTGTGAATAAAGTGCCTCAATTGTGAGAAAAGGTATTTAGCATAAATTTACATCAAATTATATATTTTATAAATAAAATTGTAATGTGTAATTTTAATATATAATTATATATAAATATAAATATAAAATGTTATATTGTATAATATTTATAACATTATATAAAAATTCCACTTATCATACTAAGTCCACGTCAGATATTGAATGAAGCTCTGGAAAAGCCAAGAA
Organism: Sapajus apella; assembly: GCF_009761245.1. NCBI lineage: Eukaryota > Metazoa > Chordata > Mammalia > Primates > Cebidae > Sapajus > Sapajus apella. The sequence goes on from NW_022436948.1 coordinate 45,041,689, forward strand.
AGAGATCAAATGGGAATCCTTTATATGAGAACAGTGGACCCAATTCCCGCCTCTCAACCATTAATGGAAAACAAGAGATCCAAAAAGTACAGACACAGGCAAAGAAGCAAAGCAATACCTTAGTTCTAAGCATCCTTTTCCTTAGTAAAGAGGAGTTGAAAGGTGGCTGGCTTAGAATTCTCAGGTCTAGACTTAGTGATATCAGAGTTATCCTGGAAAGCTATTAAGCGAACAAAGGGCATTCAGGAGGTTTAAAACGGCATACTTGACAATTGAGACTGTCTCTCAGCCATTTTTCTCGTCAATGACAGCCTCCAATCAGCCCACTCTCACATTGTCGTCAGGGTTGTTAGCCTGAAACTTGCATCACGCCTTTCCCACGTTTCAAAATTACTTAGACTTGCCCACTGTCTACCTCATGATGTCCCCACTGCTCTTGACATGGTGAGGAGTCCAGCTTCTAGTGAAAAAACTTCAGGTAATTTCCCAGGCGCAGTCTGAAATGATTATAAACCATTCACCTGGGAGGCAGCTCTCCCCACAGCAGACATGGGGCACAGAGCACTGCAGTCTCTGAAGGGAGCAGCTGGCAATGGCTCTGGCCCCACCTGGCCAGTCATGCTCTTTGCGTCTTTGCATGTCTCGTCCCAGCAGGATACCTCCATTCCTAGGTCTTTTCATCTGAGTCCCCCTGGGCTGAGTTCCTTCTCAGGTATGCCTGCCAAAGGCTCCTTGGAGACATGGCAGGCTGGGTAGGGAAGGCTGGGGAGACTCTGACTCAATGCCCAGCACATGTCCATGGTTAGTCCTTCTCCCTCATCCTCTGCACTACTTTAAGGTCCATAAAACTGCGAGAGCTTTTGTTTGTGACCCCTCAGTAGTGAGATGACTCTCACACCTGATCTGACCTGTGCAGTTTTATAGGGCAAAATGAAACGGATGGTCCGCACTTTCTCTGATTTCAGCCTACTGCTTATACCATCATAAAAGAGAAAAGCCTTACCTTCTTGTACATTTTTTTGTTTCTTGCTTTAACTGGCTTCTCAGACACCATTCAGCTTTCTCATTTGCAGTTTGTCTGAACTCCTGTCCTATGACGCTCAGGCCCTGTTAAAGTTTGCTGAAATGTGTCTTCAGGGCCTCTTCTCACCATAGCTTTCCAAGCAACCCTGTACTTGCATCAAACTTGACATTTGTCCTTTTATTTACTCAGTGATTTCGAGCAATTTTTTGTCTAGAACATTCCCGCCCACCTTGACAATGAATAATAGAAAAAAAAATCACTAAAATGACATGACTTTCACCCAAAGATCTTCTCATCTTACTTATGCAGTTCATCGCTATGTTCCCCAAATCTTATAAGAGTTTTACCACAGTTTTGTACATACAAAACTAAACTGCAAATTATATGTCTACATTTTTTTTCCTTTTTGATAATAATTGAGCTTGTGGAAATCCAGAACTGTATGTCATTTTAATCTATATCCCTCAGTCCCTAACGTAGGGCTTCGCTCACAAAAGATGCTTCGTAAAAAGCCTGGATCCCTAGAGAAGATTCTTAGATTTCAGCATAAAAGTGAATTCAATGTTTTGTTTAATAATATGTTAAATAAAAACATTATATAAAGGAGGAACATTTGATTTTGACAATTTAAAACATTTGTGTGAAACATCTGAAATTGAATTTAATTTTGCTCAAAATTGCTATGTAAAATTATAATTTTAACATTCTCATGAATGTATATAATTAAAAAGCTACACAAAGAAAAATGTCTATAATGTATACAACATTCAATGGTAAATGAATAAATGTTTGAGTTTTACACATTAATGTTATGAATATTGCTAAAATAAAGCATGCTATTCATAACACTTGATCTTTGCCTAAAACAATAATGCTTTTATTATTTCGTGCATTGAATAATCAAAATTGTTACTTTTTTCTTAAAAATAAACTTTTAGTTTTATGTAAAGCCAAGAATTATGTTAATAGAAATGTAATCAGCTATACTGTACATTATATTTTTAAATAGAAGAAATATAAACAGGTTTTTTTTTTGGTAATTCCTCTACAAAGAATGATTCTCACACTTCTTTTATGTCAATCCCTATCCATTTGGTTGTTGGTCCCAAGCGCCATGATTTTTTTTTCTTTCATTTTAATATTTCCATGAACTCTAAAGCTTTACCTTTTTTCTCTCTACTTATTCTGCTGTTTTGGGTTTTTCCCCCTTTTGTGCTCAATATGTAGTCACTTTATGGAAAGGCGCATGTGGTCATAGAAAGTGATATTTTATTTTATTTTTTTCCCTGTTTTTTTCTTCCCATTTATTTATTTTATTGCAATTTAGGTTTTGGGGTACATGTGAAAAACATGCAAGATTGTTGCATAGGTACACACATGGCAGTGTGATTTGCTGCCTTCCTCCCCATCACCTACATCTGGCATCTCTCCCCTTGCTATCTCTCCCCAGCTCCCCACCGCCCACCGTCCCTCCCCTATTTCCCCCCAACTGACCCCAGTGTGTAGTGCTCCCCTCCCTGTGTCCATGTGTTCTCATTGTTCAACACCCGCCTATGAGTGAGAACATGTGGTGTTTGATCTTCTGCTCATCCGTCGTTTGCTGAGAATGCTGGTTTCCAGGTTTATCCATGTCCCTACAAAGGACACAAACTCATCGTTTCTGATGGCTGCATAATATTCCACGGTGTATATGTGTCACATTTTCCCTATCCAGTCTATCATCGATGGGCATTTGGGTTGGTTCCAGGTCTTTGCAAAGCCCATTCAAAAGTGGACAGAGGATATGAACAGACACTTTACAAAAGAAGACATACATGAGGCCAACAAACATATGAAAAAATGCTCACCATCACTGGTCATCAGAGAAATACAAATCAAAACAACATTGAGATACCATCTCACGCCAGTTAGAATGGCGATCATTAAAAAATCTGGAGACAACAGATGCTGGAGAGGATGTGGAGCAATAGGAACACTTTTGCACTGTTGGTGGGAGTGTAAATTAGCTCAACCTTTGTGGAAGACAGTGTGGCAATTCCTCAAGGACCTAGAAATAGAAATTCCATTTGACCCAGAAAGTGATATTTTAATGTAAAAATACTTATGTTATTGCAATGGCTTTCTAAGGCAGCCTGACAACAAATTTCCTGTCACGATCTGAAATATATTCTCTTTCACATTTGCCACTGCATGTGACTCCAACATTTATTCTTTCACTGAGCTAATATTTACTCATCATTCAGTGTGAAGAAAGAGTGTTGTTTAAAAAACAAAAACAAAACACTTTCGAAAAGTTTCAAGTTTAAGAATAAATCAATGTCTGAAAATATTTGCCACAACCATAATGAGTGGTCACCTCAAGGCCTCACCAATGTTAATCACCTACCAGGTCCCAGACCCTGAACTAAATGTTAAGGATCCAGGGGTGACCAGAACGAACAGGGGCTCTACAGGTTGAGAGAACAGAGTCAGCTGGTGGGATGTTTCTCCTCTCATAAATATTTATGACTCCTCTTACAGCTTATTTTATGTGTATATATATATATATTCAGCTTCTCTGTTCAGCATAAATTTCTATATTATTCTTCCCACCCTACAAGTGCCTGTTTCCTACTTCTGTCCTGATGGCCACCCTGCAGGCTGCAACACTTTATGAGAAATAAAGCTCTCTTTTCCAAGTTTATGAACCTCATCATTCTTCAGCTGACAGAAGGCAAGGTAAATAAGAAATATATGCTGTACCAGACATTGACGTTTTCTACGAATAAAAAGTGAAACAGGAAGAGAGAAAGAAACCATACTCATGGGGACATATTATTTCAGGTAGAGATAGCCAGAGAAGGCATCCCTGAAGTGACACTTTAAAACTTGAAGGAAAGGAGAGAATTGAGATATGTGGCTATTGGGGTGAAGCACATCCCAGGCAGCTGAAATGGCAAAGAGCAAATTTCCCACAGTGTGATCAGGCTTGGCACGGATGAAGGAACAGTAAGGAGACCAACCAAGAGGAGGATAGCAGGAGAGGGACAGGGTAGAGAGGAGGGGGCCAATCTTACCCTAAGGGACATGCAAACTCACTGTGGAGTTTTAAGCAGGAATGACATCATCTTCCTTGAAAGGATTAGTTTAGCCATGCTGTTGCACAGTCTAAGAAGGAACTGGGAGGAAGCAGGGAGAAGAAGTAAGAGGCCATTACAATATGAATACAGGCAAAAAATGACAGTGGTTTAGACCAAGGTTTAAGATAGGAAAATAGTGAGAAAGGGTTACATTTTAGTATTATAGGTAGGCAGCATGAATAATAAAGAAAATCCAAAAATCCACTTTTGCCAGGACTGACACAATTCAAGACATAGCCATGAATTCCACGTCACCTTTCATGAATACATAATCTAAAATACCTACCACCTCATTCAGAAATTATACAGAAGGAGTTAGGCTGCAGTTGCTGAAATGACAGAAGCTCTTCTCCCTTGTTTGTTTCACTGCCAGATACCAGTGGAAAGTTGACTCATCAAAAGATTTGTTTGAGTTTCAAAGTTATGAGCGAGGAAGTTACCCCAGGGTCATAGAGATATCTTTGTCATAGATCAGAGGCTGTGCAGTGCAGGGAGCCTAGGCTCCATCACTCATTAGATGTGTGACTTTAGGAAAGTTACATAACATGTCCTTGAAGATGGGGGTACTATGACCCACAGCATGTGACTAGTGGTATTCATTTTAAGTTACTATTATAGCAATGTCTAGCACATGGAAACAGCTTTTAATATTTTAATGTTAGTAATTTATCTTTCCTGAGACTAAAGAGAAAAGGACTCTTCCGTTGTTTAATTCATTATTTTCTTCCAGAATTCAGCCTAGACCTCAGGATGACAGTGCTATCTTTAAAAAAGAAGTTGAATAGCAAAGGAGGAATATAGGATTAGAAGTCAAATACTGCTTGAACTCGAAGACCTCATTGGAGCAAACTATAACACAGAGTTCACAAAATTTCCAAAGTATATGAAAACGAGAGTAACTAATAAATGAATGTGTTTTAGACTAGTATGTGATATACAATAGAAACTCAATAAGTGCTTATACAGTGAATTATATGTTTTCCAATTTCTGTATTTTATTTTTTACATACCTACCATACACCATTAGAAACTGACTTAAACTCATTCTGCGCTCATAGATTCTCAAATGATCTACCATAGCTTTTTTCTCTTAAAAGTTGTAACTACGGAAGATGATTTTATGAAATTTTTTAAAATGCTAATTTAATGTAGTCTCACAAAGTGTGACTGACATCATACTTCTACTGGGTTTCAAAATGAAATATTCCTAATATGTTTATTGATTCTGAATGAAAAACAGGGTTTTAATATTAGAGAAGTTGAAAATAAAATCCATTTTTAGCTGTCATACACATTTGGTCCATGCTGACATATCTTTGGCTGTATATTGACATTGTTTAGGACTAAAGTGGTAAAATATCTGTTTAAATTCTGTGTAGTTTGTATTTTTATCTTAATTGTTATGTATTTTTTCCCATTTTCTGAGCAATAAAGCAACATGCTGGTTCATTGTTTAGAAGATAGAAGGTAAATCAGAAAACTATTTGGTATTTGTATGCATGTATATACATACACACATTTAAAATAAAATGATTTGATACTTATACACATGTATGTAAAATATATTGTTCATATATATCTATTCCTACCAGTTTGCTAATAGCTCCTTTTAAGGGGGGAAATATATTATTGTAATTATTTTTCTAGAATCCTAGGATACTACCTTTTTAAGAAAAACTTGCTCGGTTTCATGTTAGTTTTATGAATGAATAGTAAGCACCTCATGGGAGCTAAATTTTTTTAAGAATTTCATAATAATGTCACTTAGGTAATTGTTGCTAAACTTAAATGAGATTACCCAAATAAGATAACTTATAAAAAGTGAAATCTGTATGCTTTATTTTGAATATTAATTTCCATGCACTAGTGGCATTTGGTTTTCACATGAAAATTAACTAGAATAGAAAAATTATTTTTTCACCTTACTCTTAGAATTGTGTAGTGCATGTTTATGTTAGCTGTCTAAACATGACTGGCTGGGCCGTGGTGGCTCATGCCAGTAATCCCAGCACTTCCAGAGGCCCAGTCAGGCAGATCACCTGAGGTCAGGAGTTGGAGACAAGCCTGGCCAACACAGTGAAACCCCGCATCTACTAAAAATCCAAAAATTAGCCTGGCACGGTGGCTCATGACTGTAGTCCCAGCTTACCCAGGAGGCTGAGACACAAGAATCTCCTGAATCTGGGAGGTGGAGTTTGCAATGAGCCGAGATTGCACACTGCACTCCATTCTGGGTGACAGTGCAAGATTATGTCTCAAAAAAATAAATAAATAAATAAAAGATAGCTAATTTATTAGAATAAATTTATAACTAGAAAATTGCAAGAAAAACATCTTATTGCCCTCTTTAATTTTTTAAGAATTTACTCCGTACTTGTTGCTTTTTTATTCAAAAGAGAAGCCTCTTTTGACATTTAACGGAATAGATTTAACATCTACATAAAAATATATTTTTCCCAAAATCTTAATCTGACTTTAAATAATTTAATGAATGTAAATAATTTCTTCTAATGATTGCACTTTGGTATTATACGTATCACAGTTAAAGATAAAAGGTTGGCAAATGTTTAGAGAAAAAAAATCAAATTTATACATAAAACATCTGTTTTACATATCTATTATCATTATCATTTAAGATAAATTTTTACTTTAAATCCATTTATTATACCTTAGTCATTGTCAAAAATATTACAAGATATTAAAATTTCCACAAATAGGTTGAAATTTGCATGCTTATATTTATAATCAGATATTACAGCTCTATTTATATTTTCATGTATTTTCACTTGCACTGAGAACATAGGAGTATCTCTAAGTTTACAAATTACATCATTCACACCACAAATATATGCAAAACTCTAGTCCATTAGAGTGCTTTCATTTTAACCTCTACTCAAATTGTTATTTCTCATTTCACTTTAGCCCTATTGAAAAAATTTTTGCAATCTACCCATATGACAAAGGGCTAATATCCAGAATCTACAAAGAACTAAAGCAGATTTACAAGAAAAAAAAAAACTCATTAAAAAGTGGGCAAAGGATATGAACAGACACTTTTCAAAAGAAAACATATATGAGGCCAACAAACATATGAAAAAATGCTCACTGGTCATCAGAGAAATGCAAATCAAAACCACATTGCGATGCCATCTCACACCAGTTAGAATGGTGATCATTAAAAAAATCTGGAGACAACAGATGCTGGAGAGGATGTGGAGAAATAGAAAAACTTTTACACTGTTGGTGGGAGTATAAATCAGTTCAACCATTGTGGAAGACAGTGTGGCAATTCCTCAAGTATCTAGAAATAGAAATTCCATTTGACTCAGCAATCCCGTTACTGGGTATATACCCAAAGGATTATAAATCGTTCTATTATAAATACACATGAACACATATGTTCATTGCAACACTGTTTACAATAGCAAAGACCTGGAATCAACCCAAATGCCTATCAATGATAGACTGGATAAAGAAAATGTGACACATATACACCATGGAATACTATGCAGCCATAAAAACAGTGAGTTCCTGTCCATTGTAGGGACATGGGTGAAGCTGGAAACCATCATTCTCGGCAAACTGACACAAGAACAGAAAACCAAACACCACATGTTCTCACTCATAGGCGGGTGTCGAACAATGAGAACACATGGACACAGGGAGAGGAATGTCACACACTGGGGTTTGTTGCAGGGTGGGAGGCTGAGGAGGGACAGCTGGGGGCAGAGAAGCTGGGGAGGGATAACACTGGGAGAAATGCCTGATGTAAGTGACAGGGGGATGGAGCTTGCAAACAACCATGGCTTGTGTGTACTTATGCAACAATCCGGCAAGAGCTGCACGTGTACCCCACAGCTGAAAGTATAATAAAAATAAATAAAATAATAATAAAGTGAATAGCTGGAAGTAGAAAAGAGAAATGGGCTGCTAAAAAAATTATTTGAATAGATATGTCAACTCTTTTTATTATAAAATGTTATATCATGCAGAAAAGTATATTAAGAGAAACTATTCAGCTATTGACTTATTCCATAGCAAACACATACACAACTACTGCCTAGAGCAAGGACTAGAATATTGAAAGAAAGCTAGTGTACCCTAAGAGGTTTGTTTCTGTCATAACCCTCCCCTTACCTCTCAAAAATAACCACTTTTCTGAATATTATGTCATCAATTCGTTGTTTCTCTTTTCACTACCCAAGTTTACATGACTACATATTATAGTATTACTTTGCTTAATTTTTAGGTTTATAGAATTGAAATCACACATATATATACTTTTTACCTTTCATCATTTGTTCACATTAACCGTGATGCTTTTGAATTCATTTATATTATTTTTGTATAATTATATGTCATGCATTTCAAAATTTAAAGCATTTTATTATGTAAATATACCAAACTTTACTTATTCATGCTACTGCTGATCAACATTTAGATTATTTTGAAATTTTGTCAATTATGAATAATGATCCTATGAACATTCACCATTCACATTGTATCTCTCCTAGAGCACATATGCCTATGTTTTTGTTGAGTATTGACAGACTCTCTCCTTAACCAAATTTTAGGCTCTTCAGAGGCCTCCCTCCTCTCAATAATGCTTCCACCTTGGCCCCATCTTGCCTTCAGCCGCCTTAGCCCAGTATTGGCCAGCATTCAGCTAAGCCAGTTTGAGAATCCTCCCACTCTCAATATCTGATCACCTCTTATGTTTAAGTCCTTTGCTTTCCTTTTGCAAGAAACCTGTTGGGTCAGTTTATCAAGAATCTGCCTATCCTTAGTAACTTTCTGTCCACTGACCACCTCACCCTAATCTTTGACTGTAAATCCTCAGATATCTCTCCTGTATCAGGAGCCGAATCTCTTTCCCCTATCACAATAGTCTTGAATAATGTCTTCCTAACTATTTTAATGTGTGTCACAGTATTTCTTACTAGTATACATTGAGGAATGAATTGCTTCATCATAGGACATATACATCTCCAAATTTATCAGTATTTCCTACTTTCTGCAATAATTATAACAATTTATATATCTACTATCAATATATGAGAATTTTATAATTTCCCCTTGTGTGCCATCCCCTGGTTTTTTAATTTCTAGCCATTCTTATAGATGTATAATGAATTTTATTATTGTTTAATTTGTGTTTTCCTGGTTACCGATAAGGTTAAGCACGTTTCTTTATCATACTGACTAAATCATTAGAATACCTCACTCTGTGTCTTGTGTATGTTAACTGATGCCTGTTTGGTGTTTTAGCTTATCTCCTCATGAGTTTTCTCTTTCTCTTGTTTACATTAACTTATCTGTACATTCTCAAAATATGTCTTTGTGATGACATGTGTTGCAAATAACATCTTTTCCCCTCTTTAATGTTAAATTTTGGTTTACATTTAGGGATGTTACATTTAATGCCATTTTGTTCATAAATTTTTTCTCTATGATGAGTGTTTTTTGTATTCTGCTTAAATATTTATCTAATCTGAAGTCATGTTCTATTACTTGAATTAAACTGATGTATTTGCTTGTTTAAAAAAAGAAAAAATAGTGTGAGGAGCTCTGCCAGGTGACCTGCTCCCCAGTAAGAGTGAAGTAACTAACGATAACAATAAAAAATTGCAACTACTTAAAACCACGTGAGATGGTCTTAGGGGCAGTCAGCAAATGAAGCAACATCTGTTTCATAACACCCACAAAACTTTTAAAGGAAGGCAGGGGTTTGTGGTATTTGAACCAGGAGTATTCACTGTCCTACCCATCCCAACTCAGTGAGGCAAAGACCCCGCTTCAGACTGTTGCAACCAAGAATACAGGTTTCCTCTATTCCCAGTTCCCAGATAGGGCTTTCTTACTGGAAGGAGCAGCATGCCAAGATTCCTTATCCTGCCCCCAGCTATCTGTTGCCATGACTAAATCCTAGGCAAGTGGGATTGTGACGTGGGACACTTATGTAGAACAGAGGGTCTCATTTATTTGTGTGTGCATGGTGAAAATCCTGGGGCCATATCACCTGTGCTGGGTTCATGGCATGGTTGTCTCATGCCAGAGAGGCGAGACAAGGGGACCTAGGTTCCTGTTCTTTCCAATACCGTTGCTAAGCTCCTAGAGTAGCTGTGTCACTCAGAGAGAAGCTTGCCATTGTGCCCTAGCTGCAGAGCTCTAGCTCAGAGATTTTGTTTGTTTTTCTGTAGAGACGGAGTCTTGCTCTGTCACCCAGGCTAGAGTGTTAAGTGGTGCCATCTCGGCTCACTGCAGCCTCTGCCTCCAGGGTTCAAACCATTGTCCTGCCTCAGCCTCCCGAGCAGCGAGGACGACAAGTGCATGACGCCATGCCCGGCTAAGGTCTTTTGCATTGCAGTAGAGACGGGGTTTGACCGTGTTACCCAGGCTGGTCTCGAACTTTTGAGCTCAAGCGATCCACCGGCCTCGGCATCCCAAAGTGCTGGAATTACAGGCGTGAGCCACTGCGCCCGGCTCAAAGAGTCCCTGCCCTGTAGGGAGAAACAGACCATAAAACAGGTTGCTCTTAATCTCCTCCCAGGAAAATTTAAAAATTTTTTAAAAATTAAAAATAAAAACAACAACAAGTGACTGTATTTGCAACAGAGAATGGAGAAGTTCAAGCTTCTCAGAAACAGTGGAAGCCAAGCGTGCTGGCTCACACCTGTAATCCCACCACTTCCAGAAGCTAGCATTGGAGGATGGCTTGAACCCAAGATCGCGCACCAGTTTCCATAATTGCACTTCTGCACTCCAACCTGGGCAAGCCTGAGACCCTGTCTCTAAAAACAAACAAACAACAACAACGAAAACAGACGGTTGTGGAGTTGTGCTAAAAAGCAATTGTGAGGAGATTCAAGATACAGGCTAAATTGCAGGTAGGCGAGTTGTAGGGGACAGCCAGGTAATGACATCTGGAAGGAGCCTTCCTTGAGTCAGACCAAAAATCAGGCATTGACTCCAGAAACTCTTTCTTCAAAGGAGCCAAAAGTAAACGAATTAGACTGCAGAGCAATTCAGGCGCAAAAACATTGTCAAAAGCAACGTAGTCATCAGCCGGCAATTAGTGGAGCTTAAGGGCTTGGTGTGCTCGGAGAAAAACTCAGTCCTACCCATGCCACTGTCGTTCCTGGGTGCATCTCCCTGAGAAACAAAGGCAGCGCTGAACACTGGAGTGGGAGGTGGGGAAGCTAGGATGAATTTCACAGATAATCCATTCAGTCACTAAACAAACAGATAAGCTAATAACAATAGCCGCAGAGGAGGAGGGGAATACCAGCACCCAGAGCTGCTGTAATGTGTCATCTAAAATGTCCCGTTCCCAGCAAAAAATTCTAAGACATGTAGAAATAAGACCCGTATACTAAAAAAAAAAAAAAAAAAAAAAAAAGTGTAGCCAACAAAACTGCCTGTGAGAAAGACCAGATGTCAAATTTATCAGGAAAAGACTTTAAAGTAGCCAGTATAAACATGTTCACAGAACTAAAAAAAACCATGTTTAATGAAGAAAAGAACGATATGAGAAAAATGTTGCATCCAGTAAAGCCTATCAATAGAGTTAAGAATTTATACAAGACTAACAGATGAAAATTATGGAGTTATAACAATGAAATTTAAAAATGTACTGGAGAGGCTATTTAGCAAATTTGAGTTGACAGAAGAAAAAATGAGCAAATTTAAAAATGGAGTAATAGAGATTTGGCAAGCCACGGTAGTAATGAGAGCCTCAGAGAATTTGGGACACAATTAACCACAACAACAAACTCACAACGGCACCAGCGGAAGGAGGGAAGAAGCAGAAAAGATAATCTTAAAAAAAATGGCGGAGAAATTCCCAAATTTAGTGAAAAACCATTATGTTCACATCTAAGAAGCTTGAAAACTTCAAACAGGGTAAACAGTAGGTGACCCATAAACCAATATGCAACAGTAAAAATGCTGAGAGTCAAAGACAAAAAGAAAATCTTGAAAACGCTATGGATAATTTATTCATGAAAACATTTTTGCTTTGAAAATGATCAAAAGAGCCCAGGAGTCAAAAGTTCTAAATTGAAGTCTAGGTATACCATTTATTAATTAGATGAGCTTCAGCAATTTCTTGACATCTCTGAATTCTAATTTCCTTACCTGGAAAGTAAAGTTAATATTTCAAGCAAACATGAAATTCTTCTTAGACTCAATGTGATAATATATGTAAAAGCCTTTAGAAAGCAATGCATGTCCTAAACAAATACAAAATCCTTTTAAATTTTTTAAATGAAAGTATTTTGGGAGCTCAGACTAAGAACCCAGATTTTTCCAATTTATCCTTTGCTTTACTATAAAGCCAGACTAATCCAGACAAGTGGCAGAAATAAAGGAGGCTGTTTTCTGTATTGTAAACGATATTATTCTTTTTTAAAACATGCAATTTGTACATCACTTCAGGCAAAGAAAATAATGACAGTTGAAGAAGCACTAGATCAATAAGCTCTAAATCAAGTATTTGTATATTGACTCAGTATTTTAATATAACCAATGCAATTATGCAATATGCCACAGGCAACTAACCAGCAGTGCTTATATTCATGTTGATCAATTTCTCTAGAAGAAAAGTGTATATCTGTTTTATTATATCAAACTAGTAAGAAAAAGAAATAGTATTTTCAATGAAAATAATTTATATTGTTATTTTAATATTAACTTGCTATTATCTGTATAATAATGACTATTACCTATATATTACATACTATATATATACATATATATGAAAATTTGCAATAAAACTGAAATCCCTGAGGAAGATATCGATTCATAGAAATCAAACTAGTTAGATTTCTTAGAAATTTGTGAAAATCATGATTCTGTTTTAGCAAAACAGCCAAATGCTTACAGAGAGTTTTAACTTTGTTCCAGAGAACAGTGTATGCAATACCAATGTTTATGGATAAAAGTGGATACAAGTAATGAAGATTTAAACAAGGTGGGAGGAGAAGCATTTTTCTCACTTGAAAAGAAATTCAGAGGTAGGCTTTTCTGAGCGTTCCTTCAGCCATTAAAAATATCATCAGGAATCCAGGTTTTTCTCTGTCTTCTTTTCCAGTTTTCATTTCATGGTTGCAAGTAGACTTGAGCGTTTAGCATCATGACTAATGAAGATGTTCGCAAACAGCAGTCAGTCGTGGCCAGAAGCACACAGGGCTTTTCTCCAGAAGTGTTCTTTTTAGGAATGAGAGAAAAATATTCGTAAACCTCTCAAGCAGACTCCTTAATTCATCTAGTCTGCTGTGGCCAATCTTAGGTGCAACTCTGATGGAAATAGGCTTAATCTATTATATCTTTTTAATATTTCAATATTAGCAATTAAGATATTGGGAAGAGTTCACTCTTAGATCACCTAACCAATGATGTCTGCCACAAGTACTGTGAAAGAAGAAAATATTACATAATTTCAAAGCTTATATAACTGTAAAAATATAAAAGTTACATTAATTTATGAATAAGTTTTAATATTTCAACAAATGAGATGATAGGCTTTAGATACATTTTTCAATCCACAGCTAATTTATGTATGAAACTCCTATGTTATTATATTTCCTGATGATTTTAAATAGTCACCCCACAAAAAATTAAAGTCCAAATTTGGTTCCAATCCATAAAGCTATGTGACTTAAATTATTTTCTAATTTAGAATTATTACTAAACAACAATTGTAACTATTGCTTTTAGCAAAAAGTTTAAGCTGCCAACTCAAACCCTGGATAATAATTTTTGGTCTGTTCAAAATGGCCAGTTTTCTTATTCCAAGAATATATTATGATTGCACTTTTCTACTTATTTGGTTTCAAAGCATCAATGTGTATTTTAGTCCATTTTCTGTTGCTGTAACAGAATACTTGAAACTAGGTAGTTTATAAAGAACAGAATTTTATCTAGCTCACAGTTCTGGAGACTAGTAAGTTCAAGATTGTGCAGTCGCCTTTGGGAGGGGCCACATGCTGTGTCATATGCAGGTGGCCTTACATGGGTGCGAGCACGTGCAAGGGCAGAAAATGAGTGCCTGCAAAAGAGATAGGGGCAAAGGAGGCCGGCTCACTTTAAAATAACCTGCTCTCACAAAAGTCTCTAGAGTACCAACCCAGTCTCATGAAAAAGACATCAATTAATCTTAACAACCTAATCACCTCTTAAAGGCCTCACCTCCTAACACCGTTAGACTAGCAATTAAATTTCCACTTGAATTTTGGTGGGAACAAACCATATGCAAATCATAGCACCATGAGAGGTTGTATTGGCTTGTAATGATACATTTATTTGTAGGCACAGTGAAATACAGCCTGACTCAACACATTATCAGAAGTTGTAAGAGTCATTACATAACCTGTTTTATTTCTCCTTTTCTTTATATGAATAAATACATGAAACACAAATTAGCCTACATACTAAATACCGGCAAAAAAATTAGACTACCTTTTCAAATATCAAAGAAGCAAATGCTTAAGGCAACATGCGATCATTATAACAGTTACTGTCACAGGACTATCTATGCTCTGTGGTGTCATCTCCATCCAGTTGAGCTTATGAAAAATACATCTACACATTTTTGCAGACAGAACATGTAGCATTGATGATCAATAAGACCACATAGCCATCCATCCCAGATCCCTCTCTCTCAAAGTCTTCCAAGTTTGGGAGGGGAGAAAACGGTGAAGGAAAGTCATTGAGTCCTATGGCCGAACCCTATAAAATGCTGACTCTGGGATAATCGGGCATATGAAGTATTTATCCATCCCATCATCATGGGTCTGAATTAAGTCTTATACCAACTCCTTTTTTGGCCTCACAATGGCCATAATGTAGGCAGAGAGTAAACTAAGTGAAGTAAGTAATTCTAGGAAACAAGATATCTTATTACACTAAGTGACATCATGATCCTAATTGAGGTGCTGGCAAAAATCCTAGGATTAAAAAAAGGTGTACAAATAATTACCTGTGTTCTTTGAATGCAGGCCTGTTTAGAGGCATTGGGCTCTATCAGATGACCTCCTGAATTAACCAAATCCTATTTGATTTGCTGGAGTCTGTACCTCAAAATCAGCTCATAGTATCAATGTTTAGCTCTGTAAAATTTAAGAATTCCTGCTATGATGGGCTTCTAAATTATTATGAGAGTATTACTAGTTTCCCCAGGAATATATGTGTATATTCCTTGGGAAATTATATTTCTTTTTTTTTTTTTTTTTTTTTGAGTTCCATGCTTATCGCCCAGGCTGGAGTGCAATGGTGTGATGACCTCCACTCACTGCAACCTCCGCCTCCCGTGTTCAAGCTATTCTCCTGCCTCAGCCTCCCTAGTAGCCAAGATTACAAGTGTTCACCACCACACCCAACTAATTTTTGTATTTTTCATAGAGACGGGGTTTCACCTTGTTGACTAGTCTGGCCTCGAACTCCTAATCTCAGGTGATCCACCCGCCTCAGCCTCCCAAAATGCTGGGATTACAGGTGTGAGCCACCATACCAGCAGAGGAATTATATTTCACCATGTCTTAGAAAATTCTATTAATTCACTTTTGAATGTTGATTAATACCAAAATTAAGATATATATAGATAAACCGTATTTTTTTATAAAGCAGTTACAAACATTTTTAAAATAAATACAAATATTTATGAAAACATTAAGAGGAAAAAGGAAACTAATGATCATTAATTTGAAAGTAACAATAACCACAAAGCCTTTTTTAGATTTTGATGAATTAATCAGATGTATACAATATGCTCAAATGAACTACACATGATTTGACAAAGATACGCTTTGCGAAAACTTGGCTAACTAAACTAAGTCTGCATAGCAAGTATAGTTGTAGAAAGCTTGAGTACAAATGATCTATCCAGAGTAGATCATTACAGAAATCATGTGTCAAGAAGCAATAGCCCACTTTTTTTTATTACAAGGACATTTTCCCTTTCAAGTTATTCAGTCATTATAAATTTCAAGTAGTATGTATAAAACTGCATGGTTTATTTAAAGCAATGTATTTTATTTTGTAGGAAAGTAATTTTCTGTGAGGTTTGATGAAACTTCAGGAATATTTATCCCTGTGACAGTCTTATTCACCCATAGTCCATGGTTGATATATTTGTGTCCCTCCAAAATTTATGTTTTGAAACCTAATCCCTAGTGTGATGAAATTACGGGGTGGTGCCTTTGACAGTCGATTAGGTGATAAGAGGGGAGACTTCATGAATGGTATTTGTGGGGCCCATGTAAATGAGGCCCCAGAGAACTGCCTTGCCCCTTCTACCGCATGAGGAAAGACATAGACAGTGATGAACAAAGAAGCAGGTTCTCACCAAGACACCAGATCTGCTGGATCCTTGACCTTGGACTTCATGGCCTCCAGAACTGTGAGAAACACATTTCTGCTGTTTATAAGGCAGTCAGCTTATGGTGTTTTATTAGAGTAGTACAAACATACGAAGACGGTATGCCTCTTTTGTTTCACATTTACATTTAAATATGCAGCACCTTACATTGCTCTGTTAGTTCTCATTGAATTAGAGAATTTTGCCTCTGGAATCATAAAGATGATTATAAAAGTAATTATTATAGCATATGTCTAACCTCAGAATTAAGTTTAAAGAGATGTTTCCAATTTGTATCATTTCTTTACTTGTCTTGGACAATAAGGTTTTTTTTTTTTTTTTTTTTGGTAGTTTTGATTAGTTACAAATTTTTAGCATTTTACTATTGGAAAAACATTTGCTTTCCATGTAGTTTATTATATTCTAAAATTTGTCTAGGGATTGAAGATTAAGAATATAATATATAGGTTTGGGGGAGAGAGGAAGATCAAAATAAGTCTCATTTATAACTGAAGAAAATAATATATGAAAGTTTGCTGAAATCAATAACTAATTGTAATATATTCATCCTATAATGAAGTAAATATAATACCTTACTATAGCAACAAGTCACCTGTGTACCATTATAAATTAGTTAGAACCATAAATCCTGTAATTTCATGGTTTTTATTGATTTAACTTACTGATAGATTTACAACCTGACTGTAATCTATTTAGTTGTAGGCATAGATTCAGTATTCAAATAAAACTGCTTATCTAATGCAAATATTGTTTTATTACCTAAAACTTGAAAATAGAAAGAAAGTTTTGTTACCTTCGTAGAAAATTCCATAGAATAAAATGATGTAAAAATAATGAATAACCTTAAAATATTTCACATACTCCTTAATGCCAGTACTGCTAATGAGGCTCTCTGGAAGCTTGGGTATTTTTTTAAAAAAACACTTTTGTGTGAGTGTGGAGTTTTTGAGGCATGACTAAATTATGTCTTAAAATAATGAAATACAACCCACCGCATGTAAGTACATGACATACTAATTTAACGGTGTTTTTTTCCATGAATCTAACCAGCTATTCACCTTAGTTACAGGCCAGGTTGATTATCTCACTGATAAATGTAATTGCACCACATCTCACTTTCATCTCTCACCTCCGGTATCATAGATTAAATCGTCTTCCCAAAGGAAACCATAAAGTCCAGTTCTCTATTTTAACAAACGTAAGATAAAATTTCTAAAATCCTAATGTTTCACAGCTTCTCTCTGAGTTTGTTTGGTTGTTTTTGCATTTTATTTTGAATGTCAAATGCATGTGATGTTTTCTGGCCATCTTTGCTAAGTAAGACGAGTTGGAATTGTTTAGAGCTAAGTAAGTTTAGAGCTAAGTAAGAGGAGTTGGAATTGTCTTATTAATTAACGAATTTCAGGATGTAGTTTCAAGGTCAGCTTCAGCAATTCTCTCTCTGTTTGTATTTTCACATGTATTTCTGTCCGGTAGCCTATCTCTGCCTGGACAGTTTCCATAATTACAAAACCTTTATTTTTGCATCTGTACAAAGTGCCCTCTTCTTAGAGATTGATTTATCAAGTTGAAGACAAGCTTATAACTACTAATATACATTAAAAAATAAATTTTATTGTGTATATGTGAAGTTTACTACACAATGTTATAGAATACGTGTAGTAAAATGGTTACTATAGTGAAGTAAATGAAAATAATTATAATCTCACAGTTACTATTTTGTGTGTGAATGACAACAGCTAAAATTTACATATTTAACAAAAAAATCCTCAATAAAATAAAATTGTGTCACCTTTAGTCTTCATGTGGTATATTATATCTCTAGGCTTGTTCATTCCTTATATCTGCCACTTTGTTTATTTTATTTTTTAAAGACGGGGTTTCACCATGGTGGTCAGGCTGGTCTTAAACTCCCAACCTCAGGTGATCCACCTGCCTTGGCCTCCAAAGTGCTTGGATTACAGGTGTGAGCCACTACGCCTGGCCCTCTGCCACTTTGTATCTTTTGAACCACCTCTCCCCACTTCCTCACCACCTCTGATGCCAATGTGTTATTACCCATCTCTGTATATTCTCTGTCTCTGTATATTTGACATTTTCTTTCCTTAAAAGTCATACAGAAAGCTATGATTAATTTGGGTCTTATAGTACAAAAAATTTTAAATAGTTCCTTTTGATTTTTCCCATTACCTCCTTATCCACAATGATTTTGACATCTCACAGATCTGACCAGAAATCCATCCATCTGAACAGATGGAGTGAAATTTTTCTAGTCTTTCAGCAATTTTCATGGATACATACCATAGGTCCAACAAAGGACTATCCAGTCCCTAACCTAAAGGATCCCCTGTTTTCTCTGTGAACGAGTTGGGTACATGGATAATAAATTTTCTACATTTAAAATTATTTAATAAAACGTATGTCAACAAAGATTCTATAAAATTCTATCCATGCTAGCACAGAAAAAGGAGAAACTTAGTCTGTCTACTTGAAAAGGATAGTTTCACATATATTATTTAACTGCATGTTGAATGATAATTAGGGAGTTTATCAGAATTCAAAGGTAGTAATGAAACATTATTAGGACAACAAATGCAAAGGAACTGAGGTGTAAAAGTGCATGGAATTTGGGATAGATGGAAACATTGACCAGCTTCTTCATCCCTCCATGATGTACATGCTGGCTACGGCCTCATCTTTGGCAGCAGGTGCTTCTCCAGTCTGTGGCTATGGGCATGACCATGCAACATGATTTAACTAACAAAATACAGGATAAAACAATAATGCTTATGGCAAAAGAGGAAACATACATTTTTATCACTGCCATAATCTTCTCCCCTTTCCATGAGATTAATATACTCTGGCTAGCCCATTGGTTGAAAGAAGATGCAGAGAGGCAGAGCAGACCCAGATTGAAAAAGGAATAGCCTAGGATAGAGATACCAAGTCAATCCACAAATTCATATGTCAGAATAAATATTTACAGTTGTAGTTAACTGAAGGTTGAGTTTTATTTTGTGCAACAAAACAGTATTATTAAAGTGCAAAGAACCACTGGAAAGCAGCTCAGAAAAAAGTAAATAAAACTACAGTGCCAGGTTTCTATTTGTAGGGGAGCATATGAACTCATAGTCACAAAATAATGCAATTACAAAAGCTATTGAATGGTCACATTAGGTCTCACTTTTCAAGCATTGGGAAGCAGCAGAAGGCTTTTAACTTTAGTAAAAATCCAAGCAAACTTAAAATATTACTTCAACAAAATAGTAGTTAATAAATTAAGGAATGTAAAAGCTAGGGAAAAAGATTGGGAATGATGTCATTGAAAGTGGTCATTGAAAGAGTTTGGGATAAGAACTAAAGCATTAGGATGTGGGAAGAAAAATTTTTAAAGAAATAAGGGGAGAAGATTTCACAGAATAATTGAGTAAGTAGATGTGGTTAAATGAGAAAATATCTGCCCAGTTAGAAATGTAGTTACTACATTTTCTGTTTTACTTTCTAACTTTTATTTTAGGTTCAAGGAATACACATGCAGGTTTGTTAAATGGAGGTTTGATGGGCAGATAATTTTTTCACCCAAGGAAATAGCATAATACCTACTAGATATTTTTTCAATCCTCACCCTCCTCTCACCCACCACTGTTGTGTAGGCCCTGCTGTCTATTATTCTCTTCTGTGTGTCTATGTGAACTCAATGTTTATATTCCACTTATAATAGAGAACATGCATCCATTTGTAATAGAAAACATTGTATTTTAATGTGCTTAGGATATTGACCTTCAGCTTCATCTTCGTTGCTGCAAGGGATATGATCTTGTTCTTTCTTATGACTGCATACTATTCCATAAAATAAAAGGTATCTAAATATGAAGAGAGAAAATCAAACTCTCTAGCCTCACAGGCTATATGATTCTATAACTAGCAAACCCCATAGTTTCTGCCCAATAGCTCACAGATCTGATGACCAACTTCAGCAAAGTTTCAGGAGACAAAATCAATGTACAAAAATCAGTAGCATTTCTATACACCAATAATATCCAAGCTGAAAGCCAAATCAAGAATGCAATCTCATTCACAATAACCACAAAAAAGAATAAAATACCTAAGAATATAGCTAACCAGAGAAGTGAAAATCTCTGCAATGAGAATTAGAAAACACTGCTGAAAGAAGTTAGAGATGACACAAAAAAATGGAAAAACATTCCACACTATGACGTAGATAGAATCAGTGTTGTCAAAATGGCCATACTGCCCACAGCAATATACAAATTTAACGCTATTCCTATTAAACTACAACTGTCATTTTTTGAAGAATTAGAAAAATAAAATTATAAAATTCTTTGGAACCAAAAAAGAGTCTGAATAGCCAAAGCAATCCTGAGTAAAAAGAGCAAAGCTGAAGGCAGCATGCTATCTGACTTCTAAATACATTATAATGCTACAGCAACTAAAACAGCATGGTACTGGTACAAAAACAGAAAAATAGACTGATGGAAGAGGTTACAGAACCCAGAAATAAAGCTCCACACCTTCAACCATCCGATCTTCCATAAATCCAACAATAACAAACAATGGGAAAATGAGTGCCTATTTAATAAATGGTGCTGGGATAACTGGTTAGCCATATGTAGAAAATTGAAACTGAACCCCTACCCTTAACCATATATATACATCAACTCAAGATGGATAAAAGATTTAAGTGTAAAACCTAGAACAATTAAAAAAAAAAAAAAAAAAAAAAAAAAAAAAACCTTGAAGAAAAACTTGCAAATTTCATTCTGGACATTGGCCCTGGCAAAGATTTCATGACAAAAAACCCAAAAGCAATTGCACCGAAAGCAAAACTTGACAAGTGGGACCTAATTAAACTAAAGGCTTTTCTGCACAGCAAAATAAATAATCAACATAGTAAACAGACCACCTACAGAATAGGAAAACATGTTTGCAAACTATGCATCTGACAAAGGTCTGATATTCAGCATCTAAAAGGAACTTAAACAAATTAACAGGCAAAAAGCCAAAACCCCATGGAAACATGAGTAGACACTTTTCCAAAGAAGATATACATTCAGCCAACAAATATATTTTACAGTTGTTCAATATTGTTAATCATTAGGGAAATGTAAACCAAAACCACAATGTGATACCATCACACATCAGTCAGAATGGCTATTACTTAAAAAATCAAAAAATAATAACAGGTACTCGCAAGGCAGCAGAGAAAACTGAAGACTTATACACTGATGGTAGAAATGTAAAATAGTTTAGCCACTGTGGAAAGCAGTCTGGAGATTTCTCAAAGAACTGAAAAGGGAACTATGTCTCCACCCAGCAATTCCATTATTGAGTGTATACCCAAAGGAAAATAAATCATTCTACCGAAAAGACGTTTATAAGCGTATGTTCATTGCAGCACTATTCACAATAGAAAATACATGAAATCAATGTAAATGCCCATCAGCAGTGAGCTGGATAAAGAAAATATGGTACATACACACCATGGAATATATATACACTATGGAGTTGCTACAGGTTTGGTTTAGGTTTAGACATAGCAACTGTGTTATTGGCATTCCATTAGGTCAGGCAGGGATTGAGGTGGTGAGCCACGTGCCAAATCTCTCAATGAATGCAAAGAAGTGATTCTGAAATTAGGATGTAGAGAGATAGAGGTATAATGATAACTTGTTAACCTGCAAATTTGAGACATTTTATAAACGAAAAATAAAACAGGTGGGAAAGTGTTGTGAAAGACGAGAAGAATAGTTTTAATATATTTCATTCAGGATACCACAGCACAGAGCAGAATTCTCCCTTCTAGAGGGTAGAGAAATCTTCAAATATGACAAATAGCTGGAGAGTATAAACAATGTCGAAAAAGTTTAAGTTGGAATCTGTATTGACATCTGAGTAGATTTGTTAAATGTATAAGTTAAAGAAAAAGACACTAATTCAGAAAGTGGGTAAAAGTTTATTGTAGTGGCTCTCAAGTGGGTTGATTTTGTCAAATGTTTCATTAGTCCTTGGAAACGTCTGAAGGAAATTTGGGTTATCACAGCCGGGGCAAAGTATAGAAGGCTTGCTGCAGACATCCAGTGGGTAGACAGCAGGGACGCTGATAAACATCCTATGATGGCCAGGCGTGGTGGCTGAGGCGGGTGGATCATGAGTTCAGGAGTTTGAGACCAGCCTGGCTAATATGGTAAAACCCTGTCTCTACTAAAAACAGAACAATTAACTGGGCGTGGTGGTGCATTCCTGTAGTCCCAGCTACTTGGGAGGCTAAAATTGAAGAAGAATTGCTTGAACCTGGTAGGTGGAGGTTGCAGTGAGCCAAGATTGTGCCACGGCACTCCAGCCTGGGTGACAGAGTAAGATTCCATCTGAAAAAAAGAAAAAAGAAATTCTATTATATACTGAGCATTCTCCAACAGCAAAGCATTATATAGCATATTCAAAGTATGCATACTGCTAAAATTGAGAAAACTTGGGTTAAGGACTCATCTGAAGATTGTGGAAGAAAATGGAGATAGGAAGAAGTGATCCATGAAACTGAAGCAAAGACAAAATAAAATTAAAATCGCCAAAAGAACTGTTGTTTCTTTGGTCCTTGTTTACTTCATCTTAAATGCTAACTTATATTGTTTTTCAGAAACACACATAAAAACTTTATGTGTTGTAAGTTTTTAATAAGTGCTTTAAAATTAAAAATGATCGCATTCTAATGGAGAGTGAGCATGACTCCTAACTCCACGTGTGTTGTGCCTAGTAAATTTCTCCCAGAGTACAGTCCAGAGAGAGGTAACAGAGTCACTGTAAAGAAACCCGGCAAACACTACTTCAAACAGGTGGTCAAGGTAAACATGGAGAGTGATAAATTGTGCTGATAGTATGTACCACTGATGATGTGATGAAAATGACAATTTGTTAAATACCTCTTTGCTCTTCCTCCTACCAACCTGTAACCTTAGTCTAATCATGAGAAAAACATAAATGCCAGTGGAAGGGCATGCCACAATATACCTAGCTTCTACCTTTCAAAACAGTCAGGGTTATTAAAAACTAGGAAAGTTTGAGAAAATATCATAGCCAAGAGGCACCTAAGGACATATGACAACTAAATTCAATATGGTAACCTGAATGAAATCCTGGAACAGAAAAAGAACATTAAATAAGGCAATTTGAATAAAAGATAAATGTTAGCTAATGTTTTAATATATCAGTACTGGTTTATTTGTAACAAATAATTTGTTGCAAATAACAAATTATGTATAGCAAATATTACATAAGATATTAATAGTGGGGAAATCTATAGGGGAGAGGCATATAGGAAATCTGTACCAGTTATTTAATTTTCCTATAAATCTAAAACATAAAAATGAAGAGTTTTTATCTGCTAATAAAAAACTTTTAAATAAATGAAGTTTTACCAAAAATATGATAATGATAAATGTAGTCTATGCTAACACTTGATAAACTGAAAACTGATAAACATTCTTTGGAAGTTTTTTAGGAACTTACAAAGTAACAGTGAAAAATCAGATAATTTATTTTTATCACTTTTCCATATGTTCATTAGATAAAAGTGCTTGCATCTAACTAGCAAAAGTATATTAAATATATTTATATATATGATGCTAAATTTCTTGAGGAATTGAAGTATGAAACATTAGTCTACTAGACCATAGTCTATAAATTTTTTTGCTATCTTAGATGATAACTTTAATCCTAGCACAATAAAATAAAAGGTTAAATTCAAAAGATAAGTTATCATTGACCTTAAGAAAGATTTTTTAATTGTGATTTTCTACTAAGATATTCATGTGAATTTTAATTTTTACCACATCATAACTTGGAATATACAAAATTTTAGCTACAACTTTATTTAAAATTTTTAAGAAAATAATGGTAACCAGTCCATTTAATTTGAGGATGAAGGGGAAGAATTAACATCTATTGTAGTTTGCACCTTAACATGTGCCTTCCCACTTATTTGCAAAGCATTTGAGAGAAAAGAAAACAGGCTGAGAAAGCTTAAGTATTATTATTTCCATGAAGTTAGTAAATGTGGGGTGCTGTTATTTTGACTCAAATCCAACTAAGACACCTATGCTCATTTACACTGCAACCTTTAAGTGTGTTAACATATTTCTCCAAATGCAAAAAGCTGATTGATAAGTTAAAATGATGGCAAATCCTTGTATAGGATCTTTGAATGATACATATTTCAAAGGGCCAATACATCCTTGAGCAAACAGTTTTAATCTTAAGGGCTAATATAGCTTTGAAAAATATTTTGTAAAAAGATTTTGGCTGAATAAGAAAGGGTGTTGCCCTGCTGATAGATTTTGTCACCACCAGGCCTGCCCTACAAGAGCTCCCAAAAGAAGCACTAAAAATGGAAAGGAACAACGAGTACCAGCCACTGCAAAAGCATACGAAACTGCAAAGAACATCGACACTATGAAGAAACAGCATCAACTAACAGGCAAAACAATCAGCTAGCATCAAAATGGCAGGATCAAATTCACATATAACTATATTAACCTTAAATGTAAGTGGGCTAAATGCCTCAATCAAAAGACATAGACTGGCAAATTGGTAAAAAGTCAAGACCCATCAGCGTGCTGTATTTAGGAAACCCACCTCAGGTGCAAAGACACATATAGGCCCAAAATAAAGGGATGGAGGAAGATTTACCAAGCAAATGGAGAGCAAAAAGAAAGCAGGGGTTGCAATCCTAGTCTCTGATAAAATGGACTTTATACCAACAAAGATCAAAAGAGACAAAGAAGGGCAATACATAATGGTAAAAGGATCAATGCAACAAGAAGAGCTAATGATCCTGAATATATGTGCACCCAATACAGGAGCACCCAGATACATAAAGCAAGTTCTTAATGACTTACAAAGAGACTTAGACTCCCACACAATAATAGTGGGAGACTTTAACATCCCACTGTCAATACTAGGCAAATCAATGAGACAGAATATTAACAAGGATATCCAGGACTTGAACTCAGATCTGGACCAAGCAGACCTAATAGACATCTATAGAACTCTCCACCCCAAATCCACAGAATATACATTCTTCTCAGCACCACATTGCACTTATTCTAAAATTTACCACATAATTGGAAGTAAAACACTCCTCAGTTCAGCAAATGAAAAAGAATGGAAATCATAACAAACAGTCTCTGAATCCACAGTGCAATTAAGTTGTAACTCAGGATTAAGAAACTGACCCAAAACCGCACAACTACATGGAAACTAAACAACCTGCTCCTGAATGACTACTGGATAAATAATGAAATGAAGGCAGAAATAAAAATGTTCTTTGAAACCAATAAGAATGAGGACACAACATACCAGAATATCTGGGACACATTTAAAGCAATGTCTAGAGGGAAATTTATAGCACTAAATGCCCACCAGAGAAGCAAGGAAATATATAAAATTGACTCCCTAATGTCATTATTAAAGGAAATAGAGAAGCAAGATCAAACAAATTCAAAAGCTAGCAGAAGGCAAGAAATAACTTAGATCAAAGCAGAACTGAAGGAGAAAGAGACACAAAACCCCCTTCAAAAAATTAATAAATCCAGAAGCTGATTTTTTGAAGAGATCAACAAAATTGATTGACTGATAGCCAGACTAAAAAAGAAAAGAGAGAAGAATCAAATAGATGCAATAAAAAATGATAAAGGGGATATCACAACCAATCTCACAGAAATACAAACTACCTTCAGAGATCACTACAAACAACTCTATGCACATAAACCAGTAAATCTAGAAGAACTGGATAAATTCCTGGACACTTACACTCTCCTAGGACTAAACCAGGAAGAAATTTAATTCCTGAATAGACCAATAGCAGGGTCCAAAGTTGAGGCAACAGTTAATAGTCTACCAACCAAAAAACATCCAGGTCCAGACAGGTTCAGGTTCACAGCCAAATTCTACCAGAGGTACAAAGAGGAGCTGGTACCATTTCTTCTGAAACTATTCTAAACAATTCAAAAAAACAGGAATCCTTCCTAACTCATTTTATGAGACCAGCTCATCCTGATACCAAAAACTGGCAGAGGCATGACTAAAGAAGAAAATTTCAGGCCAATGTCCATGATGAACATTGATGTAAAAATGTTCAATAAAATACTGGCAAACTGAATACAACAGCACATCAAAAAGCTTATCCATCACGATTAAGTGGGCTTCATCACAGGGATGCAAGGCTGGTTCAACATCCACAAATCTATAAATGTAATCCATCATATAAACATAACCGAAGACAAAAAACACATGATTATCTCAATAGATGCAGAGAAGGCCTTCTACAAAATTCAACAGCTTTTTATGCTAAAAACACTCAATAAAGTAGGTATCAATAGATCATATCTCAAAATAATAAGATATATTTATGACAAACCCACAGCCAATATCATATTGAGTGGGCAAAAACTAGAAGCATTTTGTTTGAAAACTGGCATAAGACAAGGATGCCCTCTCTCACCACTCCTATTCAACATAGTATTGGAAGTCCTGGCTAGGGCCATCAGGCAAGAGAAAGAAATAAAGTGTATTCAAATAGGCAAAGAGGACATCAAATTGTCCCTCTTTGCAGATGACATGATTGTATATTTACAAAACCACATCGTCTCAGCCCAAAATCTCCTTAACATGCTAAGCAACTTCAGCAAAGCCTCAGGATACAAAATCAATATGCAGAAATCACAAACATTCCTATACACTGATAATAGACAAACAGAGAGCCAAATCATGAGTGAACTCCCATTCATAAGTGCTACAAAGAGAATAAAATACCGAGGAATACAAGAAGGGATGTAAAGGAATTCTTCAAGAACTTAAACCAATGCTCAGGAAATAAGAGAGGACACAATCAGATGGAAAAACATTCCATGCTCATGTTTTGGAAGAATCAATATTGTGAAAATGACCACACTGCCCAAAGTAATTTATAGATTCAATGCTGTCCCCATCAAGCTACCAATGACTTTCTTCACAGAATTGGAAAAACCACCTTAAACTTCATATAGAACCAAAAAAACGAGCCCTTATAGCCAAGACAATTCTAAGCAAAAAAAAAAAAAAAAAAAAAAAACTGGAGACATCACACTACCTGACTTCAAACTATATTACAAGGCTACTGTCATCAAAACAGCATGGCACTAGTACCAAAACAGAAATATAGACCAATGGAATAGAACAGAGGCTTCAGAAAGAATGCCACACAAATCTGATTTTTGACAAACCTGACAAAAACAAGCAGTGGGGAAAAGATTCCCTATTTAGTAAATGGTGTTGGGAAAACTGGCTAGCCATAAGCAGAAAGCTGAAACTGGATCCTTTCCTTACAACATACACAAAAATTAACTCTAGATGGATTAAAGATTTAAATATGAGACCGAACACCATAAAAACTCTAGAAGAAAACCTAGGCAATACCATTCAGGAAATAGGAATGGGCAAGGACTTTATCACTAAAATACTAAAAGCAATGGCAACAAAAGCCAAAAATAGACAAATAGGGTCTAATTTAACTTAAAAGCTTCTGAACAGCAGAAGAAACTATCAATAGAGTGAACTGCCAACAAACAGAATGGGAAAAAAAATTTTGCAAGGTACCCATCTGACAAAGGGCTAATATCCAGAATCTACAGAGAACTTATACAAATTTACAAGAAAAAAACAAACATCGCCATCAAAATGTGGGTGAAGGATATGAACAGACACTTTTCAAAAGAAGACATTTATGGGGCCAACAAACATATGAAAAAAGCTCATCATCACTAGTCATTAGAGAAATGCAAATCAAAACCACATTGAGATACCACCTCACACCCCTTATAATGGCAATCATTAAAAAACCAGGGGACAACAGATGCTGGAGAGGATGTGGAGAAATAGGAATGCTTTTACACTGTTGGTGGGAGTGTAAATTAATTCAACCATTGTGGAAGACAGTGTGGAGATTCCTCAAGGATCTAGAAATAGAAATTCCATTTGATCCAGCAATCCCATTACTGGGTATATACCCAAAGGATTATAAATCATTCTATTATAAGGACACATGCACATTGCAGCACTGTTCGCAGTAGCAAAGACTTGGAACCAACTCAAATGTTCATCAATGATAGACTGAAAGAAGAAAATGTGTCACATATACACCATGGAATACTATGCAACCATAGAAAAGAATGAGTTTATGTCTTTTGAAGGATATGTATGAAGCTGGAAACCATCATTCTCAGCAAACTGACACAAGAACAGAAAACGAAACATCACATGTTCTCACTCATAATTGATGTTGAACAATGAGAACACACTGACACAGGGAGGGGAACATCACACACTGGGGACTCCGGGGTGGGGAGCTAAGGGAGGAATAGCAGGGGGTGGGGGAATTGGGGAGGGATAGCATTAGTAGAAATACCCAGTATCAATGACAGGGCGATGGATGCAGCAAACCACCACCAGGGCATGTGTATACCTACGTAAAAAACAATCTGCACTTGTACTCCAGAACTTAAAGTATAGTAAATAATTTTTTTATAAAAAGGGTGTTGACATATGGTAAAGCGAAAGAGCTACTGAACACAAGGACATGGTTTCCATTCCCTTTGTGTTTGCCTTTGCAGCCCTCAAACACTCAATTCTATTTATGTTGAACATCTCAAAGCATAAAATTGATCTGAAGTTTTGAAGAGCCTTACATTTAGCATTAAAACCAAAAAACATTCTGCAATTCCATAAATACCTGCATGCACACATTCATATATTGCTTCCTGGAGAATCTCATTTTTTCTACTTTCCTTTACCTATTATTTGTAGTTAATTATGTTTTTTTCTCATATCCCAGTCTCAGCCCTCCTTTCTCCACCTAAGCAAAGACTCTAATAGTTTAATATGTATCTTCTGGCTCGTATGTGTTCTCACAAAATATGTGTTGTATTTTGAGCATAAAATTGAACTTACATAAATAACATTGTGTTATGCATCTTTTTTTTTCTTTCCCCCCCCCATTTATTTATTTTATTGCATTTTAGGTTTTGGGGTACATGTGAAGAATATGCAAAATTGTTGCATAGGTACACACGTGGCAGTGTGATTTGCTGCCTTCCTCCCCATCACCTACATCTGGCATTTCTCCCCTTGCTATCTCTCCCCAGCTCCCCACCCCCCACCGTCCCTCCCCTATTTCCCCCCAACTGACCCCAGTGGGTAGTGCTCCCCTCCCTGTGTCCATGTGTTCTCATTGTTCAACACCCGCCTATGAGTGAGAACATGTGGTATTTGATCTTCTGCTCTTCTGTCAGTTTGCTGAGAATGATGGTTTCCAGGTTCATCCATGTCCCTACAAAGGACCCAAACTCACCGTTTTTGATGGCTGCATAATATTCCATAGTGTATATGTGCCACATTTTCCCTATCCAGTCTATCGTCGATGGGCATTTGGGTTGCTTCCAGGTCTTTGCTATTGTAAACAGTGCTGCAATGAACATTCGTGTGCACGTGTCCTTATAGCAGAACGATTTGTAATCCTTTGGATATATACCCAGTAATGGGATTGCTGGGTCAAATGGAATTTCTATTTCTAGGTCCTTAAGGAATCGCCACACTGTCTTCCACAATGGTTGAACTAATTTACACTCCCACCAACGGTGCAAAAGTGTTCCTACTTCTCCACATCCTCTCCAGCATCTGTTGTCTCCAGATTTTTTAATCATCACCATTCTAACCGGCGTGAGATGGTATCTCAATGTTGTTTTGATTTGCATTTCTCTGATGACCAGTGATGATGAGCATTTTTTCATATGTTTGTTGGCCTCATGTATGTCTTCTTTTGTAAAGTGTCTGTTCATATCCTTTGCCCACTTTTGAATGGGCTTGTTAGTTTTTTTCTTGTAAATCTGTTTTAGTTCTTTGTAAATTCTAGATATCAGCCCTTTGTCAGATGGGTAAACTGCAAAAATTTTTTCCCATTCTGTTGGTTGTCGATTCACTCTAATGACTGTTTCTTTTGCTGTGCAGAAGTAGGCTTCATCCCATGATCAAGCTTATCCACCATGTGTTATGCATCTTATTCCTTTTCTTGCTGTTTTAATTAAAGCCTATGTGTCTTTCTTTCTGTACAATTAACACAACACTTAGTCCGTTATTTTAAACATCTACATAAGGCTCTAAGGCTTGAAAACAGTACATTTTTCCACTGAGGGTCATGCAGATTGTCTTTTAGCTTGCTAAAACTACAAATAATAGAATAGTGAACATCCTCACATGTGCCCATTTATAGTACTGTGTTAAAATTTCCATTGCTAATACCCAGGGGTAGAACTGTTAAGTCCTACTGAGGATAGGCATATGTCAATTTTACTTGGTTTGCCAGAGTTCGCTTCAGAATGGGATGCAACTTGCAGTACCAGGGAATATTTATAACTCCATATCCTCTCACATTTGACATTCTCTAAAATTTGTATTTTTTCAGGGTTAGTAAAGTTATATCTTATGACTGTGTTCCCTTATTATATTCAAAAGTTTGAAATCTGACTTTTATGTATTTTCATATAATTTTTGACAATTTTTCTATGGTAGCTGCTGATCTTTCTAATTTGTACGAATTTCATTTACATTACAGATATTAATCCTTGACAGTTTGAGTTAATATAAATATCTACTTTTTATCATCTATTAACATTTTCCATGATGAGCATGAAGCACTTTGTTAAATAAAAATTTGTAACTTTAAATAAATTAATTGCCATGTGCTTACAGTTTGAACTGCTTTTTAGGAAATGCACTGAAGTATAAAATGCGTACAGATGAAACAATACTATTTTCAATAAATGATGCTGGGAAAAATGGAAGTTGATATGGAAAAAAATGAACCTCAGACTTAACACAAAAGTTAAATTAATGAGTATCATTTACCCAAATGTAAAATGCAAAACTATAAAACATCAAGGAGAATATACAGAAGAAAATCTGTGTGGCCCTGTGTTTAGTGATGACGGTATAGACACAATACAGAAAGCATAATCTATGAAATTAAAAATTGGTAAATTAGACTTTATTGAAATTAAAAGTATTTACTCTGGGAAAGGCATCATTAAGAGAATAAAAATACAAGTCACAGACTTGTAGAAAATATTTGCAAACTGCCTACCTGAAAATTAAAACTATATTCGAAATAAACAAAGAACTTTTAAAAATCAGCAATAAGAAAACAATCAAGCCACATAAAAATTGGGCAAAAGATCAGAATAAATATCTAACTAAAGAAGCTATACAAGTGCTAAATAAGCAACATAAAAAGATGCTGAATATCATTTGTCATTAGGAAAATTTAAATTAAAACAACAACAACATACCACTACAAACCTATTTGGATAGCTAAAACTCCGAAAGTGACAACGCCAATTGCTGGTGAGAATTAGAAGTAACAGAAACTGTTCTTCATTGCTGGTGAACTGCAAATGGCATAGCCACATTGGTAGACAGTTTTGTGATTCTTATAAACTTAAACATAATCTTATAAGATCCAGCAATTGCATTCTTGGATAAGTCTTTAACTCGTTTGAAGATTTATGTCCACACCAAAACCTGCAACTGAAGGAAGCTTTATTCATAACCACCAAAATATATAAGCAACAAAATGCCTTTCAACAGGTAAATTGATAAACAAACTTGTTATATCCATACATTGTACTACTATTTAGCAAAAAAAAAAAAGAATTAGCTATCAATCCATGCAACATAATATTAATCTTAAGTTCATATTTCTGGTGTAAGAGCCCAATCTGAAAGGGCTATATATTGTATGATTCCAATTATATGACATTCTGAAAAAGGCAAAATTACAGAGACTATAAATAGATCAGTAGTTTCAGGGGTGCAGGGGGGAGGGCTGTAACTAGGGAAAGCACTGGGATTTCTTAGGGTGGTGAAGCAATTCTGTAGGATATGGTAATCGTGGATACATGACCCTATGCATTTGTCAAAACCCACAGGACTTCACAGCACGAAGAGTGAGCCTTAATGTATGCTGTGAAATAAACTGTAAAATAAGACCTCAACCTTTCCAGATCAGATAGACTCCCTGTGGCTAATAGAAATGCTCTAAATTTAAAAGCAGAAGCAGGCAGCCATAGCAGAGTGAGAAACAGCAGTCACATCCTGGGTTCTTGGGAAAAGCAGCCCTTGACAAACATTCTGTTTTACACCCTTGCACTAGAACAGTTTCTATAAGCAGAATCCAGATAAACTGCAGCGGGAACCCCCACCCACCACCAGGCATTGAAAATAAACCTCTGATGGAGACCTCTGGTTTTGAGCTTAGAAATCAACCAAGCAAGGCTTGACTATTTTGATCGATCAGAACTGAACAAGTTTGAATCTTTCATTTGCAGAAAGAATCTGATTGAGAACCTGAGTGACAACTGTCCTTGTTTAATTAAGGCAGATGTTCCCCTGGCTCTTCAGAGGGCACTTTTGTTTTGTACCCAGGGCTGCAGCTCCCTAATTTGCAGATTGCTTTTTTAGAAAATAAAGTTCTCTTTTGCCTCTGCAGAGCTCACTGATCTTGGTTAGCAATGCAAATTATTTTAAAATCATTCAAGAGCTCAAGAGATCCCAAGACCAGCACAAAAATTCACCTTATGCTTCATTTTTGTCAATATTTCTAATTCCTTTAAAAAATACACTGTTCTGCTTTGAAATTCCATATTTTATTTCTGAGATTCATATTACCGTTAGTAGTTGTAAATCATTTATTTCCATCTCAGTACAGTATTTACTAGGGGTATATATCACAATCTATTTATTTATGCTATTTTAAATGGGTACTTGTTGAATTCCATTATAACATAATAGAGAGTATTGCTGTTATAAACATTCTAACACATGAAAGATAGTCAACATAAGGACACATTTCTGTTGTGTATCTATCCATGGTAATAGCGTATACATACAAACAGCTTTAGTGAATAATGCCAAATATATTTCCAAAATAGATACACCAATTTTTACTCCTATCTGCAGTGTACAGTGTATGAGATTTTCAGTTGCTCCATGTCCTCTCCAACACTTGAAATTTGTCTCCACTATTTTAACCATTATGCTGAATGTGCAGACCTATCACAATACTTAACATTTCCCTGATGACTAATGAAATTAAGTAGCATTTAATATGTTGAATAGTCGTATTTATATCCTTTTTTATTACACTTTGAGTTCCAGGGTACATGTGCAGAATGTGCAGGTTTGTTACATAGGTATACATGTGCCAGGGTGGTTTGTTGCATCCATCCCCCTGTCATCTACATTAGGTATTTCTGCTAATGTTATCCCTCCCCAATCTTCTCACTCCCTGCTACCCTTCCCTAGTTTCCCACCCCCCAACAGGCCCCAGTGCATGATGTTCCCCTCCCTGTGTCCATGTGTTCTCATTGTTCAACGCCCACCTATGAGTGAGAACATGGGGTGTTCGGTTTTCTGTTCTTGTGTCAGTTTGCTAAGAATTATGGTTTCCAGATTCATCCATGTCCCTGCAAAGGACATGAACTCATCCTTTTTTATGGCTGCATAGTATTTCATGGTGTATATGTGCCACATTTTCTTTATCTAGTCTATCACTGATGGGCATTTGGGTTGGTTCCAGGTCTTTGCTATTGTGAACAGTGCTGCAATGAACATATGTGTGCATATGTGTTTACAATAAAATGATTTATAATCCTTTGGGTATATACCCAGCAATGGGATTGCTGGATCAAATGGTATTTCTATTTCTAGATCCTTGAGGAATCTCCACACTGTCTTCCACAATGGTTGAAACAATTTACACTCCCACCAACAGCGTAAAAGCATTCCTATTTCTCCACATCCTCTCAAGCATCTGTTGTCTCCTGATTTTTTAGTGATTGCCATTCTAACTGGTGTGAGATGGTATCTCAATGTGATTTTGATTTGCATTTCTAATGACCAGTGATGATAAACTTTTTTTCATGTTTGTTGGCTACATAAATGTCTTCTTTCAAAAAGTGTCTGTTCATATCCTTCGTCCACTTTTTGATGGGGTTGTTTTTTTTTCTTGTAAATTTGTTTTAGTTCTTTATAGATTCTGGATATTAGCCCTTTGTCAGATGGGTAGCTTGCACAAACTTTTTCCCATTCTGTTGGCTGCTGGTTCACTCTTTTGCTGTGCAGAAGCTCTTAAGTTTAATTATGTCCCACTTGTTTGTTGCCATTGCTTTTGGTGTTTTAGACATGAAGCCCTTGCCCATGCCTATGTTCTAAAAGGTATTGCCTAGGTTTTCTTCTAGGGTTTTCATGGTGTTAGGTCTTATGTTTAAATCTTCAATCCATCTGGAGTTAATTTTTGTATAAGGTATAAGGAAGGGATCCAGTTTCAGCTTTCTGCATATGGCTAGCCAGTTTTCCCAACATCATCTATTAAACAGGGAATCCTTTCCCCACTGCTTGTTTTTGTCAGGTTTGTCAAAGATCAGATGGTTGTAGATGAGTGACATTATTTCTGAAGTCCCTGTTCTATTCCATTGGTCTATATGTCTGTTTTGGTACCAGTACCATGTTGTTTTGACTACTGTAGCCTTGTAATAACCTTTTGTGTGATGTTTTTGTTGAAGATTCTAGCACACTTCTTTTCTATTCAGTTTGTGTTTTCTTGTTGATTTGTAGGAATTCTTTATATACTCTGTTAAAAGACTTTTATCAGATACAGGTGTTAGGAATATTTTATCCCATTGTGGGTATTTATTTTTTTTCTTTTTAATGTTTGTTTTTCAAAGATGGCTGGAAGAGATGGAGTCTGGATACTCATTTTTCTCTTTCTATGTTTCTGACTTTTATGCAGCATGGAGCCCCTCCCTCTGTCTCTGTATAAGGAGCTTCTTCCTTCTGCCGTTTTCCTTCTTTCTTGCCTATTAAGCTCTCACTTTTTAAAACCACGCCACACATGTCCATGTTGTTTTATCTAATTCAATGTGAGACAGGAGCTCTGGTGTTCCTCCACTCATCAGAGCAGTATTATTTGGAAATTCACAAAAGTAAATAAATATATGATAAATGCTTTTATTAAATACATGTAATTACAGTAACAAAAAAAGAGGGATTTTTCATGTAACTAGATGGATTAAAGAAACAAAAGTGGCGGCAAATGCCTGTGCTGGATAATTGCTTGCACATTGCTGGCCAAGTACCCTACAGACTAGAAAGAAAAAAATAGACTGCATGTAGCAAAAATAATTCACTACTTGTAGCTAGATATAGATTTCATTAATTTCTTACTAAGGTTTGTTTTTAATTTGATTACAGCCTTAGTACCTTGGCACAGTACAATATTAACAAACAAAAATTAGACATTGTTCTCTATCTACTTTGAATAACCAATCATTCTCAACTATTTTTTAATGTAGAAATTTCCAATTAAAGCCGTGTCTTCAGAGAGTATGGTTTGATTTCTGAACTAGTAGATTAGAACTGACAGCTGAAGTCACAATACTGGTACCTAGAGTGGGCAGACCAAATCATTAAGTAAGCTTTGATAGTTAAAACAGCATTTTTCAGACCATAATGGATGCCTCTCCAATTGCTAATTACTGTGCACATCTTTTAACAATGTTTTCTGGTCACATGCGTTTTGGAGTCTTGGGTTAAACAATTTAGATAGGTTTCATGTCTATAGGAACTCATTTTCCTTATTAAGCATTGAGTGGAGGGTATATTAACAAGATTATGTTCATTTCCCAAACTTATTTTACAATGGAGACTTTACTTTCATTAACATCTGAATTATGTCTCAACAAATCTCACTTCTAATTGGGTATGGACATGCATAAACATGCCAAATATTTTAGAGTTTAAGCAATTAGAGTCAAGCAATTGACCTTCATAGCCATTAAGATATTTCAGCTTTCATTCCATCTAACATTTTGAAAGAAAGGGAACACTTAAATCATTCAACCAACTTAACATTATTGTTATTTATCTGACTTATGCTTAAGTTGAACTTATAAAGAAATGTGATAAGGTATGAAGAACTTTCTAAAAACTAGAACAATAGAATAGATCACACTGAGAAATGGGGTTCTCTTTTCCTGAACCTTTTTCTAACAGTATTCTTGCATTAAGTAACTCCTAGGTACCTCCAATGTCTTATTTGCCATAGGTAACATGAGATTATAGAGAAATTTGATATCCACTTCCTTAATAGATGTCTAAGTTAGGAAATGATTGGAAGTCATACAGCTAGATTATCATTGAATCTTAACTTGAATGTTTCTGCCAAAATCTACCTAGTAATGATACAAATCTGACGTAGCTACAGGCTTTGGGATGCTTTAAATGTACTCAAATTCTAGATGTCGATGTTTTACTATTAGATAAATAAATATCAAATATGGCTATATCATTCATTCTGAAGGTTGCTTAAGTTTAAGAAATGCTTAGATCTTCATACTGTATTCATATTATATTCAGTGTTTTATATGATCTTTGAGAAATACCCTTGAATGTCTGGAAAGATAATGGAATTTAAGAAATATACTATACAGACTTTAGGAGCAAATGTTCTATTCTATGTCTGGAAGTATTAATGACTTAAAGGATTAAATCTGTAAGAGTTAACACTTAAAGATAGTCTCATGGAACTGAAAGGTGCACTTGCTTCCACCACTAAACCAAGGAATGTAGTGGTTGGGGTGATGGTACACAGCAGCTCAATCTTTGCTGAAATATTTTCCGTAGCTCTTTTTCCCAAATCTACTTAGCTCACTGACCTCACTCTAAGAGAAATAATGTAGACTTCTTTTGAATCTTATTTACTAGAACAATCTTGTTGACCACATCATACGCACCCCATTTTGCTTTATTATATTTAAGCTTCAGTGTGGCATTCCTATCAAAATTTCTATTACATTTCTATTCATTAAATTTTTTACAATTTTTCTTCCAATACAAATAGATTACTTCTGAACAGTATTACTCAGCACAGTGCACTATCCAGAGAGCCTGAAGCATGGTGTTTAAGCAGGGATTTTGAAAACAGGTAGTCTAACTTCTCTACTTAACCACCTCACTGGATTATTGTGAGACTTCAAAGCAGTAAATTGCTTAAAATGATGACATATTGTAAGTACTCAATAAATGTTGTTGTTTCATTACTAACAAAGAGGATTAGTTAGGGCTAACTGTATCAGACAGTGCACAGTTCTCCAGTGGTTCATCATAATTTATTAATATTGTTGCTTGATGCCAAAATTCCAGATAGTAACACAATATTAATTTTGTTATTTTCTAGTAATTTTCATATGCATATATTTATTGATTCATTGTATGTCTTCTTCCAAATAATGCACATTTTATAGGAGCAGAGACTTTTTGGTCATTGTTGTATCTCCAATATTTCTGACCATTTCTCCATTTATTAAATTTTTGATAAACATTTTATTAAATAACAACTAATAATTTTCCTTAGGACATTTGCATGTAAAAGGGGTGGAAAGGCCAAGAAGAAATTAAGGAAATTCTAAAGTATTTAATTGGGCATTCCGAAATTTTCCTTACAAAATTGTATTACAAAATAATAACATTCCAATCACAACCTGATGGCCAGAAAAAGAGATATAAATATTTTCTAAAATTTAACCAAGATTAACATTAAAAAGTAGAGTTATGTGTCACATTTTTTTTGTCTTCTGGTGTAGTGTTACTTTTATAATTTCTAATGGTGCAAATATTACCTTTTTGATAAGAAAAAATGTGCTTTAATAAATTAAAAGGCAAAAAAATCATGATTTAATTCACTAATACAATCTAAAATGTTTTAAATGAAACATTGGATACCATAAAAATGTGTTACTGTATATTTTGTTCGTTAAATATCTGAAATTGAAATGAATTGAGATAAAATCTGGTACTGAGGATACCAGGACATTCAATGAGTCCACAATTACAGGTGGAAAAGTGCATACCCAAATGGTAATGTATCATTGTTTAGCAAAGGGTATATTTTCTCCAAAGTCATTGATACTATTTCTAGAGTATTGCGGAGCATCTCTTGTTAAAATCAAACATGACTAATTATAACCTACCCTTTCTACCCAGGTCCACGTTCATTACTTTACAAATGACAAAGTTATGTGAGAGAAAGGAAAAGCAGTGTGAGGAAAGGAAAGAAAACATACCACAAAGAATCTACCTCTAAAACCTAGACTGTAGGTGGCCAACTCTGCACAATCACTTCTTTCTATATCAAGAGAATCCTGTGAACTGACACAAATCATGATCATCTAAACTCTTCTTGTATGCAAAGATAAAAGAATCCCAAAATGGTTTGATTCAAAGAGAGTAATTACCAAGGCACCAATCCTAAAATATGCTACTACTCACCCATCTACATGATGTCTCACCTTCCTCAAAGAAAGAGAAAATAGGAAATTAGAAAAAAGCCAACTCTCCAATCCATTGTCTTTTCTGTTTCCCTTAAAGCATTGAAATAATTCTGTGCATTTTTACTTGTGTATTAACTCTTCTCTGACTAAAAGATCAATACTATGAGGGCAGAATACGAATTAGAACGTAGCTGTACTGGATAATCATGTATTGAATAAACTCCTCAAATTAATTAACAACATGAACACGTGTTTGTAAGTATATGGAATTCCTCACATATACACTTTTACATGTGAATGTGTGTATGTGTATGAAAGATGATCCCGTAATTATGATGATGGACTGCATGAGCATTCTGTCTGTTTGCATTCTCTTCTACCGATACTGAAGCTGTTTGCCCACTAGACTTCTGTAATCTAAAGACCCTACTACTAAACTCTAAATGTTACAGCCATGTGCTGGTTTATCTTGCTTTGTGTAACAGCAATGGTCATATTACTGCAGGGTGAAAATGGATACGTATATTATATGTGTTCAAAGTAAACCTCTCTTTTCTTTCCATTTCCTCCTGCTTTTGACTTAATCAAAACAGGAAGCTAACACAAATCTATGAAGGTTTTCTCTTCAATCACTCTTGACTCTTTTATTGTAGTTCCTTTTAGATTGTAATAAAGTAGACTTTTGTGCCTTATTTTAAAATGTTGTTAAAATAGTAATTATCTTCTTTTAGATTTCATTCAAATGAATATAATAAACAAAATGTTCCCTTTCTTACATTATGCTTTCTGCTCTAATCTTCTTAACTTTGGTTTAAAAACCCTTTCAAGAACTATACAAACAATACTGCAATGAATATCATTGTTTATATTATATTTGTTCAACAGTAATAAAGGAAACCCTATTTTAAGAGAGCTTACATAAAAGCAGTAGGAAAACTTTAATGCATTATAAATCATAAGCATAAAAACATCAACTTACACAGTGTCATACCTGATCTGCCGCATGAGGCAATCTAGGCCAGGAAAGCTCAGTGGAGACCAATATACCTCAAATTATCTCTGGGCTTCTAAGTAACTTGGGTATATCAGCTATACACTGAAAATACATCAAGCTGAATTCTTTCTCAGATAAAACAATGATATATTTTAGTACTTAGAAATGTTAATTATAGATCTTGAATTTTAAAGCTTTAAAATGTATAATTTCAAATGACAAACTAAACACTTTAAATTCAATTTATGTCAGTTTTTTTCCTACCATTTTTGCCAAGACGACTTCTTCAAATGTCTTCAGTTAAAAATTCTATAATACTAGACTATTTATAGGCGTAATAAGATTTTTCAGAGATAGATAGCATGTAAAAATCTGTATAATTGTATTAGTGGTTTAATAATAAAAATAAGAAAAAATGAACTCTTAGAAGAGATGTTTTGTTTAAATTTTCTAATTGAATTAACAAGCATAGTAATAAGATTATACATAGGCAGTTACATAGTAATTTAAGACAAATAAAAATGATTATATTATTACTGATAGTGCAATGTGTTGACTTTAAAATTCAGGTCAATCTATGTTTTCAATCATCTGTTTTCATTCAAAATAGAAAAAATAAATGAGTTTGGCATTTGGTATGTTTACTAATAAAAAACAATGATGGCAGCATGATCAATGAATAAGTTAAATGCAGAGTTTGTTATAATTTTTTGAAGACATTAGACATACCAGATTTAAATTTAATCTAATAATGTATGCAAATCTTAGATGTCTTATTATACAGGCATTTTATAATTGCTTTTGAGCAACCTAGAACCAAAGGTGTTTGAAGACTAGGCCTTAGATTTACACAGTCCTAGCCACACTTTCATTCTTTCCTAATGTTGGCAGAACAAAATATTATTTAGAGTAAAATTAAATGGTAATACCAAACTAAATACCTCGGCAGAATGCCGATTTTTATTTTTTGCAAAAACAAATAGCATTGAATACTGGTTTTACCTCCAACATGTAAAGATATTGGTAGTCATCACTCCCCTCTTATATCAAGTAGAAGACTGAACAAACAAAGTCAGCCACCTACATTGGACTCATCAGGGAATTGTGGTCACAGTGTACACACCAACCCAATATCGTTAGAGACAATGAATCACAGCTTAGATCGGCTTATCAGAATCAGAAGCCATCAGAACCATAACTTGGTAGAAACACTTAAACAGTAATTTTGACAAATTGCTAGGGGCATGTGGAGATTTGTGTGAGAATGAGAATCCCCTGGTGTTCTCATCCTTAGAGAGCCCCCACATTTTTATAATTTTAACATCCAGGAACCCCACAACATCCTTACAATAATCATTTTGAAATGTGCCCAGAGTATCAGTCGTAAAAAGGTCTACCCAGCAATAGGAAAAATTTACCAGAGCCTTAGCTGATATGGGGGAAAGAAAATTAGTCAACTATAGCCACTCTAGAATGTTCTGTATTACCTAAGTGGGGTGGGATCGGGGGAATCAAGCTGTGAAACTCTTGTAAGGTCACAGACCCACTAAAATAATGAGTCTTAATCAGAGACTTCTAGACCTCTTCTTCTTCCCCTACACCTTATCACCACAGCACAGATCCAGTAGATTAGAGCTGAAAGAGCCAGTAGGCTCAGCCTTCAGGAGACTCTAAAAAAAAATACAAGAGAAATTAAGAAAACAAAAAAGTCACTAGAGGATGCTGAGACCTCTGATTCCTAAAATCACAGCAACCATTAAAACAGCCCAAATTCTAGCAAGATTAACATAAAACCTGACATTAAATACCTATTTGCCACAGTTCCTATTAGTTGATATATCATGCCTGGCTTTCAACAAAAAACTACAGAGCATGTTAAAGGCAAAGAAAAAAAAAAAACATGCGAAGAGGCAAAGTAAAAATCCAAAGCATAATCATATATGGCAAAGAAATTGATTGGCTCTATCAAATCTGACATTTAAAATAAGTATGATTAAATGCTAAGGACTCTTATGGAAAAATGAGACAACTTGCTAGAACAGATGAGTTACAAAGGCCGAGAAATGAAAATGCTAAGAGAGAATCAAAAGTAAAACTAGAAATAAAAAACGCAGTAACAAATGAAGAATGCTTTTGATAGGTTCCCCAGAAAAGAACCATTGAGCTTGAAGATAGATGAATAGAAACTTCCCAACTGAAATATAAAGGGAAAAAAATACAAGAGCTGTACACAATTTCAACAAATTATTATTGGAGTACCAGAAGACAGAGACAATGAAAATGAAAAAAATATATATTTGAAGTAACATCTATTCCTACTCACCTTGCTCTGTTTGTATCCATGGCCCCGGTAGGAAGCTGGTTTAATCAACGATGTGTTCTTCCTAAACTTGCACAGAGCCTGAAGTCGTTCTGTGCCTGAGTCAGGTTCGGTTCAGCTCAGGACCAAGGCTCACTGCTGAACCATTTTATGGCCTCTGCAAAGGAGTCACCTCACTCTTTGCCCTGGTAAGCCCTAAAAGGACAGCTCGCAGACATCTAGGTTTACTCCCTTCTCACATTTCACAATACTCCAGATAAATTTGGCAATATTAACCTCCTCTTCTCTCCTTGCCTACCCATGGTTCAAAGCCAAAAAATTTGGTGCAGACACTCCTTAGGTTGAATTGGGGTAAGAGGTATTGACAAGGAGACCCAAAATGCCATATCTTCCAAGAGTCTGAATTTTGAATAAGGGTAAAGGTCACCTGCCACATTCCCCTCCAATTACTTAAAACATATATCTGAAGCCTTGATTTCTTTTCTGTGACATATTTCTTCTCTCTATAATTTATTAGAATAAAAGGGGTAAGTTTTTCTCCTTGACTTCAACTTCATACATAAAGTTTAATGGCAGGAAAGCATGGAAGAGAAAGAGTAGCACAAGCTTAACTGTAAAGATGTCCAAAGTCAGTCATTTTGTAAAAATATTATCAATTATCATTAATATTAACAATAATATTAATACTGATCATTATTAATATAATTAAAATTCATTTGTTCAGCTACATACGTTAATGATTTAAATCTGAGTCTAAGGTCTAACAAATGACCTCATGCCCCTTGGTTCATCTGCTGACCCCACTTTCTCCTATTCCAAGATTTATTACCCAGGATTACTATTAGGTTGGTGCAAAAGTGATTGTGGTTTTTGCCACTTAAAGTAATGGCAAAAACTGCAATTACTTTTGCACCGACTTTATAGTAAAACACACGCGCGCACACACACACACACACAGTACTACCTACAATACTATGTTTTTTCAGAAATAATTGTGAGTTTTTGCATGCATGGAGTAGAGGTGGTTTTCATGCACCTAAATGCCAAAAATAATTCTCACTAATGAATCAAAACCACCACAGTGTAAATAATAGCACATCTCTGGTTAAAGCAACCTGTAGAGGAAATATGAAAATTTGCAAAAACGATTTCTTCTTGGAAATTACGAATTTGCCCATAATCAACTCCACTCCTCATTATATCATTAAAAGAAATTAAAAGACTGTTATTTTCTTTACTGGATTCATTTCCTCCTACCATTGAGAACGTCCAGAATATATTATATGACCAAAATTAGGGAAATAACAGTTAAAGCAGCATATGTTATCAATTTGTCCCAGTGAATTCCACATACTTGCCATTTCATTCTTCATAAGGAACCACTTTTGTCAAAAGCAGGAGTTTTCAAAATGTGACTTTTCAGAAGCCATTCAGGGGATATCATATAACTTATTTTTAATTTTTTAATTTTTTTAAATTATTATACTTTAAGTTCTGGGATACATGTGCAGATTGTGCAGGTTCGTTACACAGTATACACATGCCATGGTGTTATGCTGCATCCATCCCCCCATGATCTACATTAGGTGGTTCTCCTAATGTTATCCCTACCCAATCCCCCCACCCCGTGCTATCCCTCCTCTAGCTCCCCCACACCCTGACAGGCCCCAGTGTGTGATGTTCCATGATGTTCCCCTCCCTGTGTCCATGTGTTCTCATTGTTCAACACTGACTTATGAGTGAGAACATGCAGTGTTTGGTTTTCTGTTCTTGTGTTAGTTTGCTGAGAATGATGGTTTCCAGCCTCATCCATGTCCCTTCAAAGGACATGAATTCATCCTTTTTTATGGCTGCATAGTATTCCATGGTGCATGCACATGAATTCATCCTTTTTTATGGCTGCATAGTATTCCGTGGTGTATAAGTGCCACATTTGCTTTATCCAGTCTATCATTGATGGGCATTTGGTTGGTTCCAGGTCTCTACTATGGTAAACAGTGCTGCAATAAATATACATGTTTATGTGTCTTTATAACTGAATGCTTCATAATCCTTTGGGTATATACCCAGTAATGGGATTGCTGGATCAAATGGAATTTCTATTTCTAGATG
Organism: Sapajus apella; assembly: GCF_009761245.1. NCBI lineage: Eukaryota > Metazoa > Chordata > Mammalia > Primates > Cebidae > Sapajus > Sapajus apella. The sequence continues at coordinate 45,086,064 of NW_022436948.1, forward strand.
CTTGAGGAATTGCCACACTGTCTTCCACAATGGTTGAACTAGTTTACACTCCCACCAACACTGTAAAAGTGTTCCTATTTCTCCACATTCTCTCCAGCATCTGTTGTCTCCTGGTTTTTTAATGATCTCCATTCTAACTGATGTGACATGGCATCTCAATGTGGTTTTGATTTGCATTTCCCTAATGACCAGTGATGATGAGCTTCTTTCATGTGTTCGTTGGCTGCATAAATGCCTTCTTTTGAGAAGTGTCTGTTCATATACTTTGCCCACATTTTGATGCAGTTGTTTTTTTCTTGTAAATCTGTTTTAGTTCTTTGTGGATTCTGGATATTAGCTTTTTGTCAGATGGGTAGCTTGCAAAAAATTTTCCCATTCTTTTGGTTGCCAGTTCACTCTAATGATATTTTATTTTGGTGTGCAGAAGCTCTTAAGCTTAATTAGATCCCAATTGTCTTTTTTGGCTTTTGTTGCCATTGCTTTTGCTGTTTTAGTCATAAAGTCCTTGTCCATGCCTATGTCCTGAATGGTATTGCCTACGTTTTCTTCTATGGTTTTTATGATATTAGGTCTTATGTTTAAATCGTTAATCCATCTAGAGTTAATTTTTGTATAAGGTGTAAGGAAGGGATCCAGTTTCAGCTTTCTGCTTGTGGCTAGCCAGTTTTCCCAACTCCATTTATTAAACAGGGAATCCTTTCCCCATTGCTTGTTTTTGTCAGGTTTGTCAAAGATCATATGGTTGTAGATGTGTGGTGTTACTTCTGAAGCCTCTTCTCTGTTCCATTGGTCTGTATCTCTGTTTTGGTATCAGTACCATCCTGTTCTGATTACTGTAGCTTTGTAGTATCGTTTGCAATCAGGTAGCCTGATGCTTCCACCTCTGTTTTTTTTTTGTTGTTTTTTGTTTTGTTTTGTTTGCTTAGGATTGTCTTGGCTATCTGGGCTCTCTTTTGGTTCCAAATGAATTTTAAGTAGTTTTTTTCCCAATTCTGTGAAGAAAGTCAATGGTAGCTTGATGGGATAGCATTGAATCTATAAATTACTTTGGGCAGTGTGGCCATTTTGATGATATTGACTGACTTATTGAGCTTCGACCCTAAAACAGCCCTCTATTTTCCTTTTCAACCAAAACCAGTATAATTTTACCCTTTTTAAAATGTGATCCTTTCCCTAGATAGAAAAAAAAAGTTTGAAAGCTGGTATAGAAGAGTGGATCCTCAAAAAAGCCAGATTGCTGGCATTCGGTAGCAGTTTTGTCATTAAATTTAGAGAAATTTCTCAATAAGTCCTACTGAATGTTTCAGATCATGCTGCATTACTTTCTCTCAAAAGTCACTAGCAGACATCACTTTTAGTAATTTCATTATTCTGTTGAAATCCATTTCTTATTAACCTCATTAGAATAATGTAGTTATAGGATCTACTTGTAACTGAATTAAAATTCTGATTGAGTAAATCAGAAGACACTAAAATTGAAAGGACAAGACATATGCCCAATTGATATCTACATATTCACAAGTATCTCATAGTGTTTTTAATAAATTTTAGTTAAACATTTAATACATTTTCATCTACTGAGGGAAAGAATACATAGAATCATAATATGTAAATGTTTTAACAACAAACTGAAACTCAGAATGAGTTGTAAATTAACGCAGCATAAACTAAAAAACAGATTCTCTATTTTTCCCTTTTTAGCCAATTAAAAAATGAAACTTTTCCTTTCTACCTTATGTGAAAAACAATATGACCTAGTCATGGTTCTTCTTAAACCATTGTTCCTAAAGCTCCGTAGACATTGACATCCAATTTTTAGTCTTGCAAGCTAACTTTAGAAGTTTTCTGCTCATTTAGCACGTCTTTTGCATCTTCTAACTGCCAGACCTGGGAGCAAGTTTCTGAGGGCCAAAGATAAATACATTAAACCTTCCTACATTTGTAAGGTTACAAGTTTGATATAGGAAGCAGAAATCTACAAAACTAATTTCTGTGCACACTAAGTGTATATAGTGTGGTTGTGAAGAGTAAGCGAGAGAACAAATGCAATAGCACAGTGCCTTGCTCACAGGGATCACTAGAGACCACATCTTTTTAGAATCACCTACTGTTTATTCCTAACAATTCCCCATCTACCATTCATGCTGTAATAAATATTGTCCTAAGGAGAACTTGGCAAAGCAGACCAAGCAAAGACATCATATTATTGGACTGCAACGTAAACTTATAAAATCACAACCTGATATTAGATAGACCCATTTGGAAGAGTGCTTATTGTGTAGCAGGAGCAGCCATGGGAAACGGATCTCCCAAAACCGAATACAGGAGGAAAGAGTTTATTTGGCCAAGAGCCGGAGCATAATTTGTCCAAAGCTCAGCTCATCTAACAAAGGAAGGTTCTGCCCTTATATAGGCTTATACTTTAGATATTACACGTGGAAACATCTTAGGCTTATAGCTTTAGAAATGACATATGAAAAGGGTCTCGGTTTACAGTTTTAGGACTCACATGTGGAAAGGTTTTTATATACAGTTTTAGGAATCACATATGAAAGGGTTCCAGTTTACAGTTTTAGGACTCACACTTGAAAAGGTTTCTGGTTTGATTTTGTTTTAAGTAAAAATAGTGCCTTCTGGAGAGTTTCCCCAAGACCCAGCCTGCCACCTACAGGAAGGTGAATCAGGAGACGCCAGTCGGTCAGCCTTTTCTTCTATTGAAATGCAGTGTGATAGTCAAAGGGGAAGTTGATCTGAGATGCCTGGGTCTCCCTCTTCAATTGTACTAGTATATCTCACCTGCGAGAAAGTTTCTTACATTGAAATTGAGTGGGAAAAGAATTTGGATGACAGGCAAAGTGTCAGTGGTCAACTAAAGTCTTTAGAGCCCTGAGATTAAAGGGAATGAGTGCCTGCTGCCTGCTTCACCTCTGGACGTTTGCGAAGCAGCAGTTTTACCGTGGTCCCAGTCTTATGATCACAGAAGGCAGTAAAGCAAACTGCCTCCTGGAGAAGCTGTTTGGAAGGCTAGGGGCAGAAGTAAGAGGGGCTGTGGCACTGAACAGCCTGGGGCCACAGAGTAGTTTTAGAGAACAATCAAACTTTCCCAATGTTTGCAGGAAAGTATAGGAAATAAAGGAAGAAAGTGCCTATAGCCTAGAGGCATCTCACACTTATGGCAAGGGAAACACCCAAGTCCGTCTGGGCCATATATCCAGAGGCTAGAAGTGAACATAAGTATCTCAATGCATGCTAACTAGAGTTGTTTGCATGGCTAATAATAAAACTTCTCACTAGCATAATGCCATAAATCTATCTTAGACCAACAGACCTTAAAAAGCTATCTGGATGTGTAGGAACTAAAGGAAAATATACTAAGGTGACCAATATAAATCTGAAATGACCAGTTTACCAAGAATTGATTCAAATAAGGTAGTTTCCCTGAAAACACTAAGTCACTTTTTTATATGCCTGACATTTTTGGCCTGTGATTTTTGAACCAGGACACTAAATTACAGTTAATATTGTTATTATTAATTAAGTATCATGTCAGAAGACCAACAATGCTTGTTTTTAACACAGAAGAACAAATTTTTATAAGGATTATTTTTAGATACAACAACATAGCTATTAAGAAAGCAATCTAACATCACATTTAGCGCTGTGATTAAGTAACACAGCGCAGATTGGTCGCTGCAGTAATATACAGGTGTAGCTTGTCTCAGGATTAAAAAATTATATTTTTGATCACGTCATAGCAAACGTAAGACGGCTTACACCAAAGATCTTTCAATTCTTTGGTTAAGTTAATCCTAGGTATTTAATTTTATGTGTGGTTATTGTAAATGGGATTACCTTTTTATTTCTTGTTCACATTGTTCACTGTTGGCATATAGAATTGCTGCTGGATTTTGTGTCCCAATAAATTTTGTGAATTTATTTATTAGCTTTAATAATTTTCTTGTAGGGTCTTTAGGTTATTCGAAATATAAGATCATATCTGCAAACAAAGATAATTTGACTTCTTCCATTCCAATGTGGATAGTCTGTATATCTTTCTCTTCTCTGATTGTTGTAGCTAGGACTTTCAGTACTATGTTGAATAGCAGTGGTGGCGAGAGGTGGCATCCTTGTTGTGTCCTAGATTGTAGAGGAAAGGCGTTCAGTTTTTCCCCATTCAGTATCATACTAGTTGTCGGTCGGTTGCATAAGGGTTGTATTATGTTGAGGTATATTTCTTCTATCTCAAATTTTGTGAGGGCTTTTATCATGAAGGGATGTTGAATTATACCAATTTCTTTTAGCATCAATTGAAATGATCATATGGCGTCTATTCTTCATTTTGTTGATATGATATATCACATTTATTTGCATATGTTGAGCCATCCTTGCATCCCAGGGATAAATAGAATTTGGTCATGATGAATGATCTCCCTAATGTATTGTTGAATTAAGTTTGCTAGCATTTTGTTGAGGATTTTTGCATGAATATTTATCAGAGATATTGGCCTGTAGATTTGTTTTGTTTTGCTTTGAGACAGTCTTGCTGTGTTGCACAGGCTGAAGTGCAGTGGTGAGATCTCTGCTCAATGCAACCCCAGCCTCCTGGATTCAAGTGACTCTCCTGCCTCAGTCTCCCAAGTAGCTGGGATTACTGGCATCTGCCACCATGCCTGGCTAATATTTTTTTGTATTTTTAGAAGAGATCAGGCTTTGCCATGGTTGCCAGGCTGGTCTCGAACTCCTGGCTTCAAGTGATCCCCCACCTTGGTGAGGTGAGATTACAGGCATGAGCCACTGCGCCTGTAGTTTTTTTGTTGATGTGTATTTGTCTGATTTTGGTATCAGTGTAACACTGTCCTTGTAGAATAAGTTCAGAAGTATTCCCTCCTCAATTTTTCAGAATAGTTTGAGGAGGAATGGTATTAATTTTTCTTTAAGTGTTTGGTAGAATTCGTCAGTGAATCTATGAGGTCCTGGGCTTTTCTTTAGTGGGAGACTTTACTATGACTTTGATCTTATTACTTGTTATTCGTCTATTCGGGATTCAGATTTCTTCATGGTTCAATTTTGGTAGGTTGTATACATCCAGGAATTTGTCCATTTCTAATAGATTTTCTAATTTATTGCATATAATAGCTCATAATAGCCACTAATGATCCCTTTAATTTCTGCAGTATCAGTTGTCTTGTCGCCTATTTAAAAATTTCATTTGTTTCTGATTTATTTTTATTTGGATTTTTTTTCTTTTTTCCGAGTGTGGCTAAAATGTTGTCAATTGTGTTTAACTTTTCAAAAAACCAGCTTTTTGTTTCATTGATCTTTTGTGCTTTTTTATTTAAATTTAGCTTATTTCTGTTCTGATCTTTATAATGTCTTTGTTCTACTAATTTTGAGTTTGTTCTTGCTTTTCTAGTTCTTTAAGATGCATTATTAGTTCATTTAAGGGTTTTTCTCTTTTTTGATATAGGCATTTATAGCAGTAAACTTCCCTCTTAGTACTGCTTTTGCCACATCCCATAATTTTTGATATTTTGTTTTCCATTATGATTTACTTCAAGAAAGTTTTCTATTTTCTTCTTAATTTCTTCATTGACCCACTGATTATTCAGGTGCATATTGTTTAATTTCCATGTATTAGTATAGCTTCCAAAACTCCTTTTTATATTAACTAGTTTTATTCTGTTGTGGTTGGAGATGATGCTTGATATTATTTTAGATTTTTAAAAAATGTTTTAAAATTTGTTTTATGACCTAACATATAGTCTGTCCTTTAGAATGCTTCATGTGCTGAAGGAAAGGATGTGTATCCTATAGCTCTTGGGAGAAAAGTTCTGTGAATACGTGTTAAATCCAGTTGGTCTGTCGTGCAGATTAAGTCTGATGTTTCTTTGATGGTTTTCTGCTTGGGATATCTGTCCAATACTGAATATGAATGTTGAAACCTAGAGCTATTATTGTATTGGATCTTATCTCTCTCTTTAGCTCTAATTATATTGGATTTATATATCTGGGTGCTCTAATGTTGCATGTATATATATTTAAAATTATTAAATTATCTTGCTAAATTGACTCTTTTATCATTCTGTAGTGACCCTCTTTGTCTCTTACAGTTTTTTTCTTGAAATCTATTTTTTCTGACGTAAGTATAGTGACTCCTGCTCTTTTTTGGTTTCCATTGGCATGAAATCTCTTTTTCCATCTTTTTATTTTCAATCTATGTATATTTTTATAAGTGAAATGTTTTTTGTATGCAGCAGATCATTGGTTTTCTTCCTCCATTCAGCAAATCTGTGTTTTTCAACTAGAGAGTTAGTTCGTTTACATTTGATATTAGTATTGATAAGTAAAGATTTACTCCTGCCATGTTGATATTTGTTTTCTGGTTGTTTTGTAGTCTTCTCTTCTTTCCATCTCTCCTTCCTGTCTTCCTCCAGTGAAGCTGATTTTCTCTGGTGCTATGATATAGTTTCTTGCTTTTTAATTTTTGGTCTCCATGTTTTTGGTTTGGGGCTACCACAAGGCTTGCAAATATTACCTTATAACTCATTAATTTAACCTGGTTACAGCTTAACACTGTTTGCATAAACAAACAAACCTTAAACAAGCAAAAGGAAAACAAATAAAAATTCTATTCCTTAACTTCATCCCCCTGCTTTTAATCTTTTTGTTGTTTTACTTATATCTTATTGTACTTACTATGCCTTGAAAAGTTGTTGATGTTATTATTTTTGATTGGTTTATTGTTTAGTCTTTCTATTTAGGATAAGAGTAGTTTACACACCACAGTTACAGTTTCCTCATATTCTGTGCTTTTCTGTGTACTTACTATTGCCAGTGTATTTTGTACCTTCAGGTGATTACTTATGGTTCATGAATGTCCTTTATTTTCTGATTGAAGTACTACTCTTAGCATTTCTTGTCAGGTGTTGATGAAATCCCTCAGCTTTTTTTGGGGGGCGGGGGATATCTTCATTTTTTCTTCATGTTTGAAGGATAATTTCACCAGATATACTATTTTAGGGTAAAACATGTTTTTCCTTCAGCATTTTAAATATGTCATTGCCACTCTCTCTTGGCATGTAAGGTTTCCAATGGAACATCTGCTGCCAGACGTATTGGAGCTTCGCTGTATGTTATTTTTATCTTTCCTCATCCTACTTTTAGGACTCTTGATCTTTGGTAATTTAATTATTAAACTCCTTGAGGTTAGTCTTCTTTGGGCTAAATCTTCTTGGTGTTCTATAACCTTCTCGTACTTGGATATCCATATCTTTTTTTAGGTTTGGGAAGTTCTCTAATATTATCCTTTTCAATAAACTTTCTACTCCTATGTCTTTCTCTACCCTCTTGAAGGCCAATAACTCTTAGATTTCCTCTTTTGAGGCTATTTTCTAAATCCTGTTGGCATGCTTACTTTTTTAATTCTTTTTCCTTTTGTCTTCAACTGTGAATTTTTGAATAGCCTGTTTTCAAGCTCACTAATTGTTTCTTCTACTTCATCTATTCTATTATTAAAGAACTCTGATCCATTCTTTGGTATGCCAATTATATTTTTCAGCTCCATAATTTTTTTTTTTTTTTTAGTTTTTAAAATTATTTCAACCTCTTTGTTAAGTTTATCTCACAGAATTCAGAATTTCTTTTCTGTGTTATTTTGAATTTCTTTGAGTTTCCTCAACACAATTATATTAAATTATCCATCTGAAAGATCACAAGTCTCTGATTCTCCCAAATTGGTCTCTGGTGTCTTATTTAGTTCATCTGATGAGGTCATATTTTCCTGGATTTTGTTGATGCTAGTATATAATCCTTGGTGTTTGGGCATTGAAGTTTTCATCGCACAGTCTGGACTTATTTGTACTCATTCTCTGGAATGCTTTCCCAATTTTTGAAAGGAATTGGGTGTTGTGGTCTAATCTGTATATATTCTAGAGGGCACTCCAAGTCCAGTAATGCTGTGGTTTTTGTGACCTTATAGAGGTACTGCCTTTATGATCTTGGACAAAATCCAGGCAAATTTTCTGGATTACCAGGCAGAGACTCTTGTTCTCTTCTTTTACTTTCTCCCAAACAAACAGGGTCTCTCTCTCACTCTCTTTCTCTTTCTGTCTCTCTCTGTTCTGAGCCACCTAAAGCTGAGATGGAGTATCATGAGCACCCTTGTGGGTACCACCAGTATAACTGAGCGGGTCAGCCCTAAAGCTAGCACAGCACTTGTTCTCACCCAAGGTAACCACTTCCTGGTTACTGCCTATGTTTTCTCAAGGCCCTGGGTCTCTGCAATCAACCAGTAGCAAAGCCTGCCAGGGCTGTGTCCTTGCCTTCAGGGCAGTGAGTTTCCCCAGGCCCCATGTAGATCCAGAAATGCTTTCTGGGAGTTAGGGACTAGGGTCAAAAATCTTAGGAGTCTATCTGGTGTTCTGTTATACAGCACCTGAGCTGGCACTCAAACCACAAGATACAGTCCTTCACACCCTTCCCTCCTTTTTCCAAAGGCAGAGGAGACTTACTCCATCATCACCGCCAGCACAGGCCATGAGAAGTACTACCAGACAACTGTCAGTGTTTCCTTGATGCCTTGAGACCCAAGCGCTCTTAAATCAGCTAGTAGTGAATGCTGCCTGGCCTGGGACCCACCCTTCAGGGCAGCAACTCCCTACGGCCCAGAGCAGCTCCAGAAATGCTATCCAAAAGTCAAGTCCTGGAATCAGGGTCCCCAAGAGCCTGTTTGGTTCTCAATCCCTCTGTGGCCGTACTGGGACCTAAGGTGCAAGACAAAGTCCCCTTTACCTTTCCCTGTGTTTTTCACAAGCAGAAGGAGTTTTGCCCCATGACCACCACAACTGGTAATATCCTGAGTCTCAGAGGCCCACCCGAGGCCCTCAGCATAGTATCTGCGTATTGCTGCTAGTTATTCATGCCCACAAGACTCTTTAGTTGGTAGGTGATGAATGCTGCCAGGACTGAGTCCTTTCCTTCAAGGCAGTGGGTTATCTTCTGGCCCAGGGTGTGTCTAGGAATGTCATCTGGGAGCCAGGCCTGGAATAGGGGCATCACAAGTCTGGCCAGTGCTCTGTTCTGCTGTGGCTGAGCTGGTATCTAAGTCCATCCCACTCTTCCCTCTCCTCTCCTCAAGTGGAAGGAAGGGGTCTCTTTTGGAGCTCTGAGCTGTACAGCTTCGGGTTAGGGGAGGGGTGATGCCAACACTCTCTTAGCTGCCCTGGTTGGTATCTCAGCATGGTACCTGACCCTACAGTCCACTGTCTCTAGGCCTAGTTCAGCACTGGGACTCTCCTAAGAGTTAGAGTGCCTTTCAAGTCCCTTCAGATACTCAGAGCACTGTAGCCCACAGTGATGAGATTTGCAACAAGTTCAGACCACTGGGCTTAGCAATTCCCCTGTCTAAGGGTGGTGTAAATGCTCCCTCCAAGGGCAAGTGACAGCTGAGTGTGGTCCCGTGTTCCTTTCTGCTCTAACAGGACGCACTGTATTAAATGCCTCACAATTGCTCACCTCAATGCCCAGAGACACTCTCAGCACCATGTGACCACTGCCAGGGGTGGATAAGGGTTGGCGTCAGTGATGCAGGCCTGTTTTTTATAACTCTTCAGAGCCTTTTTGAGCAATACAAAGATAAATTAGGTACTATTAGGCTTCACCTGATTTTTGGTCCTTATAAAGGTGTTTGTGTTTGTGTTTTGTTTTGTTTTTCTGTGTAGATAGTTGTAAATTGGTGTTCTTTTGGCAGAGAGGTCGAGGACTGTTGGTGGAGCCTTCTATTCTGACATCTTGCTCTGCCTCTCCTCCCAGCTGCCATGTGGCCCTGATTTGGTAACTCAGTAGAGAGTCTGCCTCACGTATAATGGAGACATGAGGTCTCTTCAAACCTTCTGTGATATTTCCTCACGCCTCACAATTCCTGTCACCTGGTGACAAATTCAGGTCACACACCTGATGTGTGGCTGAATTGGCTGTTGACTTCTTTATTCCCTGTCAACATCTTGTCATAATTTACTAACATCATTCAGAGGGTACATCTCTCAGGACGCAAATAACCATACTATGTAGTCAGCTGTTCACTTGAGATTTTAGCCTATCCATGAACTTCAAACATAGTGTTGGACTTTTTTTTAATAGTTCATGGACTACCCAGTGCATATTAATTTTTTCCTGCTCTTGGTATTGTTCCTACATTGCCCTGATGTTATCTACTTCACAAATAGAAACAATTTCATTCTTATGACTCATAAAAACATAAGTATTTATTTTAATAATATTTGTGTGTGTACTGTTTTGAGTTGTGTTGAAAATATCTTAAATAGTAAAAGGTATATACTGATTTTTCTAACTAAAAAACCTGGTAAAGGACAGATTTCAGGCAAAGTTTGACCTGAAGTCCACCTTAAATTCTCTCTGATGATGTTGACTTTGGGTTCTTTCCATATTATATTTTTCTTCATTTTGGGTTCCAGAAACAACCTGGATTTATATGTTTTTCCATCTACTACCAGGAAGAGAACAAATCTCTACCCATAACCTTTGAACGAGACTCCTAATTTTTACTCTTACAGACCACATAGATTATACACCTATTCTGAACTTAGCAATGAGATAAGTTGGGTTGCATTGGCCTAAATGACACAGACCAATAAGGATCCAATCCTGAAATTGACAGTGGGAGTAACTCTACTCAAATTATGGAGCTAATGTACTAGGATAGAATAGATGTCACTGAGAGACTAATACTCTACCCTGTCTGGTTGACGTCTATACACACCTCGTAAACATATGAATGTTTGTGAACATACTAAGGTATGCAAAATCCATAGGAAGATATATTAGCCTTTAGAAGTACCTTAGGTATTATAAAATCAAGCTATTTCAGACAAAAAGCAGACAAGTCAAACTTTTAAAAACCTATACCTATATGCTCATGTCTAAAGTGCTCAGAAATATTCATTTTTCTTTGTCAGACTTTTTCCTGAGTCTCTTTATGGCCTAGTGGTATTTGGTTAAAGTACATTCATCTTCTTACAATGTTTCTCCTATTCTATGGTAATAATTATGCCAGTAATAGTTTGCATTTGGAAATGGGAAGGCTTGAACAGAATACATAAAGCCCACATCATGGACCGCAATGCAGGGACTCTTTGCCCTGACAATATAGTGAATTATTTGGTTGGTCAATCTGGAAGCTTCCACCTCTGCTGCCTGGAAGAATAGCCCTTGCTGACTGCTTCCACAGCCATCCATAGCTGAGATAGGTATAGGCAAAATGTCTTTCCAGAACAAGATCAATTTAGTAATTCTGTTGAGAAAGTTCTGGAGTCCAAGGGACTAAATGATCATCCAGTTTCTATCGTTTCTACTTGAAAATATGTTAGCAATGTGCTCTTCTGTGTTAAACGAAATTATTTTTCACATTTATGTACCCCTTTCTTTCTCCATGCCTTGTGTTATATTACTTTGCATTTCCTCCTAAAAGAGGTAGTACATATTCTCCACTTCATTAATTTGGTACTGTCCTATGACTTGCTTGGCCGATGGCATGACAGTAGACATGATTTGGGCAAAGGATTGAAATGTGCACGTGTATTCGAGCTTGTGTTCAGTGTATGTGCCACTATCATGAGACGATCATGTCCCAGGAAGTCCATTGGTCACGAAAGAATAAGACAAAATCCCACGGCCTAGAGCCAACCAAGCTGAGCTTAACTTACTCATTTATATCCTAGCCAAACCACAGAGATGTAAGTTCAAAATAAAAGCCTCTTATTGCATGCTCCTGAAGCTTTGTAGTGTCTTTTTACAAGGTGTTACTAGGACTACAGATGTCAGAGACAGCATTAGTATCCAGAAGTGGGGGATCGCCACAGCAAAAATTTATAATGTGTAGCATTGAGTGTGAGGTTAGTTGGGGACAAAGTAACAAATATAGAAGACCAAAAATTTAGATTAAAACTTATTAAGTGAAAAGGCAGAGACATATCTTATGAAATGGTCGAACATTTGTTAAAAGTATCGCTTATAATAAACAGGGAAACTGGAAATATGCCTAATGATCTTGTTGAACACATCAGCTGACTTCTAATATCTGCATTTGATAAAGAATATTTTTTTAAAAAGAACAAACTCAAAGAAAAACAGCAGATTTATTTTGTAAACAAAAATTGGATGAGAATACAGAAAGTTCACAAAATCTAGAACTTGGTTAGAAAATAAAAGTACTCTCCAACTTCAATAAAAGACTCAATTTAATACAAGCACTGGAGGCCAAGCAAGCCAAGGGCATGTCCAATAAATGCAATTGGAGGCATAGATCAAATCAAAGGTGATGTGGCCGTCACCTTTAAAAGAATCAAGGTGATACTTCTTGGATCTGGTTCTCCCAGAAGCCAAATACGAGTCAAGCATTCAGGTGTAAGTGATTTATGAAGGAAGTGCTTCTGGGAGGGAGCAGCAAGGGAATGCAGGAAATAAGATAAGAAAATAGATAAATCCAAGCACAGTGCAATGTTAAGCCTCAGAATCAGCCTGAAGCCATGGGGAAGTTTTTGTGTATAAATCAGCATTTCAAAGTTTGTCTTCCTCAGGCAAGAAATTGGGTTGATTTTCGTGTGCTACATAAATTTTGGGCAGTCTGTGACACCACATTAGTTTATGTAAAGCTAATTGATATATTTACTACAAAATTCGGTAGCATTAGGTATCAGATCTGTCCCATTATGTCCCAACCAAACCCAAAGCTCATATAATATTTAGTTTCTAAATATTCTAGTACCAAATTTCAGTGTTTTGACAACCTCTCTTACACTCAGTTTAACCTATATTGAAAAATGTAAGAGAACATACAATCGTTTGGATAGGTGTATGAAATTGTATCCTACCCCAAATTATAACTTTGGCCACTTCTATGTGTCTGTGATTTTACTTCCTTCCATTTATTTGTTTGGGGCAAGCTGGTCCAATTCTGTGCTCAACTCCGGAGTTCAGGGCTTGCAGTCATTTGGTGATTGCAGTCCTCAGGTAGAGAGTACTCTCTTAGTGATGTTACAAAGTACTGTTTTTCTGAAAAGCTAAAATATCTCTTTTTTTCTTTCTTTTAGGAGCTTAAAACAACACAAATTTATTATCTTTTTTTTAATTGTACTTTAGGTTCTGGGGTACATGTGCAGATCACACAGGATTGTTGCATAGGTACACATGGCAATGTGGTTTGCTACCTCCATCCCCTCATCAAATACATCTGGCATTTCTCCCCATGTTATCCCTCCCCGACCTCCCCAACCCCCTACTGTCCCTCCCTTGGCCCCCACCAACAGACCCCAGTGTGTGATTCCCCCCTCCCTGTGTCCATGTGTTCTCACTGTTATCACCCGTCTATGAGTGAGAACATGTGGTGTTGATTTTCTGTTCTTGTGTCAGTATGCTGAGAATGATGGTTTCCAGATTCATCCATGTCCCTACAAAGGAAACAAAGTCATCATTTTTTATGTCTGCATAGTATTCCATGGTGTATATGTGCCACATTTTCCCTGTCCAGTCTGTCATTGATGGGCATTTGGGTTGGTTCTAGGTCTTTGCTATTGCAAACAGTGCTGCTATGAACATATGTGTGCACGTGTCTTTATAATAGAATGATGTATAATCCTTTGGGTATATACCCAGTAATGGGATTGCTGGGTCAAATGGAATTTCTATTCCTAGGTCCTTGAGGAATTGCCACACTGTCTTCCACTATGGTTGAACTAGTTTACACTCCCACCAACAGTGTAAAAGTGTTCCTATTTCTCTAAGTCCTATCTAGCATCTGTTGTCTCCAGATTTTTTAATGATTGCCATTCTAACTGGCATGAGCTGGTATCTCAATGTGGTTTTGGTTTGCATTTCTGTAATAATCAGTGATAATGAGCATTTTTTCATATGTTTGTTGGCCTCATATATGTCTTCTTTTGAAAAGTGTCTGTTCATATCCTTCTCCCACTTTTGGATGGATTTGTTTATTTTTTCTCTTGTAAATCTGTTTTAGTTTTCTGTAGATTCTGGATATTAGCCTTTTGTCAGATGAGTAGATTGCAAAAATTGTTTCCCATTTTGTTGGTTGCTGCTTCACTCTTAATTATTGTTTCTTTTGCTGTACAGAAGCTGTGGAGTTTGATTAGGTCCCACTTGTCTATTTTGGCTTTGTTGCCAATGCTTTTGGTGTTTTGGTCATGAAGTCCTTACCTATGCCTATGTCCTGAATGGTTTTGCCTAGGTTTTCTTCTAGGGTTTTTATGGGTTAGGTCTTATGTTTAAGTCTTTAATCCATCTGGAGTTAATTTTAGTGTAAGGTGTCAGGAAGGGGTCCAGTTTCTGCTTTCAGCACATGGCTAACCAGTTTTCCCAACACCATTTATTCAACAGGGAACCCTTTCCCCATTGCTTGTTTTTGTGAGGTTTGTCAAAGATCAGGTTGTTGTAGTTGTGTGTTGTTGCCTCCAGGGCCTCTGTTATGCTCCATGGGTCTATATCTCTGTTTTGGTACCAGTTCCATGCTGTTTTGATTACTGTAGCCTTGTAGTATAGTTTGAAATCAGGTAGTGTGATGCCTCCAGCTTTGTTCTTTTTGCTTAGGATTGTCAACAATGTGCATAACACCATCAAAAATAGTATTCAAAGTAGTTTTTAAAAATGTTTGGTCTTTTATTTGTACATCAAGATTTTTTAAGATACATGGTAATTTTTGAATAATAATTCAAGCAATAAATGCTAATGGCTGGTAGTAAATTGTAGGAGTGTTAGTGCTGAATGGTGTGATTATGTATTTATTTTGAACAGAATGCAGACAGGGTATGCTAAAGGATTAATGGTTAGATATGAAAGAAAAGGAGCCAAGGATGTATATAAGTGTTTTTCTCTCCTTGCCAACTGGAAGGAGGGAGTTTCCATATGCTGAGATGGGAAAGATTACAGGAGGAACAGGTTTGGTGGAGAAAATAAATAGTTTGGGTCTGGACATGCTCTGTTTGAGAAATTTGATACACTTAGTACAAGTCAAGATGATGAGCACATAGTTGGATCTGCAGAGAGAAGTCCTGGTGAAAACAAAAATTTTTTTTTTTTTTTTTTTTTTTTTTTAAAATCGGTTTTTAGTTTCCATCCTGTGCTAATGCGGTATAATTGCTAACCGCCTCTCAAATTTATCAAACAGAGCATCTACATACCCAA
>NW_022436948.1:45101373-45314649 GCF_009761245.1 Sapajus apella
GCGCCCGGCCCGAAAACAAAAAATTTTGAGATCATATGCTTTTAGATGATGTTGAACATTAGGGAACTAAATATGATAATACTTGTAATTATTTTGTAGTTTAAGCCTTATCCACCTGGGTGAATATTTATACTTGTAATCCTGAAGCATTCTGAGATCTCACCCCAGTCATGGGTCCAATGACCACAAAAGGTGGTTGGTTTTAAGGAAAATATGCATTCTCCTTGCTAAGATAGTCCTCAAGTTGAAGTTACTACAAGGTACTCAACAAGGGAGTGTTAGTATCCCCAGTACATTGCTATAAACAATATCTGGTGCATGTACAAAGTATCTCTTAAATAAAATAAAATTAGTGCCTGTGAAAGAGCAGGTGTCAAAATTGACAGTTGTGAAATCTGTTTCATAGATAATACCATTTCTTAACTAAGCTTCAGGAAATCATTGATTTTACCTTAAAATATTTTTATGTCCTATTTATAAATTCTAAGCACAGTGACTGTTTTTTGAGCAGATAAAATGTTAATAATTTATGCTGTTACATTATCATAACTTTCTTCTGAATTTTAATTTATATTTTGAAAAGTATAATCCTTTTATGTTTTTTTAACTTGATCCAAGTATATCACATTTTATTATATTTTCATATAGTGAAGAGCAAAAGTCAACCTTAAAATTATATTATTAAAATTCAGAATTATGATTCCAACCAGATCAGGTACTGAACAAATCAGTAATATTAAAGTCAATATATGATAACAATATATCCCTGGTAACAAACATTTGAACCAAAATTCCCTGTGGATTTCATAGGCTATTTTTTGTGAAACTCTGAAACAGTATTCAGATGAAAAATGGTTGAAAATGAAGGGATAGATTATTTCTTTTTTGCAGTAGTTCTCAATGTCTTCAATATGGTAATGTTCTTTGTGAAACTGAAAAGTTTTTGCAATTTATTTGCATGCTATTTTTAGCACACACTTCAGGGCAAAAAACCTCTCTCGATGTATACTGTTGCTTATATGTATTGTGTAAGCATATTACTAAAGCAAAATTGCCATAACCAATGAATAAGAGAAAGTTATGTATCAAAACATTCATCTATAGGTCATAGAAATACTCAACTGTAATAATTACAAAATCAAAGTGTAGACAGATACTGGGGAGGGATAACATTAGGAAAAATACCTAATGTAGATGGCCGGGGGAGGGGTATGGATGCAGCAAACCACCATGGCATGTGTATACCTATGTACCAATCCTGCACGATCTGCACATGTACCCCAGAACTTAAAGTATAATAAAAAAGTATAGATGATAGATAGAGATGCACAGCTATAGATGATATTGATTTAGATACATAGATATGCTGATTTTTAAAATAATTTTGAATAGATGATACACTGATTGTTAATACCATGGAATTCATAATAATGGATGATAAAGAAACATATATTAATAAACCTTGTAGTATAAAGTGTATTCTGCAAATTGGCTGGGCAAGGTGGCTCACGCTTGTAATCCCAGCACTTTGGGAGGCCGAGGCAGGCAGATCACGAGGTCAGGAGCTCCAGACCAGCCTGGTCAACATAGTGAAATCCTGTCTCTTCTAAAAATACAAAAAATTAGCCGGTGTGGTGGTAGGCACCTATAAACCTAGCTACTCAGGGGGCTGAGGCAAGAGAATTGCTTGAACCCACGAGGCGGAAGTTGCAGTGAGCAGAGATCACATCATTGCCTTCCAACCCCTGTGACAGTGTGAGACTCGGTTTCAAGAAAAAATGTATTCTGTAAATATATATTTTGAAAATAATGAAATGATGCATAACTTGATCTGCAGTATGAACAAACCTCTGTATAAACTGAGTTGTGAACATTAAAACATAATTTTGTGAAAACTTTTTGAAATGCAGTAATGATCCTTATAATATCACTAACATATGATTAAACATACTATTTATCATATCAATATGTTACATTAAGCATATATCAATATACGTAAGTGCATTTGTAATATACAGATCTGAGCTTAAATTTCATATACATTTTGGAAATATCAGTTTCTCTAGTCAAAAATAAATAATACTATCTAACTTGTAGGTGTTTTTTTAAGTGAAGGGCAAATCACAGAAGGTTCTGAATTTTATAGTAAGTTTTACATAAACTTAACATTATCAGGGCTGGTATTCATGTTTAAAAAATGTTAAGGCTGTACATATAGAGTTTTTGACAATCTGCCCAAATCTCTGAGATTAGATTCAAAAAACAATTTATAATGAATATGTAAAAACAGAAGCTGCTGACATCATTCATTTATTCATTTTATGCCATATCTCAAGGGTTTTGTACATATTAATTCATTTATTACATAACGTATATATTATTGTAACCCCATTTATCCATGAGAAAACTGAGGCTCAGAGATACTGTCAAATATCAAACATCTAGTAAATGGCAGACCAGGGAACTGAACCAGAAGCAATTAGGCTCCAAGATATCTGATCTTTATTTCCTTTTTCTTTTCCTTTTAATTTTTGTGGCTACATAACAGGTGTATATGTTTATAATGTACAGGAGATATTTGATACAAGCATGCAATGTGCAATAATCCCAACATGGAAAATTGAGTATCAATTCCTGTAAGGATTTATCCTCTGTGTTACAAACAATACAATATATTCTAAGTTATTTTTGATGTACAATTAAATTATTATTGTGTTATATCTGAGCGAGTTGTTAGGAAAGAGCCACACTCTGAAGTCTGGTTGTGAGTCCTTTGTTGCCGGTGACCGAGAGTCAGCTCACACTGAAAATCTCTCCGCCCAGAGGAAGGGGCTTTATTCCTTTTTATACCTTGCTTTAGGTATGGGAGGGGGAGCCTAGCTGAAGCACAATTGTACAGAAGCAGAATGAGCAGGTTATAGGGACACGGTTGCAGGCCAGGGTATTTCCAAACAATCACCAAGGGAGGGTCCAAGGAGAGTTATTCACAATAGTAAATGTGCTTGCCAAGCAGGATGTAGTTACTTTAGTTATATGGTAGGATAAGCACAGAATCAGCGTGACATAAGCACAGTGTCAGTGTGGCCCAGTTAGGCACCCGAGGGAGACATGGCAAGGAGGGAGAGGCAAAAATGGAGTTTATAGCTAAGATGGAGTCAGTTGGGCTAGCACAAGTTAGGCTATCACAATTGTCTGTAGCCCCCCATTGTGCTATCAAATGCTAGGTCTTATTCATTCTTTCTTACTATGCTTTTATACCCATTAACCATATCCATTTTCCCCCATACTCCACACTACTCTTCTTAGCCTCTGGTAACCATTCTTCTATTCTCTGTCTCCATGAGTTCAAAATAAGGGAGAACATGTAATATTGGTTTGTCTTTCTGTGCCTGGCCTATTTCATTTAACATAAAGATCTGCAGGTCTGTTTATGTTGTTGCAGATGACAGAATCTTATTCTTTTTATGGCTGAATAGTACTCCATAGTGTATATGTACCACATTTTCTTTATTCATTCATCTGTTGATGGACACTTAAGTTGCTTCCAGATCTTGCATATTGTGAAAAATGCTGCAATAAAGATGGGAGTGCAAATATCTCCTGGATATACCAATTTCCTTTCTTTTGTGTATGTACCCAGCCTTGTGATTGCTGGATTATATGATAACTCTATTTTCAGTGTGCTGAGGAACCTTCAAGCTATTCTTCATAGTACTTGTACTAATTTACATTCCATCAACAGTGTAGGAGGCTCTTTTCTCCACTTCCTCACCAGCATTTGTTATTGCCTGACTTTTGGATAAAAGGGATAAAATGACATCTCACTGTAGTTTTGATTTGCATTTCTCTGATGATCAGTAATGTTAAGCACTTTTTTATACGCCTGTTTGCCATTTGTATGGCTTCTTTTGAGAAATGTCTATTCAAATTTTTGCCCATTTTACATTGGATTTTTAGTGGTATTTTTTTCGTATAGAGTTGATTGGCCTTCTTATATATTCTGGTTATTAATCTCTTGTCAGAAGGGTAGTTTGCAAATGTTTTCTCCCATACTAAGGGTTGTCTCTTCACTTTGTTGATTGTTTCATTTTCTGAGCCAAAGCTTTATAACTTAATTTGATCACATTTGTCTGTTTTTGCTTTGGTTACCTGTATTTGTGGGCTATTATCCAAGAAATTTTTGCCTAGACCAGTGTCCTAGAGAATTTCCTAATGTTTCTTTGTAGTAATTTTATAGTTTGTGTTCTTAAATTTGTCTTTAATTCATTTTGATTTGATTTTTGTATATGATGAGGATAGCAATCAAGTTTCATTCTTCTGTATATGGATATCCAGTTTTCTCAGCACCACTTACTGAAGAGGCTGTCCTTTCCTCAATGTATGTTCTCAGCATCTTTTATGAAAATGAGTTCACTGTAGGTGTTCAGATTTGATTCTGGGTTCTCTATACTGTTCTATTGCTCTATGTGTCCATTTTAATGTCAGTACCATGTTGTTTTGGTTACTATAGCTCTGTAGTATAATTTAAAGTCAGCTAATGTGATTCCTTCAATTTTTTTCATTTTGTTCAGGATACCTTTGGTTACTCTGAGTCTTTTGTGATTCCATTGAAATTTAAAAATTTTTTTTTTTGCAACATATGTCATTGATATTTTGATAAGGATTGCATTGAATCTGTAGATTGCTTTCAATACTCTGGGCATTTTCACAATATTGATTCTTCCAACCGATGAACATGAAATATATTTACATATTTATTTATTTATTTTTTTGGTATCCTCTTCAATTTCTTTCATCAGTCTTTCATAGTTTTCATTGTAAATGTCTTTTACTTATTTGTTTGAGTTAATTTCTAGGTAATTAATTTTGTCTGTGGTTATTGTAAATGTGATTACTTTCTTGATTTCATGTTCAGATTGGTTGCTCTTGGCATATGTTAATAATCTTGTATTCTACAACTTTACTAAATTTGTTTATTAGTTCTAAAAGTTTTTTTTTTTTTTTTTGGTTTTTTGGAGTCTTTACGTTTTTCCAAACAAAAGATCAAATCATCTGCAAACAAGGATAATTTGATTTCTTCTTTTCCATTTTGGACATCCTTTATTTTCTTCTCTTTTCTATTGCTCTAGCTAAGGCTATTATTACTAAGTTGAATAACAGCAGTGAAAGGGGAAAACCCTTGTTATATTCCAGATCTTAGAGGAAAGAGTTTCATTTTTCCACATTCAGTGTTATACTATCTGTGACTGTGTCATATATGGCTTTCATTATGTTAAGATGTATTTATTCTATACCCAGTTTATTGAGAGTTTCTGTCATGAAGAGATGCTGAACTTCACCCTCTGCTTTTTCTGAATCAGTTGAAATGATCATTTTTTTTGTCCTTCATAATGTTGATGTGATGTATCACATCGATTGATTTGCATATGTTGTACCATCCTTCCATCACTGGGCTAAATCCCACTTGGATACAATGAATGATCTTCATAATGTATTGTTGAATTCACTTGGTTAGTGTTTTGTTGAGGATTTTTGCATCAGTATTCATAAGAGATATGGGCCTAGAGTGTTCTTCTTTTGGTATATCTTTGTCTGGTTTTGGCGTCAGGGTAACACTGACCTCATAGATTGAGTTTGAAAGTATTCTTTCACCTCTTTTTTTTTTGGTAAAGTGAGTAGGATTGGTATTGGTTTTCTTAAATGTTTAGTGGAATTCAGCAGGAAAGCCATTGGGTTCTGGGCTTTTCATTACTGGGAGACATTTTATTACAGTTTTAATCTCATTACTTTTTATTGGTCTGTTTCAATTTTGGATTTCATAATGATTTAAACTTGATAAGTTGTATGTGTCTAGCAATTTATTCATTTCTTTTAGATTTTCCAATTTGTTGGCATATATTTGTTCATACTAGCCACTGATGAGTCTTTTAATCTCTGTAGTATTATATGTCTTCATCTTAATCTCCGACTTTATTTATTTTGGCCTTTCTCTTTTCTTCTCTGTTAGTCTGGCTAAAGGTTTGTCAAATTTGTTTATCATTTCAAAAAACAAACTTGTTGTTTCATTGATCTTTTGTATTTATTTTTTCATTTCAATTTTGTTTAATTTTGCTCTGATCTTTCTTTTCTTCTGCTACTTTTGGATACAATTCGCTCTTGCTTTTCTAATTCTTTAAGATGCATTGTTAGGTGTTTATTTGAAGCTTTTCTTCTTTTTTGAAGCAGGTGGTTATAGCTGTAAGTTTCCCTCTGAATACTGCTTTTATAGTATCTCACAGGTTTTGGTATGTTGTGTTTTCATTATAATTTGTTTCAAGACATTTTTCAGTTTCCTTTTTAATTTTTTCATTAACTCACTGGTCATTTAGGGGCCTACTGTTTAATTTCTATGTGTTTACATAGTTCCCCAAATCCCTCTTTCATCGATTTCTAGTTTGATCAGTGCATTGAGAGAAGATGATATTAGTTCAAATTTTTTGAATATTTTAAGACTTGTTTTATGACCTAACATATGGCCTATCCTTGAGAATGATTCATGCCCTGAAGAAGAAAATATATATTCTGCAGCCATTGGATGAAATGGTCTGTAAATATCTAATTGGTCCATTTTATCTATAGTGTAGATTAACTGCAGTGTTTCTCTGTTCATTTTCAGTCTGGGAGGTCTGTCCAATGCTGAAAGTGAGGTGTTGAATTCTCCAGCTATTCTTTTATTAGTGTCCATCTCTCTTTAATTAAGCAAATATTTAATAATATTTGCTTATGTATCTGAGTGCTTGAATGTATGTATATTTACAATTTTTATATCCTTTATATGGTCTGGCTCTGTCCCCACCCAAATCTCATCTTAAATTGTAGTTCAAATTGTAATCTCCATATATTGGGGAGGGACCTAATGGGAATTAATTAGATCATGGAGGCAGTCTTCCATAGTGTGTTCCATGTTAGTGAGTTATCATAAGATCTGTTGGTTTTATAAGGGGTTTCCACCTTTTGCTCAGCATTTCTCCTTCCTGCAACCATGTGAAGAAGAGTGTGTTTGCTTCCCCTTCCACCATGATTGTAAGTTTCCTGGGGCCTCCCCAGCCATGTTGAACTATGTGTCGATTAAATAAATCACCCAGTCTCAGGTATGTCTTTACTAGCAGTTTGAGAATGGACTAATACAATCCTCTTGCTGAACTGATACCTTTATCATTATGTATTACCTTCTTTTGTCTTTTATTACACTTTTTGCCTTGAAATTGATTTTGCCTAATGTAACTGTAGCAAGTTTGCTCTTCGTTGATTTCCATTGGCATGGAATATTTTTTTCCTTTTCTCGATTTTTTCATCTATGCATATCTTTACAGGTGATCGGTGTTACTTGTATAGAACAGATCATTGCGTTTTGTTTTAGATCCATTGAGACACTGTCTTTGGATTGGAGAGATTAGTCCATTTACATTCAATGTTTTTATGGATAAGTAGGGACTTTGCCCCTGTAATTTTCTTATTTGTTTCTGGTTGCGTTTCAGTCTTTTCTTCCTTCTTTCCTTATTTCATGTCTTTCTTTTAATGATAGTGATTTTCACTGGTGGTATCCTTTAATGTCTTGCACTGTATTTTTTGTGTATATGTTTCTTGAGTTGAGGTTACCATGAGACTTGCCAATACCCTTTTATAACCCATTATTTTAAACAGATGACAACTTAAAACTGACTGCATAAACAAACAAACACGCAAAAGAAAAACTCATAAAAACTCTACATTTAAATTCATCCCCATGCTTTTTAAGTTTTTGTTGTTTCTTTTTATGTCTTATTTTACTTTCTAAATTGAAAAGTTGTCAGTTATTATTTTTGATTGATTCAATAGTTTTTATACTTAAATCAAGATAGGTTTACACATCACAATTACAGTACTGTAGTATTCTGTGTTTTTCTGTGTACTTATGATTACCAGTGAGTTTTGTACCTTCAGATGATTTTTTTTTTTTTTGAGCATTAACATCCTTCTCCTTCAAAGTGAAGAACTCCTTTTAGTATTTCTTGTTGCACGGAGCTGGTATTGATGGAATCTTTAAGCTTTTATTTGTCTGGAAAAGTCTTTATTTCTCCTTCATACTTAAAAGATGTTTTCTGTGGATATGTTATTAAGGGTAATTTTTTCAGTCCTTTAAATATGTCATGCCACTCTGCTCTGGTCTGTAAAGTTTCCACTGAAAAATCTGATGTCAAACATAATGGAGCTATATTATATGATATTTGCTTTTAGTCCCTGGCTTCTTTTAGGATTATTTTTTATCCTTGACCTTTGAGAGTTTGGCTACTAAATGTCTTGAGGGAATCTTCTTTGGGTCAAGTCCACTTGGTGTTCTATAACCTTCTGTGTTTCAATGTGGATATCTTTCTCTATATTCGGGAAGTTCTCTGATATTATCTCTTTAAATAAACTTGTTACCCCTATCTTTACCCCCTCTGGAAAGCCAATAATTCTTAGTTTTTCCCCTTTGAATCTTTTTTCTAGATCTTGTAGGTACGCGTCATTGTTTTTAATTCTTGTTTCTTTTGACTCCTCTGCTTCTGTGTTTTCAAGTAAGCTGTGTTCAAGCTCAATAATTCTTTCTTCTCCTTGATACATTCTGCTATTAAGAGACTCTTAGGCATTCTGCAGCATGTCAATTGCATTTCTCAAATCTATAATTTTTTTGTTATTTCATTCTCTCTATTAAATTTATCTGGTAGATAAATTTAGCTGAATTATTTCTCTGTTATGTTGAATTTATTTGAGTTAATGCAGCATAGCTATTTTGAATTATTTGTATCCAGGATTAGTCCCTGATGTTGTGCATAGTTCATTTGGTGAGGTTACGTTTTCCTGGAGGATGTTGATGCTTATAGATGTTTGTCAGTGTCTGAGCATCAAAGAGTAAGGTATTTATTGCAGTCTTCACAGCCTGGGCTTGTTTGTGCCTGTCCTTCTTGGAAAGGCTTTCCAGGTATTCAAAGGGACTTTGGTCCCAATCTTAATAATGCAGTGATTTTTGCAGACTCATTGGTGGTCTTGTATAAGATCCAGAAGAATTCTCTATATTACCAGGCAGAGACTCTTGTTCTTTTCCCTTTCTTTCTCCCAAACATAGAGTATCTCTCTTTATGCTGAACTGCCTCAAAGTGGGATGCAAGCATCCCCTCATCCCCACCATTGGGACTGCACTGGACCAGACCTGAGACTTGCAAAGCACTGAGCCTTTCCCTCATGGTAATGAGTTGCACAGCCCAAGGCCCTTTCCCTCATGGTAATGAGTTCTCCGAGGCTCTGGAAATGTCCAGAGATGCTGTCTGGGAGCCAAGGCTTGAAATTTAAAAAAAAGAAAAAAACACCATAGCAATTTATCTGTTATTTTCTACTGAGGCTAAGATGGTACTTGACCCACAATATAAATTTCTTACCAACCTTTCCTCCTGTTTTCTGTGGCCACCACCACCAATGGTCCATGGGGTGTTCTGTCAAACTGATACGGCAGTGGGGCAGGGAAGTACTGGGTAGAGAAAGGCGTGGTCCCTTGCTAGGGCTCCACTCCCACAGACCCAGATGAGGACAGGCACACCTGCCTTTGCATCCAAATGTTGCATTTTTCAAGACCACCCTGGCCTGCCACAACCCCATCTTGGGCCTACAAAAACCGAAGACTCTAGCAGGCAGACACACAAGTGGCCAGATGTTGAGAGAAGCACATCAGCAGAAGAAGACACAAGCAGCTGAACGGTGAGAGGATGTCCAGGGAGCACACTGACAGACAGGGGCACAGCAGCAGTAGGACCAGGTGGAGTTTGGCCAAGGCAGTCACAGGACAGCTACGGTCACTGAGCAGCCCCACTCCACGGAAAACTATATTCCTTCTGGTTCCCCATCAGCAGAGAGCTACTTTCACTCAATAAAACTTTGCACTCATTCTCCAAGCCCACGTGTGATCTGATTCTTCTGGTACACCAAGGCAAGACCCTGAGATACAGAAAGCCCTCTGTCCTTGTAACACGGTAGAGAGTCTAATTGAGCTGGTTAACACAAGCTTCCTATAGATGGCAAACTAAGAGATCACCTGTAACACGCTCACTGGGGCTTCAGGAGCTGTAAACATTCACCCCTACCCACCGCTGTGAAGTTGGAGCCCCACAGCCTACCCATCTGTATGCTCCCCTAGAGGTTTGACCACTGGGACGCTGAAGACACAAGCCACACCCCCATAGCATGCCCTACGAGGGGGACAAGGGAACTTTTCCCATTTCAACTGCAGGTTGATTCGGTACCTGGAAGGTGCATGCAAACAAATGTGAAACTGTTAGGGCTGTCTCTCTTCTGAAACCCTGCCTCCTCTGTCTCTTTCCTGCAGGTGAGAGGCTCTGTTTCCCTTCAAAAGCTCTGCCCCAACCAGCCGGTCAAAACACCCAGACTTTTCTTCCCCTCTCTCACACAGTTCAAAATGGCTCTTATCTCGTCCTTCATAATGTTTAAAAGTTTTGCTGCAGGCTGCGGCAATGATACTAAGTAAAAGGAGTGTTAGGCCCAGCTGCCAAAGGTGCAAATCAGAACAATGGCTCCCAGAGGTTCCTTGTATGCCTCCACCTCGACAGCTAAGGGCACCTCTCCTTGTCCTTTTCCTCCCCAGCCTGGGCACCTGGAAGTGCCTACAGTAGACAAAGGCCAAGCCCGACAGCCATGAGTGGGGGCGACAGAAAGTGGCAGTGGTGGCCACTACCCCACGGGGCCCAAGGATGGGGGCTTCTTGCCTGCCACACCAATGGACCCTTTCTTTCCCAGGCCAAGGAGTTCGATCTGGTCTGAACTGGGGGAAAGCTATAAGGATTAGAAAGGCCCAGTCGCACTAAGCAAGGGATTCTTCCTCCAGAATCTTTCCCTTCTCCCCCTCACACTGTTTTTCTGTCTTCCTTTTCTAAGTGAGAGGCTCCCCCAGCCCCCTCCGTCTCTGATAGGAAAGTTAACAGAGGACCGACCCCTGCTGGCAGATGACTGCAAATTCAACAGGGCACATTGGAGACACTGAAGAGATACAAACAGCCTCTTAAACGTCTTGTCAGTCCCAAACTTGATTCCAAGCTTCAGGCAGAGGCTCTAAAAGGAAAAACCAAGTATTAGGGATCCAAACCAGGTAGCAGGCCCGATGTAAATAAGCAGGACCAATTCCTGCCGACTAACCTCCCAGCTCATGGAAAGAGGCCGTGCTGCATGGCATAAGCCTGCCAAGAGAACTCAGCGTTTGCCAACAATAGGGAGAAATGGAGGCGTAGTGAGGGCAGTTAATTACTGTTCTCCAGGTTTTCCTTGCTGCATGGTTACATGCCTCATTGGTACCCATGGCCAGCACCTGCCGAGGTCTCCAGGGCTCAGGGATAAAGGGTGAAAGGAGGATGCTGGCTTTCTTTCTCCATCACACCGTGAGTTTTCACTGAAAGAAGGAAGGGAATGAGGGACACCTCTATTCCTTGTCTTTCAGAATAGGCAGCCAGTTCTCTTCACCACCCCTAGCTTAAACTTCTTTGGAGTGTATCCTGAAACACTGGGACTGCTTTGACCCTCAGAATCTGGAGGAAATCTGTCTCATATCCCTCTGCACAAAGATTTGGCCAAATTATAATTTACATGAAGGACTGAGTAGACCCCAGGAAAGAACCACGCATTTTGATACCATCTGGCAGCTGGAACTTTTCTGTAGATGTGAGGACAGACGGTCTGAGGCCCCATATGTGCAGGCGTTCTATACCTTACAAGGCAATCCAGATCTTTGCTGACAATGCAGGATTGATCCAGCCCTCCTATTTGCCATCTCAGGGAAGGCTCCAAGGGGCAAGCCCAGGGAATTAAATGTATGAGTCCCAGAGGCACCCCAGCAGATGAGCCAGTTCCTTCCAACCCTGCTCCTCCAGGTCTCCCCTCGACTTCCTTGTCCAGCTTCAACCTCTCATTTGCCCCCTTCTAGAAATCCTCAATCTAAATAAGCCCCAGTTTCACTCTTGCCCCTCCAACAGATGCCCAGTGAATTTTGGCCCAGTAAGGTCTAGGTCCCCTTCTCCCTACAGGACTTACAGTAAATTGAGGGGGATCTTGGCAAGTTCTCAGATGACCCTGATAGATACAGAGACGCATTCCAGAATTTCTCCCAAATATCTGGACTCTCCTGGAGAGAACTGTTACTTTTGAATTAGATCCTGACAGACACTGAAAAACAAGCTGCATTTGGGGATGAGGTTTGTATCACATATAGCATCAGGGACAGGGGCAAATATTATCCAACTGGAAGAGAAGGAGTATCAATGGATGACCCTAAATGGTATCCCAATGATGAGTTGAAAGGCTGGAAAAGGAGACGCTTTCAGGTTTGCATAAGGGAGGGCTTGCATAGGACTAAGACCAAGCCAAGCCTCCAATTATACTAAGTTGTCCATGATGAGCCAGGGTTTTGATGAAAATCCCACTGCCTTCTTTGAAGGGCTAAGAGGACTTAGTAAAGCACACCTTCCTATCTCCTGATTCAGTGAAGGGACAAGTAATCATAAGGGATAAATTTATTACTCAGCCTTCTCTTCCTCTAATATCGGAGGAAGTTGCAGAAATGGGCCCTGGGGCCAGAAAGTACATTAGAGGGCCTCCTGAAAGTGGCTACCTCTGTCTTTAATGATAGAGACAGGGAGGCCTGGGAAAAAGAAAATACAGGTATTCTCAGGGTGCACCTGTTAACTGCTAAAGGTATGGCAAGAACGGTTCTCTCTCTTCTCAAGTGTTCTGCTCCCATACAAGGTTTAATTCCTTTCACCAGGGTGAAAGAGCTTGGGGCACCATGTTGTCGTTAGTATATTTCGCTTCTTAGCTCTGTAATATTTGGCACTAAGTTTTGTTTTTTTTTTTTTTTTTTCTCATCAAACTGTGAATGGCCAGGCCGCCAGAGCTTCAGATGAGGACTCCTCTTTGCTAAGAACCCTTCGACCTCTGAGAGGAGTCTGACTGCGGTTTTCACCAAAACAATGACCCTTGTCAGCAGGAAGCAGCTAAGACCAGCCATCGTTCTATTCTCATGGCAATTAGCTATAACTCTTCAGAGTGGGGAGCGATCCAGGAGGGGTGCAGGGAAGTGCTGGGTAGAGAAAGGCTCGTCCCTTGCTAGGGCTTCACCTCCACTAGTGGACGACAGGCAGGCGGCCAGACATCGAGAGGAGCACATCAGGGAAGGAGACCGAGGCAGACGGAGGGCGAGAGGGCTCCCAGGGAGCACGCGGGGAGCGCACTTGCAGACCGTGCTCCCGCGGTGCAAGGCGGAGGTTGGCCTGGGCAGTCGGGGCAGTCGGGGCAGTTGGGGCAGTCGGGGCAGTCATCGGGGCAGTCATCAGGGCAGTCGGGGGCGGTCGGGGCAGTCTGCGGCCGGTCGGGGCGGTCGGGGGCAGTCGGGGCAGTCGGGGCAGTCGGGGCCACCGCGGGGCGCAGCTCCAGGGAAACCATGTCCCTCTGGCCACCCCGCTGGCGGAGAGCCACTTCCATTTAAGAGAACTTTGCAGTCCTTCTCCGAGCCCACGTGTGACCCAATTCTCCCTGCACACCAAGGCAGGGGCCCAGGACACATAAAGCCCGGCGTCCACGTGACAGGCAGAGGGTCTAACTAAGCTGCCTACAGATGCCGAGCTGCGAGAGCACCTGTCACACACCTTCCCGGGGCTTCGGGGCCGCAAACCGTCCCCCCAGACACTGCCGTGGGATCAGAGCCCCACAGCCTGTCCATCTGCAACCCCCTGGAGCTCTGAGCAGCGGCGCCCTGAAGAAGCCAGCCATGCCCCACTGCAGGCCCTGCGGGGGACACGAGGGACCTTTCCCGTGTCAGAACCACCCCTGATGTGTGCCTAAAGCCCAAGGCTCCTCCATCTGTCTTTGGTGAGTCCTGCCAGGCCTCTGCAGTGCAGCGGGCTGGTGCCCCCCGCTTGTCCCCATCCTTGCGCACTGGGCTCCCCTCCCCAGTGCTGTCCAGGAGCCTAGATCTGGACTTGGGGGGTCCCGAGAGCCTTCCTGTTGCTCTGTCCCACTGCGGCTGAGATCGTTCCTGATTTTTCGTTCTTGCGACGGTGTGTCCCTGTGTGCAGACCGAAGTTAAAGTTTGGTATTCCAGCCATGGGGATGAATAGTATCAGCTTCCATTCCGCCATCTTGCCCACCTGTGCTCTTCTATCACATGCGGCCTCTCCATTTATAGATCAATAACACACAGATTCAATAGATTATTTTTAAATAAATGAAAAAGAGAGTCAGCTGAAATAGATGACAGAAAGACACAGAAGGAGGTGCTTGCTCAAAAATACGTGAGTGTGAAACTAGTCTAATATAAAGTGATAATAACCCTAAACAAAGATTTTATCAACAAAAGGGGAAATTGGTAAACAAGGAAGGAGTAGTGGGTGAGGACATAGAAGAAAGATTTATAATTAGTTCTCAGAATTTCAGAGTGGGGCAGATTTCATGGCTTTTAGACTCTACCTGCCTTATGGCTCTTTAATGGAGCAGAACACCAGCTTATCACAAGATACTAATAGATATTTGAATCATGTAATTCCTTCTCTTAGGTCTAATTCTATTAATTCATTTATTCATTAATTTAATATTCAATGCCTATTAAGCCAGGCACTGCTGTATGTGCTTGAAACATACTGAAGACCTAGGCAGACAAATTGATTCTCCAAAATATTCTATTTTTTATGGAATGATTAGAAAAAGTCTGTGCCTCTGCCCTTGAGCACGTGGTAGACATCAAATAAAAACTTAAAGATATTCATCCAGATAAAAAGGACACACTTCTGGTCACATTTCTCAATCTGAGTTAAGTAGTGAGTAAGAACATGAGGGGTAGTGCTAGAAATCATGGAAATATGCTGGAATCTCAGAAGAGATGGAGCTCTTACTCAAACTCCCTTTGGAAATAAGGGATTATAACATAAAAGATTGCCATATTTTCCTGATGCCTCTTGACGAAGTGCTGATTCCCATGGAGTGGTATGAGACAAACAAAGAAGTAACTGAAAGCCATCCTACAACTAACTCATTTCTGATGCCCAAATATTTCTGGGGAAGGTTTTACACACACACACACACACACACACACACACACACACACACACGACTCATCCCATATTAAAGAGATAGTATACAGCTTTTGTTAAAAGACTATTCAACTGCATAAAAGATTTGCTATATATTCGGAAATATAAAATGTAAAATCCAAAAGATTTTCTATATATTCGGAAGAAAATATTTTAAACCTGCTAAGATTTTGTAACAGGGCAAGAGTATAATCTTTATGTGAATAAATTTGAACTATTTCCCTGATTGATGCAGAAACAAATAGAAAAGAAGAACTAACAGTGAATCAGCATAAAACTCTTTGGGTTTTCACTTTACTGACAAAAAAAAATAGGTGTGGTCACAACACTGCACTGAGCGCTAGTAACTGGGAGAAAAGAGATAGGTAGTTATGATGCCCATTTCACAGCTGGCACAAGAGTAAAAACAACTTATGGCCAGCATAATTGATGCTAACCAGGCAGAAACCACGCAGTGAAGCTTCTGACCTTGGAGCAGTGTGACATGAGTTTAGCCAAAATCAAAACACCAATGTTAACAGCAGCAGCATAAGAGATAGTCTCCAGACCGTACCTATAATCATCTCTTCTATAAAATCTCTAAGGCTGGTGCTGGGGAATCATCTGCTGAGTGTTTATTAAAATATTCTAGTAAAGGACACTTTAGTGACATTTTTATAGCACTCACGTAGCTAAAAAATAAAGCCTATAATATTTAGCTATTGCAATTTATAAATACATTTTTTATTATCCCAGAAGTTGAGAAGCTTGGCATCTAGTAAGCACAATTTGAGAAAGACCATATTTCTAAGAAATATTTTTAATCACTGAAAATTCATACAATTTCATAAATCTGGACTGCTTATCTAAATCATCTGACATTTTGTAAGGGAGTATGATTGTCCCTGAGTATGAAATATTGTTCGCACTGCTTCTTCACCTTCTCTTACTATGGTAACTGGAGTTTTATTTTATAAGAACACTCACTTTTTCTGTACCAACACTATAAAATTATCTTGAATTGATTCCTGTCTGAGTTTATAACATGTTTTGCATTCCATGTAATTTACAGAGATTTAACAATCATAACTCCTGTTCATATTTTGCACTCAATAGAACTTGCAAAAACAAAGTTAAAAGTTTTGCAATCTGTTAGGTCTCAGAATCTAGATCACAGATGTTGATTTTAAAGTGGGCTCAGCTAATCTCAAAAGTAGAAATGCCTTAAATAAAATAAGTGGGTTTAGCTACTATCACAATAGAAATATGACCAGATATCCAATAATGATTTTAAAATCAATTTCAAAATCTGAAATGATTTATTGTTATTTATGCACAACATATTCATCATTCATCGGTGCATTTGAGTTTTCATGCCTGCATTCAATTAACACATTTATTGAGTAAAGTACTAAGTATTTCCCTATGCCCCGGGCTTTAAAAAAAAGAAAGAGGTGAATGGTGCAATTGTTCTTCTGCACTCAGAGTGGAAGACAAAGGAACACCATTTTGGTTAAAATCCTGTGGTGTATCATTTCATGCTAATCTGCAATCACTGGAGCAAGAAAAACTTGTGTTCAAATCCTGACCTAGTTACTTCTTAATTATGTAGTTCTAGTTAATTGAACGTCTAAACTCTAGCTCTCTCTTCCAATAAAGGAGCATCTTCTGTTTTAAATAGCTATGATAATATCATTTAACGCATAGGAATAAGGATTGAATGAAATAATATTTATACATTACAAAAATACTAGTCTAACACTTTTATGTTTTTAATAACTTATACAAAATAAGGATTCAGAAATACAATAACCAATTTCAATATAATGATTACTCTGATTCTCCATACTGGCATTAACTTGAAATAAAAGTATACAAATTTACTACTACTTTATTGTTTTAAATTTCCATGCTACAAAACAGTAAAAGATTGGTAAGCCTTTAAACCACAATTAAAGTAGGAGCTAACCAAAAAAGTAACACATTTTACATGTGAGACGTCAGATAACGTGAAATAGGAAATGCTGTTGCTATCTGAGATAGCACAAAGCATTCTTGACTGATGTTGCTCACTACTGCATATAGCTTTGGAATCTTTTACATCAAACCCCTTTTAATTTATTCTGATCTTATAATAATGTTCAAACATGGGAGTTCTCATAATTGAAAGAAAAATTAAATATGAACCCACAAAATATTTTCCCATCCTTTTATTATAAGAATAATATTATAAATAGTGCCCTTTGTATGACAGGTATTTCATTTCCTTTTTAAAAAATTGTCAACATAGGAATATATTTGGGTTTATTTCCATTTCTTCACATATTCATTTTGCACATACTAATTTATCATCTAAGATTTAAGATATATTAAATTTGATAACATGAAACTTGTTCTGAGTTGAAAATATCTCTTCTTTCATACTAATTTCAATGAAATTTTAATGTCTATTTTTAAAAATCATGTAAGATATACAAAATAAAAGACTAAGATATGTAAAATAAGAAAAGTAAGAAGGGAACAATGAAAGATCAAGAACAGCAACAGTCATCTTTCTGCTGAAGAAATACAGCAGGATGTAAAGGTACTTGGATACTTGTCTAGAAAGCCCTTCTCTCTCAGGAGATGGTATTTGAGAGCACAGTAGAGGTGCATCACCACTGTTAAAGGACACACATATCATGCAAAGAGAGCTAAGATTTCCTGTGCATCACAAAACATATAATTAGGTCTTTAATATGTTCATTCTGATGCACTTGTAAGTCACCAAAACCAAGTAAGTAGTGGGAGATGACAAAGGAAACTCACCAATCCAAGTAAATAATGCACAAACCAAGCTTCAACATCTTTCTCTTTTAGACAGTCTGTTCAAAGTTTCTAATTACCAGGGAAGAATCTGAAGGAGGTTGTGGCAGGAGTTACCTACTGGGTCATTTTGTTATAAATCAGGGGCTGGGTCACATTAACACATGTATCTGCCAGAGGAAACATGGATGTTTATCAAGGGAAGAAAAAGGAATTGTAAAACCCCAAGAGGTTATCCTAAATGGCAGCGAAAATTGTGGTGGCCAATTAACTGATCAATTTTTCCATATTCAGACCATATTCTTTTTTAATTCAAAGCAAGCATTCAAAAAGATAGTACTTATAGAAAAAGAATTTCCTTTCTGTAGACCTCAGATCTGCTAAATTCCAAGAAGATATGCCTATAAGGCTCTACCCAAGTGCTGAAGTAGAGTTACAGTCAAATATTTGGTACATATATAAGGATATTGGTTAAGCTGCTTTAAACAGTGGTAATATACTTAGTTTTTTAAATAGGAGTTTATTTTTTTCTTATGTTAAAACTTAGCAATAAATGGCCCAGGCATAGTACAGTGACACTGTCATCCCTGGACACGTACTTTCCTTGTTGGGATCCAAGCAAGATATGCCTTTTAATATCAACTGCCAGACAGGGAGAAGAAAGAAAGGAATGAAGAAGCACATGCTCGTTCTGTTTTTAAAAAGGACCTAATGATGGCTCAAAGCACTTCTGTTGCTTTCCACTGATAATAACTTAATCAAATATCCATATCCAGATGCATGGAAGACTGAGAAATGAAGTGTTTAGTCTAGACAACCATGTGGCCAGTTACAACTGTTTCTATGGAAAAAAAGATGACTGAATATTAAGAGACTACAAGCAATCTGTCACAAAGATTTTCAGAAGCTGAGAAATGAGGCCAGCAAAATAAAGAATGGGAAATTTAACAGGGGCATAGAAAAAACAGAAGTATGAATACTGCTAATTCTCGAATAATCAAAAAGGCATAAAATGTTTCAAAAACACAGCAAGAAATCAAATGTTTGTTGTAGTCCAAAGTCCTAAAGTAAATTTAAGACGGTCTCAACTTTCGTTAGACTCCAAAAAATAGCTGAAAAAGTATGATTTTGACCTGGCTATAACACTTATGGCAAGAGCAATTCAAAATTTGAATTCAGAAGCTGCAAATACAGATCCAGTTTTCTAAAATTATTTTTCTCAAATTTTGATTTTAAATGAGAATATTTCCTAAAGCTTATTTCATACTAACCTGTAATCATAAAGCTTATGATTATAGGAGTTAATTTATTTTTAAAGTATGAGATAATGGTGCTTTTAAACTTTGTTTTTTAAGTGAATGCCTCATTTATTTTCAATTCAGTAAGATTAATTTAAATTAATTAAAGTGAATTTAAAACTGAAGGGTTCAACTATTTTAATTTTTTCAAGTAACATGATTCATTTTTAGATGTAAATGTTAACTACAGTGTTCACTTGCTTATATTTTAAGCCTATACTTTTAGCTTATATACAATATATATTTTATAATATGTATTATATATGTATTTTATATATATATATATATATATATGGAGAGAGAGAGAGAAAGAGACCTTATACATTTATTTCAGTTCAAGTTCACCATCTTTTATGTTTTCAAATGAACAAGTAAAATAATCAGTACAAGTTGATTACAGAATATATTCCTGTTTTACTCAAATAATCTGGGGCATGGTAAAAAGAAACCTGAAACCTGTCTACAAGTGTGTCCCAGACATTTAATGAAATAAGCTTATATTGAAAATTTAAGTTCAGTTATCTTTTATAACTGTAAACCCGTAAATACCTTAAAGTTTCACCGTGGCTCCTGACAAAGATGTGTGGAATCTTCACTGAAGGGAAGGCCTCCCATTACTGTTTACATGCTTTGTAAGATGAAGTCCAAAGGCCAGGGACAATTACGTAGGAAAAAACCATTCCCCTTCTGCAGGGAGGTCGCTCTAGTGGACTTCAGGACTATTACTCTAATTCTAGGTTTTCCTGTTTTTCCGTCTTGGAAATCAGGCATGGAATTAGGGAAAATGAAAAGCACTGCCTAGCTCTGATAAACAGAGGTTTATATTGCTGATCCCAGTCCCTTTCCTTTGTAGAAAAACAGGAAACACAGGGTTTCAAAGAGAATGAAGTTTCAGACTGAGTGCTTGCTTCATTGACTATCCAAACAAATCTAAAAAATACTAAGCAGAATTCAAAGATGTGTTGTTGAAGAAGATTTGCTCTGGTTTTTGTTTGTTGGTTTGTTTGTTTTCTGTTTGGTGGTTGTTTTGGTATGCCTGTCAGAATCATATTTCTAGAAAGAGAGAGAGAAAGAGCAACTAAATAGTGCAGAGAACAGTAGTATTGGTAAAAGTGGTAGAACAGGATAATTTTCAGAGGGCAGCAAAAAATTGCTATCTTTTGTATTCACCCCTTCATTATGTTTTGCCACTAAAGCTTGTGTTACAGAACACATGGAGAAATACTACCAAGTGCATACATTTATGTCTTGCCCTTTTTCATAAAAGCTCACCAGTGTTTTCAAACTGTGCATAAGTGAAAGCAAATTATCTAACCAAAATATGTTAGGAAACAGCAAGGATAAAAAGAACATAATTAATTATGTTTTGTTTAATGTATTCTACAAGGTAAAGCATAGTAATTTGTTTCACTACTTGTAAAACATAGGGGTATTAATAATAGGTTTTCTTTACGATATTTATCTGTCAATCTCCAACTCATTAACATCAGTTATTAATATTTGATTTAGAAACAAAAGCCTTAATTTGTAACGTAACATAAACTTGACATTAGCCGGTATTTATGGATTTTTAAAGGTACGGGCCGTCCTCACTGTAAACAGTAATGCAGTATCAGAAAAATGACTGTGTAAGTAAACAGGGCCAGGTGATCTTCTTAAAAAATGGGAAACATTATAAATGAGACATGGCCCATAAAAATGCTGGTCAAAATATTAAAAACTCTCTTACTCTTGGCTTCAGATATATAATGACATGGAAAAATAGTATAATTAATATTTATTTTATACTCTGTGATTTAAAACATTAGAAACATTAAGAATAAAAGTAGGTTTTTTATAAATGTATGTCAAAAATAGCGTAAACAAGGTTTGTCTTCTCATGGTATAACTGACAATATGGAGTATCTTCTAAAACATATCTCTATGTTTTGGAAAATTGTTACACTCCCAAGTTTTGATCAGCTTCCAGTATTTTAGCTTCTTCACTTTCAGTGTCAGTAAATATCTCCAGAGTAACTTTAAAGTGAAGGTTTTTTGCCAGCATCAATTCTTCTGAGAACTTTTCATCCCTTCACCACAGTTCATTTAGGTTGATTAGTTTGCCTTGACTCACCGGCTCTAGAGTCCCTTAAACTATTTCTTCTAGAACTCAATTTACATAAGATTCTAATTCTATATCCAGCGTGATCACTTTTTGTTTCTTTGCTGCATTTTCATCTTTATTGGCCAATTCCCTCTTTGGATTATCTATCTTTGTAAAATAGCCTTGAATTTATAAGGGGTGAGAAGGAGGCAAAAGGACAGTAGCACTGTTTTCTGAGTGTGAAGTGAATAACAAATGCATACTGGCCAGTCACCAACGATCTTGAAAAAAGTGTCCAGATTCATCACTGGTCATAGTATGCATCTGTTTTTTACATAGTGATTTATATAAGAAGTAGCAATTTTGTATATTATTCAATTTCTCACAGTAAATATAAGGGGGTATTGAAAATTGAACTGTGTTTTAGGGGTAAATTAACTAATTGTGGTAAATAAAAACTGTTTATATGAGAACTATGCAAAAAAAGGATTGTCTTGTATGTTGTAATGAGAATTAGGCTAGATGTTAAATTTAGTTGGCAATAAATGTTTTCTTCATTAACCAATCAGGTGCCTCAGCATGGTTAACAAGAAAGGGTAACTACCGAAAATTTAGCTTCTGCCATTGGCTTCATAAGAACCCCCCAACACATACCAGCATCCAAGCAAATATAGACAATAAGTAAAAGTAGCATGCTCATCACGTAAACTGAGCTTCAAGACCAGTGCCCTACTTGTCCCAACAAGGTTAATACACATAAGCCTCTTTTATACAGCAATTCTGAACTCCCCACTACTTTTTAAACCCTATATTACAATAGATGTTGCCATCAGCAAGAGAACCCAACACAGAAAAAAAACAAAACAACTTTATAGACACCAACATTCAGCTTGAAATTTGAGTTCATTAAACTCTCAATAAATATTAGCCAAACAGTGCTTCTATCTTCTCCCTACAAAACAGTTAGACTGTGAGTCCACCACTTAATGTCCATTAATATTGTCAATATTCATAATTACTGCACATGACAAATGTCTATTCCATCATACCATCCTGTATTTTAGTCCGATGGAAATCACACTCTCCTACACAAAGGTCTTTCTAACCGGTCTAATATATTTCCACTCTGCCATACAGTTTCTCTATTTTAAAAGTCTAATGATATTCTCAAATTTTATGTATAATGTTTACATTATATGCAGCCAGAGTTTATTTGCATTTCTTTTCTCAATTCATTTTCCTTCCTCATGGAGAAAAATAAATAAATGATTTAAGAGAACATAAAATGGTCATATTAAAACAATAGGTTAAAAGAATCATTCACCATGATCAAATGGAATTTATTTCTGGAATGCAAGGATAGTTCAGAACATGGAAATCAGTAAATGTGATACACCACATTAACAGAATGAACATAATTAAACATTACATTGCTTCCTGATAAGAATTCTCAACAGATTAAGTATAGAGGGAATGTTTCTCAATACACTAAAGGGCACATATGACAAACTGGTAGCCAGCATCAGCTTCAAAGATGAAAAGTTGAAAGCTTTTCCTCTAATATCAGGGACAAAACAAGAATGCCCACTCTCACCACTTCTTTTCAACATAGTACTAGAAGTCCTGGCCTGAGAAATTAGGCAAGAGAAAGAAATAAGACATTTTAATAGAAAAGGAAGAAGTTAAATTGTCTCGATTTGCTGACAACATGAACTTATATACAGAAAACCTGAAGACTCCACTAAAGGCTCCAGTGTTAGAACTGATAAATGAATTCAGTGAGATCATAGAGTATAAAATCAACATACAAAATAATTAGTGATTCTACATTCTAATAATAAATTATCCAAAAAGGAAATTAAGAGATCAATCCTATTTACAATAGCAATGACAACAATAACAAAATAACAATGCAAAGACCTGGAACCAACCAAAGACCTGCAACCTGGAACCAACCAACCCATCAACGATAGGCTGGACAAGGAAAATGTGACACATGTGCACCATGGAATACTATGCACCCATAAAAAATGATGAGTTCGTGTCCTTTGTAGGGATATGGATGAATCTGGAAACCATCATTCTCAGCAAACTGACACAAGAACAGAAAATCAAACACCGCATGTTCTCACTCAAAGGTGGCTATTGAACAATGAGAACACACATACACAGGGAGGGGAGCATCACACACTAGAAGGGCCAAGGGAAGGACAGCATGTGGGTGGGGAGGTCAGGGAGGAATAACATGGGGAGAAATGCCAGATGTAGGTGATGGGAGGATGGAGGCAGCAAGCCACATTACCATGTATGTATCTATGAAACAATCCTGTGTGATCTGCACATGTACCCCAGAACCAAAAGTACAATTTAAAAAAAAATTAACCAAGAAGGTAAAAGACCTGCATACTGAAAACTATAAAATTCTGATGAAAGAAATTGAAGAAAATCATAATTAATATTACAAAAACATCCATAATACCCAAAATGATCTGCAGATTTAATATAATCCCTATCAAAATTCCAATGTCATTTTTGACAAAAATGAAAAAATCCTTAAATTAGTATGAAATTACAAAAGACCCCAAATAGTCAAAATGTCTTACAGAAAAAGAAAAAAGGTAGCAGCATCACACTCCCTGATTTCAAAACATATTCTAAAGTGATTATAACAAAAACAGCATGACATTGACATAAACAGACACATTAGCCAATAGAACAGGACAGATAACCCAAAAATAAACCCATACAGTTATAGTCAATTGAGTTTTTGAAAGGGCAAAAGCACACAATGGGAAAAGAACAGTCTTTCCAATGAATTCTGTTGGGAAAACTGGCTATCCACATGCAGAAGACAAATTGGATGCTTTTCTCACACCATTCACAAAATCAAATCAAGATGGTTTCAAGTCTTTTTTTTTTTTTTTTTTTTTTTTTGAGACAGAGTTTCGCTCTTGTTACCCAGGCTGGAGTGCAATGGCCCGATCTCCGCTCACCACAACCTCCGCCTCCTGGGTTCAGGCAAATCTCCTGCCTCAGCCTCCCGAGTAGCTGGGATTACAGGCACGCGCCACCATGCCCAGCTAATTTTTGTATTTTTAGTAGAGACGGGTTTTCACCATGTTGACCAAGATGGTCTCGATCTCTTGACCTCGTGATCCACCCGCCTCGGCCTCCCAAAGTGCTGGGATTACAGGCTTGAGCTACCGCGCCCGGCCGGTTTTAAGTCTTATACATAAAACCTGAAACCATAAAGCTACTAAGAGAAAATATGTGGGAAAATGCCAGAATATGGGTATGAGAAAAATATTTTTGGATATGACCTCAAAAGGACAGGCAACAAAAACAGACTAACGGAATGGCATTAAACTGAAAAGCTTCTGCACAGCAAAAGAAACAATTCACAAAGTGAAACGACAGCACACAGAGTGGGAGAAAATGTTTACAAATCATACATCTGATAAGGGTTAGTATATAAAGATATATAAGAAATTCAAGCAACTCAGTATCAAGGAAACAAGCTGATTTTAAGGGGCAAAGAACTTGAACAGACACTTCACAAAAGAAAAAATACAAATGACCAACAAGTATATATAAAGAAAGCTCAGCATCACTAATCATCAGAGAAATGCAAATTAAAAACATAATAAGGTATCACATCATACCTGTTAGAATGACTGTTTTCAAAAAAAGATGAAAGACTCATGTTGGCAAGGATACAGAGAAAAGAGAACACTTGTACATTGTTAATGAGAATGTAAATTGGCATGGTCATTATGGAAAACAATATTCAGATAGTCAAAAAGGTATAAAAAGAACAACCATATAATCCAGTAATTCCACTTCTGGGTATATATCCAAAGGAACTGAAATCAGCATATCCCAGTGCTATCTATCACCCATATTCACAACGCATTATTCACAATACTCAAGCTATGGAATCAACCTAAGTGTCCATCAAGGGTTAAAGAGATAAAGAAAATGTAGTAATTATACACAATGGAATACTGTTCAGTCCTAAATAAAGAAAGAAATCCTGTCATTTGTTAATAAATAGATGAACCTGGAGGACATGATGCAAGTGAAAGAATCCAAGCACAGAAAGAGAAATACCACATGATCTCAATTTTATGTGGAATCTAACAGTTAAACTCATAAAAGTAGCAAGCACAATGATGGCTTCCAGAAAGTGAGGGGGGGGTGAAGAGAGAGGAGATGGAAAATTGTTGATCAGAGGGAACAAAGTTTCAGATAGATGAGATAAATAACTTTTGAGATATATTTGTACAGCAGGGCGGCTATAGTCAAAAAACAATGTACTGTATATTTCAAAGTAAGAGAGTGAATTTTAAACGTCTCCTCATTAAAAAAAAAGATAAGTAAGAAAGGAGATGGGTATGTTAATTAGCTTAATTTAATCATTCTACATTGCATACACATTTCAAAATATCATACTGTATCCCATTAATATATAAAATTGTCAATTTAAAATAATATTAATAAAATAAATGAATAAAGTAATTCTTCAGCAAATTTAAAAAAACACTATCCAAATGAATTCAGTGTTACATGCGTCTGACTGCACATTAAAAGCATGAGTAAAAACCACCTAAAAATATATATATATAATTCAATGTATATGCCGAGAGCTTACAAACGCTAAGAGAATGTTCTTAAGAAGAAATAAAACTTTTAAAACAAAAGGTGTCTTTCCCCAAAACTGTGGACCTCTTGTCTCTTTTTTCTGTAGAAACAAGATACCAAAATTTTGTGGTTATGTTCTATGAGAAAAGAAAGCTCTAAAATACTTAATCTCAGTAGTTGGGATCTAATGTTAAATTCTTTTATCTGACATTACCTGAGTTCAAAGATTGCTGTAAATGTCAGCAATCAAATCTACAAAGGACGTCTCTGAGGATGGGATTATGAAGCAAACACATTCTGAAGTCAACAGTTAACATCAAATTACATCTTTCTATACAGTGGGAAAACATCAAGGAGATTAGAAACAAGAGAAAAAAAACACTACAAGTATACCTCGTTTTATTGCACTTCCCTTTATTGCTCTTTGCAAATATTGTGATTTTTACAAATTGAGGATTTGTAGCAACCCTGCCTCGAGTAAGTATATCAGCACCATTTTTCCAACAGGATGTGCTCAGTCGTGTCTGTGTGTCATCTCTTGGTATTTCTCACAATATTCCAGTCATTTCTGTTATTATCACCATGTATGTTATGGTGATATGTTAAAAGTGATCATTGATGTTACTATTTTAATCGTTTTGGGGCACAATGTACTGTGCCTTATGAGACAGCAAACTTAATCTCTAAATGTTGAGTGTATTCTGACTGCTAACCTAGCAGGCCATTCCTCTGTTTCTCCCTTTCCTCAGGCCCTCTTATTCCGTGAGATACAATGTTGAAATTCAGCCAGTTACAACCTTAGGGTGTCCTCTAAGTGTTCAAGTAAACAGAAAAGTCACTCGCCTCTCACTTTTTTCCCCATTTATTTATTTTATTGCTTTTTAGGTTTTGGGGTACATGTGTGGTGATTCCTCAAGGACCTAGAAATAGAAATTCCATTTGACCCAGCAATTCCATTACTGGGTATATATCCAAAGGATTATAAATC
Source organism: Sapajus apella (assembly GCF_009761245.1). NCBI lineage: Eukaryota > Metazoa > Chordata > Mammalia > Primates > Cebidae > Sapajus > Sapajus apella. The sequence continues at coordinate 45,128,305 of NW_022436948.1, forward strand.
GTTCATCTCTCACTTTAAGCCCAAAGCTAGAAATGATTAGGCTTAGTGGGGAAGGCATGTCAAAAGCCGAAATAGGTTGAAAGTTAAATCTCTTACGTCAATTGGTTAGCCGAGATGAGCATGCAAAGGAAAAGCTATTGAAGAAAATTAAAAGTGATACCCCAGTGAACACACAATGATAAAAATGCAAACAAGCCTTATTGCTTATGTGAACGAAACTGGAGTTGTCTGGATAGACGTCAAACCAGCCACAACATCCCTAAAGCCAAAGCCTAATCCCAATCCCGGATGAGGACCTCGGATGAGAGGTGAAGAAGCTGCAGAAGAAAAGTCTGAAGCCAGTAGAGGCTGGCTCATGAGGTTTAAGAGAAAAGGTCATCTCTATAACATAAAAGTGCAAGATGAAGCATCAAATGCTGATGTAGAAGTTCAAGCAAGCAACTAGGTTATAAAAGACGAGCCAGGAAGTGGGTCAGAGCATCACTTTCAAGATAAGATCAGGGTGAGAAATTATATCTCAGATCACAACCAGATGGAAAAGGCAAAGTTCAGAACGACGTGACTCAACTGGAGTGAATAACTTTCAATTCATAGGCTAAACCATACAATCCTTGGACAAGAAAGAAAAGCATCTTGACCAGAGCGTAGGTATTCGGCAATTAGACCAAGCTACAGTGTTAGAAGTCCTAGAGCGTGTATATTTCCATGGCAGGACTCTTCTGAAGGCCTAGGCTTTATACTATTTGGCTTACTCTCTCTTCTCTTAAGTTAAAAACATATTATAAAAAATAGCATATAAAAATAAAAGTATGCAACAGTTACCAAATGCTTTGGTAGCGCTGTGACCTAGGGAGGTACAATGCTTGATGTTCAAGGGCAACGTCTCCGTAGTTTGGAGGTTCTGAAGTGAACGTTTGGATCTAAAAATTATTCAGTTTTCTAAATTATTGAACATTTGGAATTTAACAAGGCCTAAATAGTTTGTTCCATTGGCCATAGTAAGTTTCCACTTCATTTAGGTGATACAGATGTTTGCCTTACCTTCACTCTTCTATTAAAAGACAATTATTGATGACCTAATGTGACAAGAGCTTTACTTCCTGCTTATTAGGAATAAAAGTATGAGTAAGAAAGGGTTCCTGGCTTTAAGAGCTTACAGTCTATGAAATCTTGAGAGATGGAGAAAGCTAGGAGCAAAGATTCTAGGATCGATTCTTTTAGTGTACTGAGATACAGGCTTAAGCATTTAATTGCCTTTCCATCACTGGTCAATGCGCCTAACCTTGTACAGGCAGATGTGTTTTTCAGATTACGTCAATCAGCATGTAAGATTATGAGGATGGGGCTAATAGAGGATAATGGTTAAAATATTATAGATTGGACAAAATTTATGTAGATACCAGTCTTCACCATGACAGTAAATGGTAATTATATTGGGTAGTATCTGGTGTGGTATCTCCCTTTGTATTTCTATTGATTTTCATTTTTAATTTGTATTTATTTATTATTTATATATATATTTGTGTACTTATATGTATACAGCTAGTGCTCGACTTACAACCACGGCCGGGACCACGGACCGGTCGTAACACGATTTGGTCGTAAGTTGAGTAGGCTATATGTACAGTTGAAATGGTGCACGCGGAGATGGTAGTGCTGCCGAAAGCTGGTCCGCACTGTCGTACGCCCAGCTGGGCAACGTTTGCGCTGCCAGACGCGGAGCAGTCGTGGCTAGCGATTGTGGTCGTAAAGTCCAATGGTTGTAAGTTGCATAGGTGGTAAGTCGATCAATACCTGTAAATGCTTTTATATTTGTGTGTATTATCTTTATATTTTTATAATGTGTTTTATTCACCCAAATTGCATTTCTTGTAATCAATTTGTGTAGTGAGTATTGGTTTTTCAACGTCACATAGAGCGAAGGAATGTTTTCCAGTTTTATATTTTTTGATCTATATTCCTGCTGATAGAACAGTGCCTGCAACATAATAAGTGCACAATAAGTATTCGTTGACTTTTGTGTCATATAAAGACAGAGGTAGGGCTCTATTATCAGATTAGTCTTAACCTCCCTGGCTACAATGGACTGAATGATTGTGTACCTTCAAAATTCATATGTTGATATCTTAACCCCCAAGGCAATGGTATCCAGAGGTGGGACATTTGGGAGGTAACAGGATCATGAGGGCAGAACCCTCATAAATGGAATTAGTGCCATTATAAAAGAGACCCCAGAGAAGTTGTTTTCCCCTTCTATGTGAAGACACAGAGAGGCAGTACCATCTGTGAGGAAGCCGCCTCTCACCAAACTGAATCTACAGGTCTTTTGACCCTGGACTTTCCAGCTTTTAGAAGTTTGAGAAACAAATTTTCTGGTTTATAAGCTACCGACTTCATGGCATTTTGTTATAGTAGCCTGAATGTACTGAAACATTGGCAATGCTGTGCTCAGAGAAATGCATCATTGAAGTATAAAATCAAAATTAATGTCTGTGATTTAACACTACTTATTTTGTTAGCCCATGGAAAACTACATCTCTAGCAGCCTGTGGGCTAAAAGCATGAAAGGAAATACACCATTTTAAGCTATGGTTAAAATCTCACCTTGTCATCATTGCCTGGTAATGAAAGTTACCTGTTAAAATGTTTTCTTCAAGGAGACACATGTGCATACAATTGATATGCATGAAATAACATTAAAACACACAGTCAAAAATTATTCAAGCATATTCCAATCTCCTGATCAAATCAAAGATAATGTCAATATGCTGTTATTATGCCTTTTACATGCCACTAATACCTGCTAATCTGATTTAGTGAGACACAGCAAGGTTTGTCATTCACATTTTTGTTAGAAGACAGTATTTAGCTCAAATTTTAAAACCTTACCTTGTTTTAATTTATGTGCAATTATTGCCTGTTTATTGTGATAGTGTTCTTTAAAACAAAGTTTGCAAAATAACATGTATCTTAAAATTTTGATTGAATCAAAGCTGATCAGCCTTAAGGAAATACCTGGACATGTGCAAAACTGTAAATGTGGTACGAAAGAGAATGAAATTTGAGAAAATCCATTAAAATTCAAGGAGATAAAGTTGTTCATTATTTGTCATGATGCATAATGCAGATATCAAAACTAGAGCTTGGCAAGACAGCCTTAGGATCAAGGACTTGATCATAATGGCATATGAAGACCACAAAGAGAGATTATCCTAGAAGGAATTTCTGTTTCTCTTCCTCATCTTCGCAGCTCATAGTGCTTATCCAAATAACAAATTCCTTGTCTTCTCTCTTTTTTTTTTTTTTTGAGATTTTCTAATCTTGATTGGCAGTCCAGTTTGATCTGCCTGTCGCCTTTTTGCTTTCTGTTGTTGCACTAGTTTTTACCCTGGGACCAGTGCACTCTAATTTGCTACTGAACTTTAGCGTTATCATAAATTTTCTATGTCTTTGTTTTCCTTGGATTAATTTTCTCACAAGACTAATACAGGTCTTGTTTTTCCAAACATATCCCATTCTCCCCAGATGAGCCTCCTGACTCTACATCTGTGAAGTTGCAACCCAGGGGGACAATCCTAATTGTTGTATTCTAATATAATTCTACTCAGAAATGAATTTACCCAGACAGTAATGAAGTATTACTGGTAAATGAATTGTTCAAAGCCAGGTACCTAACTGTATTCCCTAATTTGGTATTCTTTTTCTATAAAAGAGCTCACAGATTTATTTAACTTTGGGCCCCTTAGAATGGGGTCAAAGCCAGCTTCAGCTATAACAATAATCCAGTTGTTGCAGAAAATAATGGAATGCTTGTAAAGAAATGGTGAGTAGAATTACAGCTGGGGCACTGAGGATTTAAACCACCTATTCCTTCAAATAGTTATTTTCTAAATGATTTTCTTATTTTATTGCCTTCATTAACATAACTTTACTATTCTGAAAAACTCTTGCCCAAGCAAACAAATTTGTAAGTTGTTAAAGGAACTTCATGAAAGACGCAGATGCATCACCTCTTTAGTGTAAAGCATCAGCAGTTTACGTCCTAAGAGTCTTCCAGCTCCCCGCCCCAAAGCTTTGCTCTGTTGTTTCTGCCAGTCCCAAGTGCTGTGTCATGATTATTACTCCATTCTAATTGATCTTCCTCACTCCAGCAATGAAATACCCACATTGTATCAAACGGCCACTTCTCAATAAAAACAAATCCTGCCCATCCCCAAGGAGACACTTTCAAAGTTCTGTTGAGCTAGTCTTTTCTCTTACTGTGATAAAAAATAAACTCAAATCTGTCTTATGGACAGATTATGTTGGTGATATTTAGGGAGCTAGAATTCAGCAGTTTACAAGCACTTTTTTGTATTCATATGCCTGGAATGGATTATTTTAGCAGAAAAATGATCTATAGCCATGCCCAATGTTTAAAGGATGTAAGTTGCCAATATATGAACAGATGAGACCAACCTGCTGATATTCATAGTTGCCTTCATTAATTATTTTACCTTCTTTTTAAAGATAAAAATCAGAATTTTTGTGTTTCAACACTGAATCTGAATCTTCCACAATTTTTCACTTCTTCTGAATATATGTGGGCTTTTTAAAAGTAGTGCCTCGTTGTTTTTATGGGAAAAAATAGAACAGAGAAAACTTTGGAACTGATTAAATGTGATTTAATGAAAGATTTCCTTTTCTTCCTTCAAATTTCAATAGTAAGAATATTACATGACTGGGTTTTAATTTCAGAGATAGCAGAAAAAGAGAGCCAATTAAAGAATGTCCTGGTCCCCATTTTCAATTTATTTATCCACTTCATAAATATTTGCAACACTTCTTCTTAATTCCCTATCAACCACAACACTGGAACAAGAAGCAAGAGGGCCGGCGACTCGAGCCTGCATTAAAAGGAAAGTAAACAGCATAGTAATACTAAAGAAAATAAGTATTGACTGTTTTAAAGTATTTACCCATCTTCATTGCCACAGAGGCGAAGCAGACAGCCTCACACCTTTTCATTCCTCCAGCCACAATATCCTGCTTCTTTCTTTCCCAGTCTTGTTGGTTCTGATAGTCATTCAAAATGATTACATTTATGAAACAAAGTGTGTGATAATAAACTGAGAGGATAAAAAAGAGGATGAATGAAAATCAAGAACTCACAAAATAGGGACCCTGCCTTCCTCTGTAATACCCAGTGATAGTAGTAAGTTTGTTAAAAACTCATATTTGTGGAATTTGCTTTCAAAGTTAGATATAATGTATTGCCAGAGATGTAGAAAGAAAAATATAAAAGGTAAGGATTAATTTGTTGGGGAAAAAGGAGGGATGTGAAGGTCCTCAAGTCAGGTCAAGAAACATATCCTCAATCTTTTATCAGCAGCTATTTTTGACATGACCATTTAATTTTGATCTTTACTAAAAATAGAAATATAACCTTTGTTTAAAGAAACTGTTGCTATCAAAATTCCAAAAAAATAAAATAAAACACATTTATATTGCCAAATAAGGGGAAATTATAGAGAAAAATGACTTTTCTAGATTATTTTCAAAAGAAGTGAGAAGGCATTCACTCCAACTATTGTAATATTAAACAGTAAAAATACTGTGAAATGACAACTGAAAGTGGCATAAATAGTAACCTTATATTCTGCTAATATGTTAATATTTTATATTTCCTACCTGCTAATATGTTTATATTCTGCTAATATGTTAATATTTATAATTCAGGGGGGCGATCCAAGATGGCCCAGTAGGATCAGCTCTGGAGTGCAGCTCCCAGCAAGAACAATGCAGAGGGTGAGCAATCACCGCATTTCCAAACAACTTTTCAAGCCGACAGACCAGGAGATTCCCAGGCCAAAAAGTGCCATGAGTTTTCAACACGACTGGTGCCATGGATAGGTGCACAGAAACTCACACAAATCCGGGCAGTCATTTCAACTGGTGCCTGGAATGCCATTCAACTGGAAGGGAGTGGGGCTGAGGCAAGGAGCCTGGCAGTGTGGCTCAGTGGGTACCATCCCCACAAACAAGCAATCTGAAACGTTCTGGATTGAGAGTTTCGCAGCAAGCACAGCTGGCTCCGGCACAGTCCAGCTCAGTGGGGGGAAGGGCACCTGTAACTATAGAGGTAGTCTGCCAATAACAAGACAGTTCACACAGCAGCTGGCCAGAGCCTGTGGCAGCTCAGCAACACCTCTGCTAGCAGACTGTGACTAGACTACTCCGTGCAGGACAGGGCATCTATGAAAAAAGGCACCAGCACATCAGGAACTTATGAATAAAGCCAACCTTCCTAGCTCAGAGCACCTGGGAGACGAGGCAGTTGAGTTCCGCTGCAATAGATGTAAAGGTACCTGCCCAGTGGCTCTGCATAGAACAATGGGACTCCCAGCGTAGCACTTGAGCTCCTATGAGGGACAGACTGTCCCTCAAGCAGCTCCCGAATCCCCATATAATCAAAGATACACCTCATAAAGGAGAGTTCAGGCCGACATCTGGCAAGTACCCTTCTGGGATGAAGATAACAGAAGAAGAAACTGGCAGCAATGGTTACTGTTCTGCAGCCCCCATGGTTGATCCCCAGGCAAGCAGTGTCTGGAGTGGACCTCCAGCAGTCCTGCAGCAGAGGGGTCTGACTGTTAGAAGGAAAACTAAGAAATAGAAAGAAATAACTTCATCATCAATAAAAAGGATGTCCACTCAGAGACCCCATCCAAAAGTCACCAACTACAAAAACCCTAGGTAGATAAAGCCACTAAGATGGGAAGAAACCAGTGCAAAAAGGATGAAAACACCAAAAACCAGAATGCCTCTCCTCCTCCAAGGGATCACAACTCCTCACCAGCTAGGGATCAAAGATGGAAGGAGAATGAATCTGAGGAATTGACAGAAACAGGCTTCAGAAAGTGGGTAATAACAAACTTCTCAGAGCTAAAACAACATGTGCTAATCCAATGTGAAGAAACTAAGAACATAGAAAAAAGATTAGATGAGATGCTAACTAGAATAAACAGCTGAGAGAAGAATATCAACAACTTGATGGAGCATAGAAACACAGCATGAGAACTTCATGAAGCATATACAAGTTTCAACAGCCAAATCAACCAAGCAGAAGAAAGGATATCAGAGATTGAAGATCAACTCAATGAAATAAGAAGAGAAGGCAAGAATAGAGAAAAAGGAGTGAAAAGAAATGAACAAAGCCTCCAAGAAATGTGGGATTATGTGAAAAGACACAACCTACATTTCATAGGTGTACCTGAATGTGATGGAGAGAATGAATCCAAGCTGGAAAACACTCTTCAGAATATTATCCAGGAGAACTTCCCCAACATTCAAGGCAGGCCTACATTCAAATCCAGGAAATACAGAGACACCACAAAGATATTCCTCAAGAAGAGCAACCCCAAGGCACATAATCATCAGATTCCCTGGGGTTGAAATGATGGAAAATATGCTAAGGGCAGCCAGAGAGAAAGGTCGAGTTACCCACAAAGGGAAGCCCATCAGACTCACAGCAGATCTCTCAGCAGAAACCCTACAAGCCAGAAGAGAGTAGCGGCCAATATTCAACATCCTTAAAGAAAAGAACTTTCAATATAGAATTTCATATCCAGCCAAACTAAGCTTCATAAGCAAAGGAGAAATAAAATCCTTTACAGAAATGCACTGGGGTTTGTTGGAGGGGTAAGGGAGAGACAGCGGGGAGTAGGGAGTTTGGGGAGGGATAACATGGGGAGAAATGCCAGCTGTATGTGACGGGTGGATGGAGGCAGCAAACCACCTTGCCCTGTGTGTGCGTATGCAACAATCCTGCATGATCTGCACATGTACCCCAGAACCTGAAGTACAATTAAAAAATTTAAAAATAATAAAAAATATTTATAATTCTAAAACCCAAGTCCTTTTTTAATCTATTTATACCCTCTTAGTATTCTGATTAAGATTACAAATTCTAACAAGTCAAGATCTTTGATTTTAATTCCCTTAAATTTTCAGTCTGTTCAAAGTATATTATCATTTTGAAAACTTGTGACAGTTGTGTGAGTTTACATAATCATTCTCATTGAAAGATATCCATTCTCAAATTTGCACTTATAGAATGTTGTGTCCCACAAATACTGTGTCTTTACCTCCATATGTGCTTCATACTGAGTTAGACATTTAAAGTTCCAAATTTATTTTTTTACCTCATGTTATTGCCAGAATTAAGAGACATTTATTAGTATAATTGCCCATCCAACATAAGGGAAAAAAAATTTAGAGGAAGTGGATTTCTTGAAGTGATCTATAAGTCATATTCCAAATGCTTAAAACTCTTCCCCCACATACATAGAGCATCATTGCATGCCATTGGCACCCTGCCATTTACTCTATGAAGGAAAAAATCCCTGGTTCACAGTGACAAAACAGACACTTGTTAAATATCCCAACACAAGGTGAAATCATGAAAGAATTGTTTCCTAGGAGTGTTTTTCCTCATTGTCTTTGCCTCCCAGGCCTGTGTCTACTATCAAGCTTTTCCTTCTTCTGGAAGGTTGGGCAGCAGATGATTTCATCACTTCTCTGCTCTTGGCTTGTTAACATTTAGAGAATAAAATATAACTCATTTTGAAAATCATCTGTGTGGTAGACATTCTATTTGCAAGGAAATAGTTGGAGCTACCAGCATCTGAGACTACGGATTTGGATTTCAACTTAGAGAACTATTTATCTCCTGATTCTACTATAGAGGCTAGTCAGACGACAGAAAGCCAAGCAACAGTGCTGAAAAAGGAAGAACTCAGAGGTTGGTCATCAGAGGCCAAAATAAATAAATAAATAAGACGATATGTTTACTGACATGTAAGGTTATTTTTGATCAAGCAAGATTTTTTCCATTAAAAAAATAGTTCTCTTTTTTAAGTGACAAGTTTAGAATCACTTCTTTGCTTTTAGGAAATCCACGAGAGGGGGAAAAAAGTGTCCCTATGTCCTGGAGCAGACACACAGAGTTAAATTAAAAATACCACTCTAGGAGTAAGCATACAGGTTTTCATTTACGTAAATCAATATCACTCTATCAGTGTCTCATTTGGAAAGGATCAACTGTGGGAGAATGTTAAATGTCAATGGAGCCACCTAGGATGAAATTTTACGCTGGATTTTCTGCCCAACCTCCACACTATGCAAACATGGAACAAATCCTAATACACCGATTTTCCAGCCACAACACAAATGGAACAGTGTGCACATTGGGAAGCGGCTAAGGTTGTTAGTCCACCAGTGATATATACAAGACCCTGGAATGACCAACACTGCCCCGCCACTGCCCCTGTTCCCTGTTCTAAGTAGATCAGTGTTCCCCAAAGGGACATGGCTTGGTGAGCCCTGGGGATAGATGTCAGCCTTCGCTAGTGCCCTCAGCAAGTTTCCTTTGTGCTGTAAACAAACTGCACAACCGTACGCGGTAGCCTTGGGCTCCGCCAGCAGACTGTGCACCACCTGTGCTGAGAGAATCATTGCTGTATGTGTTTGCTCTGGGCCCACCGTATCACAGGATTGTGCAAAATTGATGCTTATTAATTAGATGCAGAATACATGGCTTATATTTCTATGCAGACAAACTTTAAATATCACGGTAACTTACTACTTTGTAATTCTCTTTATAAACTATTTTATTAATGTAAATCTAGATGTAAATCATCACTGTAATACCTGCCTCTTATTAAGAAGTATATAAACATAGGCTAATACTTTAATATTGATTCATAAGATTTAATTCTAAAAATAATTAAATGTGAATTGGTGCTATTTCCTTCCTTTCTTGAAAAAAGGAAACTGAGACTTAGCAATAATACGTAACTTGCTCCGGCAAGATGGCACAGCTGTTAAGGGAGCAAGTACTCAATATCACTGACCCTGCTTCCTCCACTTCTCAGGTTCTGCATCTCCTGTGATGCCATTGTCACCATAGCTTCTAGTTATTACTAGTATATAATTCTCATTATCATTATCATTCATAGCCACCATCAATGGTTCATTGCCCATATTTTGATCTAGAGCAATTAGCCTTCAACATAGATGTGAAAAAAATTATGTTCTAGCCTACTTAAGAGGCTGAGTCACATATTCTGAGCATTTATTATAGCGCCTGGCTTCTTTTCTTTTCCCCTCCTAGGGACAAGGCAGAGCAGTAGTCCCAAATTCTAGCTGTCAGGAACACAACACTATATAATGGCTGTTAATTGCAAGGATATACTGCATCTTGAAAACGTGCACTCTAAATTCATGGGAAATCATGCTTAAACTGGCGCTGGGGTGACACCTTTAAAAGTGCCATTTCGACTATCAGGCTGGCAGTTTCTGGGTGCTGATGTGGTGCACTGTAAGGCAATTGGAGCCCACTTTTATGTGCCCTTCATCATCTAATGGGTTTCCTGTTTTGAGGTGATGTGGTACAAGATCTTCTTAGGTAAATAAGACATTCTGTGAACTCTCAGATAGTGGTAGGCTGAGGCAGTAGGCAGAGAAGGGAAACCCTTATCAGAAATATATATCAATTTCAGGAAGGGTAAAATGCTGTCCTTTTAGGGTATAAGAGATGTATTCAACTTGCCAATCTATTATTGGTCTTTCTGGGGTTTGTATCATCTTGAGGAATCAGCTTCTGTCTTTGCCATTGTCAGTTTAAACATCTGGCATTGGCAATAGCTAAACCAACTTTGGTGAGAAGGATCTCACCTAATTATGTCTTCTCATAGCCTTCATGTCTGCCACCATGATATGGGTCATTTTGCAAGCATCAGGTGCCAAGGACAGAGAAGACTGGCTCACGTACACTGGGTAAGTCACCCTATTCATCAGTTTGTTTGGTTTATTTCCTTCAGTGAGTGTGCTCCCTGGACGTTGACTGCAGACACAGACACAGATGCTCTTCCTGCTCTCTCCCATAGGCTCAATCATTTGTTTCCTCTCAAGGCCTCCTTTCTTCCATCTTTCCATCGTAATCATTCCAGGCTCCCGACCAACCATCTAAGTCAGTAATCGCTGCCCAATAATCTGCAAATCCTCATCTACAAACACTTCTCCCTTTTTGCACAATTGATGGCCAGGTACACTGCTCAAAAGCTTGCCAAATTGAAGAATTTTCTCTCACTACCGTATCTCAGGACTAATTCTGATTGGAGCATGCGCAGCAGAAATCCATGTTCATCTTTCAACAGCAAACAGCACTGACACACCTACAAATCAACTTGATTTTGTTTGTTTTCTCCCATGCCATGCGGTTGTGGGGAAGGTCCTGTAATGCCTGTGTATACACTGAGAAAATGCATTAATACAATCAATTTGTGTGATATTGGATGCAGGCCATTTGTTAATGTACCTTCTTTTAAACCCTGTACTTACTGATTTCCCAACTTAATGTACTATTGCATAAAATGTATGGCTGCTGTACCACAAAACCATATGACTTGGTGGAGCTGACAACACGACTTGAATGCACAGCTCTGACAGTGCAGTGACTTCATATCCCACATTCAGGCACTCAATATCTACCAGGCAATATAATGAAACAAAAGCTGATTTGCGAATAATTCTGTGCTACAGAAGGCATTATCTCACTCCACAACACAAAGTATCTGCATTGCATTTCTCCTAGTGGAGCTCGCTAGAGACATCATACGGCCTCTTTACCTACATTAGATTTAGCAGGTCCTCGGCACTGCTTAAAACTACCACAGATTTCTTTCATGCTCGGGTCCCCACGCAAAAACTGCTAACTTCCTAAAACACCCAATAAAAGAAGCAGAGCAGTATTTTCAATGATGGCATATGTTATACCCCCATGCACACAGAAATACAGAAGTAGAAGATACCTTTTTTTCCTTAAGTAGAATACCAAAGACACTTTTTTTTTAAGTAGTAGGAGGTATGTGATGCCATAATTTCTTTACTTTGGAGAGTGGTATACATTGTTTAGCAAATGCTTATTTCCTCTCTTCATCTTCCACTGGAGAAGTAGACCCCAGCACCCCTTCCTCTACCCCAGTGACCTTGGGCTTATCCGTATGACTTGCTTTGGTCAATGGAATATAGGCGGAGATTACAGTGTGCCATATGGAAGGCTTAAATGGCATAGCTTATTACTGCTCACCTCATGGGGAGCCTCCAAACTATGAAAAGAAAAGAAAATACCCGGATTCTATTTTTTCCTTCAGCTTTGGACACACAAGACAAAAAGAGTAAAATAGGGCCAGTAGCCAAACCCAGCCAAATAGTAGCATGGAGTAGAACTTCCCCAGTGAGGACAAATAGAGTATTCTCTCATGTCCAGATAATTGAACTATAAAACTTTTCCGATATGTGAAGCCCTGGAATCTGCTTAGGGATTACACCTCCACTCTGGCATGCCTGCAACATACCAGGCCACCTGGAGTATTCGCCATTTCCTGCTCTATAGGTCCAGTTAAAGTGCTGTCACCAATACGGTATACCTGCATGATGTTCTCTGGAGAGTCAAGATAGTTATGTTTATCGTAATTCAGATGCTGTCCTTTCAGGGTGTAAAGAATATAGAGTATTCAGCTTTGCATGAAGTAAATAATCTATTTTACCTGTTGACCACTATGCTGAGAAACGGGCAGAGCACAGTCTTAGAGGGTATGTGTTGACTGTGCGTTGCTATTCTTCTAGAGTAAGTGTCGACACTTTGGCTCTTCCTTGACTGGAATCAAAAGGAACACGTTATGCAGATCAACAGAGCAAGCCAAGTGCCAGAGTCTGTGTTGGCCTGCTCTAATAAACATATGACATTCACACAGAAGCTGTGGCTGGCCTGCGTGTGGTTCAGTTTCCAAGAGTTCAGCAGCAGCAGCCACAGTCTTTCTGGTTTTTAAGAGAGTCACAACAATGAATTGAAATTTTTAAAGACTCTACAGTTTTAAATAATTGAGAGAAGCATCTGAATTCTTCAAATAATTGAGTGTGTCATGTATTCTTCTGCTTCTACTTGGGATGAAGTATTGTTTATTATTTACTAACCTGCCCAGTGGTGATAGTTTCCGGTGCTCCCTGTTGGACTTTTCTTTTATAATGGCTCATACTCCATTAGGCAAGCAGCCAGGATGAGTATCTTCCAGCCAATAATTATATTCGTCCTGGCTTTGTACTCATGAACCAGGAAAATGACCACAATACAAACCTTTGGGCCTTCTACACCCACCGTCAGATGAATGGAGGCCATGTTGCCATTTATTATTGTACAAACTCACTTTTAACAGGAGGCTATGACAGCATTTTGTGTTCTCTGGTGTAATATCAGTTAACATCCAGTATCCAAAGGCTCTAGAACAATTCTTCTATTTCTCTTTCCCCCATTGTGTAGTTTTTGGAAATATATTTCATCAATTTGGCAAAATATATTGGATGAATAGTTACTGAACATGTTTGTGTGGCATGTCAGACTTCTACCACAATGGTCATGGTTGCCCTTTCAGTTAGTGGTTTTTATGTCTGTGAATTGAAGTAGGTCTGAAAACTGAAAGGGGCTATGATTCTCCATTGTGACATCTGACAGCAGCTTTCTGCTTGCATGCTCTTGGAAATTTTGGGTTGTACAAGTCAAGCACCGTAATTCTTGGTAGCTCATCTGTTTTGTCCTCAGGAACACCATGGTCTATTAGTTCTTGCCATAGGTCTATTAGCTACTGTCAACGTCTTCCTGATCTTATGGTCCATCATACAGTTATGTTCACCTTGCCACTAAATTAAATGCTGCCACCTGCCCTCTGCTATTTTGGAAACTTATAATCCACAATGACAATGGAGAGACCAGTTTCATAACAGCATTCCCTATTATTAGACTTGCCCTGCAGAAGAAACCGCTGACCTACACAATGACGCAAGTGTTTCCCCTTCAATTAGCACATTCTTTATCATTTCAGCCAGAGGAGTGTTCTCTGGGCTGACTCAGGAAACAAACTTAGTAAACTGAATTATTCTTTTATCCTTTGTAATCCATCAGTTTTAACAAGCCTACCTTTCTGACCTTTTGAGCTCTTCTTCAATATTGTTCCAAAGCAGTTTCAGCAAGTCTACCTCTTTTACCATTGGCCTTCATTTTTTTCACTTTAAATTTTCAATTGCCTCACTTCAATAGCTTGTAAGCAGGCATGTTCCTGCAAAGGACATGAACTCATCCTTTTTTATGGCTGAATATTATTCCATGGTATATATGTGCCACATTTTCTTTATCCAATCTATCATTGATGGGCATTTGGGTTGGTTCCAAGTCTTTGCTATTGTGAACAGTGTCACAATAAATATACGTGTGCATGTGTCTTTATAATAGAATGATTTATAATCCTTTGTGTATATACCCATAATGGGATTGCTGGGTCAAATGGTATTTCTAGTTCTAGATCCCTGAGGAATTGCCACACTGTCTTCCACAATGGTTGAACTAATTGCACTCCTACCAACAGTGTAAAAGTGTTCCTGCTTCTCCATATCCTCTCCAGCATCTGTTGTCTCCTGATTTTTTAATGATCGTCATTCTGACTGGAGTGAAATGGTATCTCAATGTGGTTTTGGTTTGCATTTCTAAACCATCATCCTCAGCAAACTGGCACAAGAACATAAAACCAAACACCACATGTTCTCACTCATAACTGGGTGTTGCACAATGAGAACGCATGGACACAAGGAGGGGAACACCACACACTGGGGCCTGTCAAGGGGAGGGGGGCTTTGGGAGAGATAGCAGGGGATGGGGGGATGGGGAGAGATAGAATTAGGAGAAATACCTAACGTAGATGACAGGGTGATGAATGCAGCAAACCACGTGGCACATGCATACCTGTGTAACAAACCTCACATGTACCACAGTTCTTAAAGTATAATTAAAAAAAAAAAAAGACAACAGGCATATTTCTTTATCAGAGTTATAAGAGAGTACTCGAATTTACAAAATCTCTTTCTAATCCAGTCATATATTCTTTCCTCCCTGGTCAAGCATCTGTAAGCCATATTCCTAAACGTGGTATGTTAGTTACTGCCAGTGTGTGTTAGCCAGCAGCAGTTCTTTCACTGAAAAATCACTTTCTTTCTGCAGCAAGGATAGTCATTTCCTCCTTAGACCTTCCAAAGATTTAACCTGCTTACTGTACTGAAGCAATGAAGACAGCTGGAGGAAAATCGTGAGGAGTGCAAGCATCATCACACAAGGCATCAACTTCTTGCGAAGATTTTGATTGATATTTAATCAACGAGCAGCGTATTTTCTCTACAAGCAAAGATTTGTGATCCCACACCTTAGGCAGAATTAAACTTCTGTTCACTCCTCTCAAACATGTCCCAAGTTGTGTTGGTCTCAGAGGAATTAGACTCACAGGGAACAGACAGGAGGCCACTGACCGCTTGGAGCTGAGCTGGTCAAGCCTAGATAATAACAGTTGCAACCAACTCACAGAGACATGTATGTAGAATTAAATGGTTATTATTCTAATCCTCTGAGTTTTGGAATAGCTAGTCATGCAGGAATATTGTTACAAGAGCTGACTGCTACAGAATAGTATTTGTTTTAGAATATGAGCCATAAAATTAGCATATATAATTTTATAATTTTTCCCAGAAGTCTTGCGATATTCTTTTTTAGTATTTGTGAAACTAATGCATCTGTACATCCTGGACACAACATGGGTATTCATTGTTTACAAGTATTAGTTACATAAAAATTAATTTTAGCTCAACTACCATATTTTTCAAAGGAATGAGAGTTCAGTAAGTCTTTCTTCTAACGATCTTTAGATTATGACCAAATAACCAAACGAATAGTTAATGATCATACAAATAGATGGCTAGCCAAACACGTAAACTAACTTTAAAACAACTTCGGATTTCCACAGACTTGCCTTTAGATGTTTGACCTACAACTGTTCAGTTTGTTCATTTTGGCAGGCTGTGTAACTCACTAAGACGTATCGACTTCTGAAGAGCTGGAGTGAAGATATAATAAAATCATAAATGTGAATTTGCATAGCACATTACATAGTGGAGGATCTGAAAGACAACAGATATTCATTCAATATTAGTGTTCTGTTTGTTTTTTATTTCTCCTACTCCCTCAACACTATGTTTAAAGACACGTAACACTGGAAATTGATATTTGTATTATAACTACCTCTATAATCTGTATTCCTATGAGAAGAGAAAGAACATACCTATTTATTTTGATACCTATATCTTAATTTTTGTTACACTTATCTAGATTTATTTTAGGCATGATTATGCTGGATTGTTTCATATATATATATGAATAATTTGGGAA
This sequence comes from Sapajus apella, assembly GCF_009761245.1. Classification (NCBI taxonomy): domain Eukaryota; kingdom Metazoa; phylum Chordata; class Mammalia; order Primates; family Cebidae; genus Sapajus; species Sapajus apella. The sequence goes on from NW_022436948.1 coordinate 45,144,608, forward strand.
ACTAAGGTCCTTAAAATACAAGAACACCATTTTTGTATTTAAATGCCAGCATGACGGCATTGTAGAAATGCACATATGGGTGTTTATTTTGAAGTTTCGCATTTTTCTGGAACTTTAAATTGTAAAATATTAATTCATTTTTAATGTTTCAAAAGACATTTTGAGTAAACAATGAATATAAAATTGAAGTGAAAATGCTAGCTAGGGGTCTAGAAGTGCACTAAAAAGTGGTTATCCATTAATTTCACTTTTATAAGCGTTGAAAAATAAAATAAAATTTAAAATACAAGCAAGATGCTGGGATAGACAGTTGTTAGTTCTTCCCTGATAACAGCTACTCTCCTGTCTCATCCTTGACATTCAAATTTCCTGTTGACAAATTCAGCCTTCTTCAGTTCCCACCCAGACAGCTTGAATGAGATTGTCTCCACCCTCAGCTGTAGGTAGGCGGGAGGAAGGGCGTACGCCTATCAGCAGAGCAGAGTACAACTGCAACAAAGCACAGCCTTAGTCTTGCTCATGGGAAACAGCATGGGGCCTGGAGTATTCTTTTTTGATCCAGGAAAAACCTGCCTGAAAATGAAACTAAAAGACAGCAGAGCCAAGAACTGGAGAGGAAACATCAGAGGACCAGTCGTATTTCCTCAGTTTGAATTTAAGCCTTACCTAAAGTCAGAGGTCTTCCTAAATTTTTAAATAACCTGAGTCAGTAAATCTGAGTCTTGTTTTCTATACCTTGACATATAAAGCATACTAACTGATTTTTAAAATACGAGTAAAAGAAGCTGCTTAGATATTTCTCAAATAATTAAGCTTTTGGTAATTACCTTTAGAGGCTTACCATAGCACATAAGATCTTAGTATCTGGAATCTGGGTGGAAATTCTGCTTTTGCTGTTTAGTGGTTGACCTTGGGCAAATAAAGTAATATGTGTGTGCATCAGTTTCCCCATGCATATGATCAGGGTAATGGCACCTACCTTACCGGGTAGAGTTAAATGAGATAGTACATTTAATGTATAAACAGGGCCTAGTATATAGCATACTCAAAAAATATTAACTATTAGGATTTTTATTGTTTTTGATTAATTCAAAAAAAATTTTGGCATCAGATATATATTAGAATCTTTTCTTTGTACCTGTACACATCAGGAGCATGAAATACTTCTTTTATTCATTCAGTAAAAAATGCTAAAATAGAAGTCCATTCAAATATTCCAAAATTTCAACTATAATAAACAAAACTTAGTGAACCACCAAAGAAATGTAACACCATAAAGTTTTTCTTAGCTTGACTACCATATCATCAATAATACAATGACACGTTAATAATAATTAGAAGAAGTGGTGACTTCACATAAGAGTCTCATTCTCAGCAAACTGACAGAAGAGCAGAAGATCAAACACCGCATGTTCTCACTCATAGGCGGGTGTTGAACAATGAGAACACATGGACACAGGGAGGGGAGCTGGGGAGAGATAGCAAGGGGAGAAATGCCAGATGTAGGTGATGGGGAGGAAGGCAGCAAATCACACTGCCACGTGTGTACCTATGCAACAATCTTGCATGTTCTTCACATGTACCCCAAAACCTAAAATGCAATAAAATAAATGAAAAAAAAAGAGTGTCAGTATAAGGAAAAAAATGAACTCTTAAAAAGTTATTCGTTATTCTGTACTAGCATTGACTTACGTATTACTCAAGGCTGGATGGGTATATTATAGCTTGAAACAATCTCAAAATCTCATTAGTCAAAATAACCAAAAGCTAGATTCCTGAATTTTCAATAAGTTTTTACTAGTCCAGACAACTCTCTAGGTCAATTGTACTCTGTGGCCCCAAGACTTCGTTTGTTTTCATTTAATAGCTGCAGCATTTCAACAGGAGCCTGGCACACTGATTACAGAGAGGAAAGAGAAAAAGTAGAGAAGTGTCACTTCTGCTTTTATTGTTGCCCATAATTCGGCACGCTCCTATCTAATAGTAAGGTACTAAGGAAATATAGGCTTCCGCATACCCGGGAAAGAAAGGATAACGGGGTGGTTTCAAGCACTAATAATTCTGTGTTAGGCCATCCTTGCATTGCTATAAGAAATAGCTGAGCCTGGGTAATTTATGAAGCAAAGAGGTTTAATTGGCTCATGGTTCTGCAGGCTCTACCAGCGTGGCTCCAGCATCTGCTTCTGGTGAGGGCTTCAGGAATCTTGCCATCATGGTGGAAGGCAAGGGGATGTGCCATGTGCTTCACATGGCAAGAGTGGGAGCAAGAGAGATGGGGAAGTGCCACACACTTTAAACAATCAATCAGCTCTCATGAAGCCTCACTCACTATTACAAGGACCTCACTAAGGCATCCGCGAGGGATCCATCCTGATGACCCAAACACCTCCCACTAGGCCTTACCTCCAACATTGGGGATTACATTTCAACATGAGATTTGGAGGGGACAGGCATCCAAACTACATAAAGCAGCTATCATAATTTTAAAAATACAAAAGCAATTGTCTGTAATCTCAAATGAAAATGCAGCATTATACATTAAAATAAAAAGCTTATAGTTCAAAAATTACATATCAAACATGATTAATATAAATATGAATAAGTAATACTGTATCCTGAAATATCATAATTTGCCATGAAGGAGGTCTGAGCTTAGCTACCTAGATTGTATCACTATTGTTTAGAAATTTGCTAATATTTCTTCCCCTTTGAAAGCTCTTTTGATTACATTTTTTAAATTGCTTTATAGTCTCCCAGCTCTCCTATTTCTTATACAAACAGATTTTCTTCAAAACCTCCAGGCTTATAATATGTGATAAAAATTTATCTTTTATTAGAAAATCTCTGGGAAGGCATCAACACCACAAATTAAATCAGTTAAGTCCAAGATATGGTAAAGATGCTTAGTATATATTATAACTGACAAACAGGAATAAGCAGTCCTTGAAAAGGCCAAGAGAAAAAGTCCTTGGCATCTCCTTGGTATCTAAGTCTAAACGGGATAATTAGTAACTATTCTATCTGTTAATCTCAAATATGCGCTTAGCAACAACCACGATTAAGGAGATATTTCTTCTGACCACAGTTCCAACTGTAATTGTTCTGGAGCTGTAGCAATAAGGCCAAAGACTCAAGAAGTTTACATTTCAATGTTGTATTCATCGTTAATTCAGAATATCTTTTAAAAAATTTCTCCAAGCCCCAAAGTGATTTTGGGACAGAGTTATCAAAAAATTATTTTACCCACAATTGTAGGCAACACATTTAAAATTTACTTTCCCATTTACATATTTAGCAATAATGCTATGCATGTTATTTTGTAATAGTTACAACATCACGAATGCCATTTTAACTCAAGAAATAAAAATTACAATAGAATAATGTCATTGATTATCAACACACAAAGAATATTTTTAGTATCGCATGCTTCAGAAACAGTTGTAACACAATTTCTTTCTTTTTTATTTCTTATTTTAAAAACCCAATTAGTATACAGTCTAAATTTATGTCTAATCAAAGGTAAGACTGGATCAATGGTTTTTTTTTGACTGATGAAACAACCTCACTTCATCAATTGACCATGTAACTCTGCAACTTGATTAATTACTTTGGGTTAAGAATTAAAAATAGGAACATAAACTCTATATATTTACTTTGGAATGAGAAGAAAGTATTCGATGCACTGAATGTGTATGTGTTTGTGTGTGTATACTTGATACAGTGTATACATGTGTGTATTTGATACAGTGTATATATGTGTGTGTATATACTGATATGTATATATGCGTGTATATTCTTTTAAATATATGAGTATATATATGTTTGTATATATATATGTATTCTCTATGCTTATATTGAAAAGAATAGAGCAATTGAAATTTCTCAAAAAGATAGAGGTTTGAGTTTAACATGAATGAGCTATCTTCCCTCCCAATTTCCTCTGTAACATAAAGTAACAGCCAGGGCAGGAGAGCTAATAACACAGGAAGACTTTTAATAAAAAAATAAATGATTACAAGTGGCAGAAAACTGAACATTTCAAAAGTGTGTAATGAAAATACCAGTGTTGGCAAATACATGGAAGAAATAGAACTCTTATGTATTGCTGGTAAAATTGTGGATTCTTATAAATGTTATGGAAAATTGTCAGCACACTCTAAAGCTGAAAATATGCCTACCCATTGACTTGGTAGTTACATGCTCAGGTACACACCAACAGCAATGCATATGTAGGTTCACTAAAAAAATGCTTATCAGCAGAAAAATGGATAAATTGTGTTATATTTACAAATGGAATCCATTGTATCAATAAGAATAAGCAAGATATAACTATATGTGACAACATTAATGCATTGCAAAACCAAGACATTGAACTAAAGAATTCAGAACTAAAAGGTCATGTATTCCATTCATATACAATTCAAAAATGGCAAAACTACCGTGCAGTGTTAGACAACAGGAGAGGTTTCCCTTGAATGTCACGGATTGCCTGGAAGGGGACATGAGCGGAGCTTCTGAGGGGATGGTAATGTTCTCTTTCTTCATCTAATTCCGAGTTATGCAAGTGTATTCAGATTATAACAATTCAGTATTTGTGATATTTCAAAAATTATTTTTTAAAACCTCCTTAGCAAAGAGATACATTTATTTTCTCAGATAATTGAAAAATTCAGATTATGTACAAGGCTTCAGGCAACCTGCTTCTCAAGAACACAAACTCTGCCTGTATCTCAGCTCTTTTCTCCTGTGTGATGATTTATAAAGCTAGGTGTAGTGCGAAGAGGATTTCCAGGCATTGCCGATGTTTTCTCTCAAACATAAATTCAAAAGGAGGTAAATTTCTCCTTCTGTAAATGTTTTCCTCCTAAACATACTATACTCAGCTTGGTGACCATTATTGGAGTCAATCAATAGAGCCTGCTAGAAGAGAATGTGCTGATGACTATGAATTCAGTCAAGTACCCTCAAATGAAAGTTGGTGTGGGGTCATTTTCTTCCAAACTACATAGACTGAAAAGTGGAAAGAAGAATTTCTATTAAAAAAAGAGACAGAGAGAGAGACAGCAAACAAGCACAAGAACATGGGTTCTTACCAGAAATAGGGTGAATGCTATGTATCACAGGTCAAGATATCTCTCGAGCAATCTAGGATAGATTTGATTTGACCTTTAGTGCCTGCACTTTTCTTATATGATTAAACCAATGGGGAATTTTGAGTGTCACAAAGGAAAGTTTCCAACTGCCTTGCTATGGTGAGTGAGATGCTTAAAAGTACTGGAGAGCCATTAACGTTATCTGCTGTGGTGGGCTGAGTTGCTCCCGGTTCCTAACGTGTCTAATGTGTCCTAACAGGAACTGTTATTGCTTGTGATATCATTGTGTTTCAAAGCAAGAGCAATCAAAGAAAACCAGGAGATTCAAACACAGAGAAGAAAACAAAGAAGAGCCATTTCAGAAGAAGTAGAACTTACAGAAATGCCAGATGAGATAAATAACCAAAGAAATATGATCTGTCAAGTATATCAAGTATAAAACAATTTGTGGAACAAAAAAAAATAAGAAGAAAACTTTTCAAATTAAATGTTTCCATAGTTAAACTAAAAATAATAGTTATGATGAAAATTTAAGTATACCAGGAATATCTACTGAAAAAATTCCAAAGCATGTAGAAATACCATAAATGACTGATGAAAAGATGAGCTATTGAAAGCAGAGACAGGAGAATTTTAATATGTATAAAATAAGATCCTGAAATAAAATAAAGAAAGTGATAGTGAGAGGTAATATTTAAACAAATAAAGAAAATGTCTTTTGTTTGTAGAGAGATGTCTGTCTGAAGATTGAAAAGGTTCCCTGAGTCCCAGAGAGGATTAATAAAAAAGGTCATTTATTTAGACATATCCTGGTGAACATTTTGAATTCCAACAGTAAATAGAAATTCTTATAAGCCTCTATAAGGAAGTAACTTTCAAAGGAAAGTGAATCTGAGTAATATCAGTCTTATTTATAATATTAAAACTTAGCAGTTCATAAAATATTATCTACTGAGACAAGAGGAGATAGAGTCAAGTTACTATTCATTCATCAGAGTAAAGAAATGATATTTCAGAAATACGTGAATACAGAAACTATATCAGCAATGTATCCTGAGGAAAATCATCATGAAAATACAATAACCAAATAATTAAATCAGGACTGAGATATTGTAAAAGAGAAGAATCATAGCGGAGAAATGGTGGCAATGTCTCTGCAATTTATGTAATTGACTGCAAACGGATAATGCTTTTATGACTGGGAAATTGTAACAGTGCCTTAAAATAAAGTTCGTTTAAAAATTAGAGAAACTGAGGAAAAGCTTAGAAACAGATTTCAATGAAATGCAGGGCCTTGAAACTATGAGAACTTGAAAAGGAGTAAAAGCATTTTAGCTGTCACATCTAGGAGAAGGGGATGCAGCAGGAACTGTCAGTTACTACCCAATGCTCATATCATAGCTCTTCCTCAGTAGCAGAAATTCAATTTTATTTATAGTAGCAATGCACTCAAACAAAAGTCACATTCTCTGTTATGTCTTGCAGAGAGAAAAGCTGTGTGATCACGTGCTGGGCCATCGGTGTATATGGAAGTTTTGTATGTGATGGCTGGAGGGCTACTAACACGGTTTCTACCAAGCTGGTGGGTGTGCCTATTTTGACTTCTCTCTTTCTCCTTACTGATGCCTGGAATGAAAATTTAATGGCAGGAAGTCAATGCACTAAGATAAATAAAAAGAAAGAAGTTAAACCAAAAGTAAGAAGAAGAAGTTAATAATGCTGAAATTAATTACATGGAAAAATCTAGAAACATAAACTAAATATATAAATACTTTAATATTGCCAATATAAAAAAGTATAGCCAAGGGTAGATTGGAGGAGAAAAAGAGAGTCAAATTAAAAATGTACAGGCACACGAATGAAATTCATTTGTGTATGTATGTATGTATGTATGTGTAGAGAGAGAAAGGAAATATTGCTGGAAACCTGAAAAAGGAGCTTACAAAAAAATGAAAGACTAATAACTATCATTCTCAATTTAAAAATAGAGAAAATCCAGGTAATATTTATTATGTATGGAGAAAGTACAAATTATCAAAACTAAGAAATAAAAATCTTAAATATACAATAGAAAAAAAAGGACACAAATAATTAAATGTTTACAAACAAAATCAATGTATTGTTTTACAACTGAGTTTTATTATGTAATTTTAGTAGCTTTCAAAAAAGAATGTCCTACATATCCATTTGTAGAAGAATGGTTAGATGAATTGTAGAGCATTCATGATCTAAAATATTACTCAACTATGAAACAAAATGATAAATTTCTCTCTATCGAAAAGGCTTTCATGATACAGACATCTTTTGAACATACTATGAAAATCATTTTAACACATTAGTATTACTATGTGTCTTAGGGGTTTGATTAGAGAATTATTTTATTCTGGATTATTTTTTCAAGAGGTTTTACTCTTATATAGTAGTTAACATAACCTTAAAAATGTTAAAGTGCCAAGGTTATTTCACCATCTTTCAGTTCAAAAAAGTATGATTATTTATATGCTAAGTAATATTAAATTTTACAAAAGTTGTTTTAATTTCATAGAAAAAATAAGTATACATGACAAAAATACAGCCCAAAAATGATTCAATGTGTAAGACATCAATATTAAGTTAAATATGTCATGTCTTGATAACACCATGTATTTAGAAAATTATTCTTCATAATATACATTATGTGAGGAAAGCAGCTTACAGCATTATATTAGGGAAGTAACTAATTTACTTCATTTTGTTTTATGATATCAAATAGCAATACTGTGCTTAATAATAGAAATGTTGGGATTTCATTACATCCAATCCAAAAGATAGATCAGAGATAAACAGAGACATCAAGGAACAACAGTTAAGAGGCTACTGTGTTAGTTTTCTATTGCTGCAATGACAAAGCCCTGGAAAGTTATTGTTTTAAAACAATACAAGTGTTTTCTTTTACATTACTGGAGATCCCAAGTCTCAAATCAGAGTTACATTTCTTCTAGGGTCTGCAGGCTATTTTCGGTGCCTAGAGGTCCCTTGCATTTTTTGGCTCATAGCCCCTTCCTCCGTTTTGAAACTGTATCACCTAAAACTCTGGTACTAAGTGATACAACATTACATTTTAATCCTCCTGTCTGCCTTTTATAACCCTTGTGATTATATTGGGCCCACCCAGATAATCCAGAATGATCTCCACACAGCAAGATCCTTAACTAAATCACAACTGCAAAGTACCTTTTGCCACAGAAGTTAATGTATTAAAAGGCTCCAAACATAAGGATGCAGACATTTTTGGAGGGCTAGGGTTAGTTTACTACAGTTTTTAACCACCTCATTCCATCAATTCTGTAATGTCCATTGGCTTAAAACTATTAATAAACCTACCAACATTTTCCTACTAAACTGTAAATATGAGTATTTTGTGCTCAAGATACAAATGGGTCAAGATATAGAGTCAGAGCAATGTTTTTAGCTCTAAAACCACTACAAAAGAAATATCTAATAGCAACTTAAAATACTAATATTTACACAATTTCAAAAAAATGAAGAGGAAAAAAAACTAGTCCAGAGTGTTTTCTGATTATTGTATGCAATCAAAAACAAAAATAAACTGTGGCAAATGTAAATTAAATATAAAATCTCCACTCTTAAATTATAAATAACACTGAAAACCACCTTAATCATATGAATTACATGCCTAAGTATAATATGATTGAATGTATTATAAATCATACAACTTTAAATGTACTTAAGACTTTTCATTTTGAGGAAGCAAAAAGATTCATTGTTACTAATGCATCAGCTAAAATTTGTATTATTATATGTTAGAATTCAGTGAATGGCTAAGCAAATAAATATTTTAATCATAAAATTTTAAATCATAAACTGTGATAAAATATAAAGTTAACGATTAGAATGTTTTAATAAAACCAAATATTATCTCATCAGGCACTTTGCTTTTGATTATTCTGCTATTGATCTCTTCTATCAGTAAATACAGTACATAGAATTTCAGAGGTTTGTTATTGGAAAGAGATTGGCAGTTGTTCAAGTAAATGAGGTCCCTTTACAAATCAGCAGAAAAAAGTAGAATAATTCAGTGATTTATATAAGATCATAACACTAATTAATGTTAAATAATATATCAAATTATATCAGAACTCATATAAAGCAGACTTCTTTGGAACACATTGTGAAAACTCATTTTAACACATTCGTGTCACTATGTGTCTAAGGGGTTTGATAAGAAAATTATTTTATTCTGTGTTGTTTTTTTCAAGAGGTTTTACTCTTATATAATAGTTAACTTATATCCTAAAAAAACGCTGAACTCTCAAGCTTAGTTCACCATCTTTCAGTTTAAAAAACTCTATTTATATGCTAAGTAATGTTACATTTTACAAGTTATTTTAATTTCATAGAAAATTATAGATGAGAAAACATTTAAACAACATAGATATCCCAAAATTGGTTCAATGTGTAAGATATCAATGTTAAATTAAATATTGCATTTGTCTTGATAACATCATGTATTTTGAAAATGATTATTTATGAGTAGATATATATTCCTTAGAAAATATACAACACTTGTTTTATTTATTCTCTATGCTTAAAGAAATGTCTTATTTCATAGATTAAATTGTTGTTTCGTTGATTTGTTTTATAGTTCACTATTACAGAATACAAATGTAAACATTTCACTAACAAATGGTTTTGAAGGAATGCTAAACACACTGAAGGATAATTGCAGTAAATAATTAAATATCCTCATAACGAGTACCTTCAGCATTATATTTATAATATTTTTTGGAATGTCAAAATATATAAAAGTTTAATACATATAACTGAAAGTTAAATTTGGTGTTTATTTTAAATTAAATAATGTAAAGTTGATTGTGATATTTTTGGGCAACCTTAAAACATTTGGACCATTAAAAAATTCAATCTTTCAAAATGATATCTCCCAAAAGTGATGAATATTTGAGATGGTTTTAACTTTGTGTTATTTTATTGGCTACATTGGTATTGTCAGAAATGTCTGAATATTTGAATTGGTTTCACCTTTGTGTTATTTTATTGGTTACATTGTTTAGTATAGTCCTAAAGACCTGGTACATCGTTAAAGAGATTCTTTATTAGAAATAAATATATATGCTGAAGCCTAAATAAATGTATTATTTTTATAGTACAAAACCATTTGAAAAAATTTAGAAATAAATTTAAACCATTAATTACATAATAGCTTGCTGTTGAGTATTAAATTTAGAGTTAGATACATGCTGAGACTCCACCTATAGAATATAAGGACCAAACAACAAAACCAATTTAAGAGAAGAAGAGGAAGAATAAGGAACAGGACAGGGGAGTGTTGTGGACTCAACGTTTCTGTCACCCAATATTTTGTGTGCTGAAGCCCTAACCTCTAATGGGATTGCATTTGCGGGTGGGGACTCCGGGTGATAATTAGGTTTAGATGAAATTATGTGGGTGGAGTCTCCATGATAAGACTAGTGTTGTTATGAGAAGAAGAAGAAGCAGTGTTCTTTCTCTCTGCCATATGAGAGCACAGAGAGAAGGCACCCAGCTGTAAGTTAGGTGAGAGACTCCAGCAGACACCTAAACTGCCAGTGTCTAGATCTTAGATTTCCTGATCTCCAGAACTGTGGGAAATACATTTTTGTTATCTCAGCCACCCAGCCTATAGTATTTTGTTCTAGCAGCGCAAGAAGACTAAAACAGAAAGAGGGAAGGAGCAAAACAGGAAGAACAAGGGGAGGAAAAGTAAGACAATCCTGCTAAAACTTACTGTTAGACTGTAGGTTGAGATAAGTTGATTAACTGATATTTTTGCTTTTTGACTGGTGATATCAGTATTGTGTCAAGAAAGCCAAAATCAGTTTCCATCAAATCAGTTCTACATAAAATACTGCTGTTTAACAGATAACAATGTGCATATAACATAAAGTACACAATTTGTTTATAATTTAGCACATTATGTACAGCTGACAACTCTTTTTCTACCGATATAATATGCAATAAGATGAATGAACAATGAAGTAGCAACATAGCTCTGTCAGTGACAGAATGCATACCCTGAAATGTGTTTGTCAAAAGTCTGCCCCTGAGATAAATGCACATGTAACTGCAATTCGTATAAACATTCTTCTGATTTAAAAAAGTGACTCTATCTTGTCTTGCCTTATGGACCCTTCACAGATTTTTACTGTTAATCAATGACTCCTGATTACTGTGATCCCCAAAACTGCAACTTCCTTTACCTCTATAAGAGAGTTAATAATAGTCACTATTTCATAGGAGAGTTTTAAGTATTAAATAAGTCTTGCAAATAAGACCCTTAGCATGATGTCTAACACCAAGTAAACCCTTCCTATATAACAGAAATTTATTTAGCTATCTATTTCCCTATTTAATGTCTAAAACTGGATTTAGCTCTACATTTTCTAAGGTACTAGACATTTGAAATCTCAGTCAGTGTAATGAAGTGTAAAAACATAACCAATGAAAACAGTGGATAAGCATATTTTAAACTCAGATGTTTGACGGAAATAGTTGTACTTTGTTTAATACATTGTCATGTTTCTTGTGAATCTTAGAAATGCTCTGTCAAACACAGAAACAGTATCAGAAACTCAGCTTTCATTGATGAATTGTAACTCCTTTTAAAATTTATAGTCAAATGTTTATTTTGCTTTATTATCCTATTTAAACCTTTTAAGTGAACAATTTTTAATTTCCCCATAGTAAAATTTTATAATAAATTCTGTAAGATAGGAAAGTATATACAGAAAATTCATTTACACTTAGCTTGTTAACAGTTCCAATAGTAAAAAGGGATTTGTATATTTGAATTTATTTTCTAAGGAAATCTTTTTAAATTAAAGTACATTTCTGTAAATCTGATATGTTAGTCCTCTCATAAGAATACCTTCCAAAACTATAATGTTTGCATAATTTTAATCACTGGCATTGGCTTTCATCTAGTAAAGCAATGGTAAAGTGAGTCTCCACTAATTTTCTCAGATTCCAGATAATTCAATACAATGAAATTGTAAATTATCTTGAAGAATTCTAAATCCTAAAAGACTAAACTGAATTTCCAAAAGTTTTTAACTTAATATCACAGTAAGTATTAGAAGAAGAAGTTGTATTATTAAAGTTTCAAAGCCGGACAATTCACTTTTCATATTTTTAAATTTTAGAATAGTTTTAGATTTATTTAAAAGTATTATAACAGTTTTCCATTGTAAACAGTTTATATTAGTGTAGTAATGCATTACAATGAAGAAACCAACATTGTTACATTGTTATTAAAGTCTATACATTATTCAGGTGTTCTTAGTTGTAAACTCTTGTCTTTTTTCTATTCTAGGATCCCATTCAGAATGCCTTCACTACATTTAGTTGTCTTGTCTCATCAGCTTCCTCTGGGCTATAACAGTCTATATTTAATATTTTTGACTGATTTTCCAGTAGTCTTTACTTTTTTAAAAAATTTATTCTTTAAATTATTTTTTCCTTTAGAATGTTAAAGTTTATAGTAGTAGACATACATTAGTATTCTTCGGAGTACTAGTGGACCCAAATCTATACTGATCTTGTCTTTGAATTTCAAACCTATTAAATCTCAAATCTGCTTTGTACTAGAGCATTCTTCACACAAAGACTTGTGTCATTGAGAATTAATTGATCTTCTTACTATTTAATGCAAGTTAGCTCAGATATTGTGCATGCAAATAATTTTTCTTATAACTTTTGCTGTCTCTGTCAAAGAAATAAAATGGAATTTCTTTATAAATTATCCATGATTATAGATATAACATCTTGTTACAATACATTGGGACTTGTACGGGAATCTTAATATGACTAAACATACAGTAACATCCTATTGAATCTGTTGCAGTTCTTAGTGGTTAAAACTGAGAAATAAAAACGTTTAATTTTTTGCAAGTCCAGTCAAGAATATGCCCCTTCATTGAATTTGTTCTGCAGAACAGATATCAGAAAGATGGTTTGAATTTAAGTGAGTGGCATGAAAATTCACCATGAAAGTATTTTTGCAAATATGTGCATCAGTAGAAAACCATAAATCTGTTAAAAATAGTTTTATATGGAACTTTCTAAAAAAAAATGTAAGAGTATCTAATAAAAAAGTCTCTAATCCCTGAAAGAATCAAGGAAGTACTCAAAACTGTATAAATTATACACTTAATTAAGATAGTACAATGAAAATATTAGCCTAAAGTTTGACAGAAAAATATAATCAGAAATTACTGTGAAACAGCATCATATCCAAGAAGGTCCAACATCCAGGGGGAAAAAAAATCCATTAGGAATATTCCAAATACAACAACAATAAAATCAAACTGTTGAAAAGATAGTCACTTGAACAAAAATTTAACAATCCTTCGTAAGGAAATTCAAGTACAAAACACACAGAGACACAAATTCAAACTTATTTTTAAAAAAGACAGTTTTGGCCAGGCATGGTGGCTCATGCCTGTAATCCCATCACTTTGGGAGGCTGAGGCAGGCAGATCACGAGGTTAAGAGACTGAGACCATCCTGGCCAACGTGGTAAAACCCCGTCTCTACTAAAAATACAAAAATTAGCCAAGTGTGGTGGCGTGCGCCTGTAATCCCAGCTACTCAGGAGCCTGAGGCAGGAGAATCAATTGAACCCGGGAGGCAGAGGTTGCATCTGAGATCACATGACTGAATTCCAGCCTGGCAACAGAGCAAGACTCCAGGACTCCATCTAAAATTAAAAAAAAAAAAAGACAGTGTTAATTGTCTCTTTTTTATATTCTTTTTTTGTATATTCTATAACCAATATCTCTTTTTTTTTTCTTTTTTTTTTTTTTTTTGAGATGGAGTTTCGCTCTTGTTACCCAGGCTGGAGTGCAATGGCGCGATCTCGGCTCACCGCAACCTCCGCCTCCTGGGTTCAGGCAATTCTCCTGCCTCAGCCTCCTGAGTAGCTGGGATTACAGGCACGCGCCACCATGCCCAGCTGATTTTTTGTATTTTTAGTAGAGATGGGGTTTCACCATGTTGACCAGGATGGTCTCGATCTCTTGACCTCGTGATCCACCCGCCTCGGCCTCCCAAAGTGCTGGGATTACAGGCTTGAGCCACCGCGCCCGGCCTTATAACCAATATCTCTATGTTATTTTAAATACTGATGGCAATGGCGGCTCCAGATGGCCTGCTGCTGCCATCATAGCAGCTGCAGCAGGGAGGCCAGGACTGCATGCTCCACGGAGCCAGCAGGAGCTGGGGATAAGCAGGAGCCTCACCTCTTCAGAGCTGGGGTGGAAGCAGCTCCCCATGTGCTGGGTGTCACTGCAGCCACCCAAACTGTGGCTGCAGACCCAGGCCTCCCACTCCACAGAGTAGGCAGGAGCCCCACCCTTCTGGGCAGGGCTACAGCCACCCAAGTAGTGGCTGCAGATACAGGCATTCCTGTGCTACTGGAGAACAGAGAACAGGCGGAACCCAGAGCAGGTGGAACTCTGCCTTCATTGACATAGCCGCAGCCGCCCAACCTATGGCTGCAGACGTGGGCCTTCTGCTCCACAGAGAAGACAGGAGCCAGGACTGACCCCCTCACTCCTATCTTTGCAGGCTCAGAAGTGCTTGCTCAAGCATCGACTCTAATCTGGGAGCAAAGTCTGGCCAGCCTGGGCACCATGAATGGCAGTAGGAGGCAGAAGGGTTAGGGGTGGGCTTTCAGTGCCAGGACTACAGTGAGAACTTGCAGTGCCTTTGCTACCAGCTCATTGCCTTCCATGGACCAATCAGCATGCACTTTCTCCCATCTGAGGCCCATAAAAGCCCCAGGCTCAGCCAGATCTCAGCAGACTATAGGAGGACCAACTTCAGAGAGGGGCTACCCTTCCCACTGAGAGCTTCAGAGACCTGCGGAGATGTCAGGACTACCAGCTACAGAGAGGAGCAACCCACTCCAGGGCCTTCTCTCTGCTAGGAGCTGGGAAAACATTGGAATGATCAGCAGCAGAGAAGCCACCCTCTCCAGGGCTTCCTCTCTGCTGAGAGCTGCAAACATCTAGATGACCTATCGGCAGAGAGGTGCCACCCTCTCCAGGCCTTCTCTCTGCTGAGAGCTGCAGACATCAGCACAACCTACCCACATAGAGGAGCTAACCACTGTGGGTCTCCTCCTAGCTGTTCTAACTCTCAATAAAACTCCTCCTCATGTTGCTCACCCTCCACTTGTCAGCATACCTCATTCTTCCCAGATGCAGAACAAGAACTGGGGCAGAGGTACCACTGGCCACAGAGGTTTGTGACCAGAAAAGCAACACCCCAAAGATCCCTTAACAATACCACCCTTTTTTTTTTTAAGACAGAGTCTCACTCTGTCACGCAGGAGGCTGGAGTGCAATGGCATGATCCCACTCACTGTAACCTCTGCCTCCCGGGTTCAATCAAGTGATTCTCCTGCCTCATCCTCCTGAGTAGCTAAGGTTATGGGTGCTTACCGTCCTGCCCAGATAATTTTTGTATTTTTAGTGGAGACAGGGTTTTGCCATGTTGGCCAGTCTGGTCTCAAACTCCTGACATCAGGTGATCCACCAGTCTCAGCCTCCCAAACTGCTAAGATTACACACATGAGAACAATACCATTTTAACAAGACAATATTACTTTAATTCCAAACTAGTATGACTTTAATTCCAAAACTAAAGTATAATAATTCAAAAATAAAACTACTAATCCCATCAGTGAATTTAGTCAAAAAAATCAAGTAAAATATTAGTAAACTGAAGAAAGTAATTTATGAAAAGAATATCATTCTAAAACTCTCACAGACATTTGTCATAGCAGTAGCAGCCAACACCACTGGCACATCTGTCTTCTATTCTGGTAACTTCACACAGCCAGTGCTCAAATCTCCATTTAGAAAGCAGAGCTTACCTACCAGCCTCCCCACTTCCACATGTAGAAATCTTTGATTCATAAGGGAAGGCTTAAGCATACAAAGTCCACTTGGCTGTGGGAGAAGGACAAAGAGACTCCAAGTTCTAGAACCTAAAGTGGATAAAGGCCTGGAAGAAAGTCCCTTTTTTCAATGTCATTAGAATATTGTTTACTTTTTTCCATATCTGGCCCCAGCTGCATTGGACTCACACCTGCAAGCAGAATGTTGGTGAAATTTGTGCATTTTTCAATCTAAAAGTCTCTGAACTTTACTGGAGACTTACTGAATTGCTGATACACTACAGTAAATTTATTTTCTTTCTGCTTAAACTTTTCAGAAGTGGATCTGCTATTTGCAAAGAAGAGTGGTAACTGAGATGAGCTGTTTATAATAGTAATTTAAATATCCTAAAAGGGTAGACAATTTATCAATAGATTTATTTCATCAACAAATTAAGAGAAAACACATATGATTACATTGATAATGTCAAAATGACATTTGACTATGCTGCCAACTCCATGTGGGCAGAACCACACACTGACCTTGACAGAAACCAGCTCCTTGTTCATATTGGGGGGGAACAAGATGGAGGAGCTGGGCCTTGGCAACCAAAAAGATGCTGTACGCAACTTGGCACAGACAATGTACAAAGGCCAGGCCATTAGTGAAATGGCCTGTGGGGCTGAATTCAGTGCCATCATGGACTGCAACGGGAAGCTCTGTTCCTTTGGTTCCCTTAATATGGTCAGCTGGGACACAACTGGATGGGAAGTTCATCACCCTGATGCAGCCATTAGAGCATGGCTGCAAACTGACACCCCTGCAGCTGGCCACCTTCATCCAGAAGACAAAGGATGGGCAAATTCTGCCTGAACCAAAGCGTTGAATGAGACACAGCCTCTGGCACTAACCACACGCCGGTTATGGACTCCCAGAAACAAGCCTTCTCAGGGCTTCACTGGCTATGGCTGGCCAGGTGAAGATGTTTGACTTCCCTGGGTGTGGGATGTCCCAGATCTGTGCTGGCTATTATGGTTACACCTGCTCCTTTGCTGTCAGTGAAGTGGGTGCTTTGTTTATCTGAGGGGCCACCAACACCTCCTGTGAGTCTACCGTGTACCCAAAAGCAGGGAAGAACCTCTGTAGCTAGAGAATCTGGAGACTGGCTTAGGAGATGAGCAGAATTATTGCATAAGAGCATCACCAGCTAGGGCCCTGTCACCAACATTCGGGCAACTGGGCTGCAGGGACGAGAAACCAAAGTCATTATAGTTTCCTGTCCAGCCAGAGCCTTGTCAAAGCAGTCGCCAGTCGGAGGTTGATCAACCAGCCGTCAAGTGCATTTTCTGGGCCTTACACAAAGGATCAGGCCTTTATCTACCAGCCTTTATTGCCTGTATGCTTCAGTCTTTCTCTCTCCCTACCCAGATACTGATTAGAACTGGCTGCCCTGTTTCTGAGGCTGCGAGTAGTACTCTTCACTCAGCTCCTTAGTCTCCTTTTCTTGGCTGTAGTACCAAACAGTTGGGATTACCGAAGAGCCCCCTCCTCGTGTGTCACCACTGCTGCTATGCCTGCTCCCTGTGTCCCAGTCAAGTGCCCCATGCTGGAGCGTGGCACAGTGCATGCTGTGCAGCATTAGTTACAAGGCGCCTTCCCTGGAGCCTTCCACTCACTTGAGCCCAAGCGAGGCAGCAGCTCTGGCGAGACGGCCTTTGTTTCGAGAGGATTTGGACTGGTTTGGTGCTTTACAATGATTAATTAGTTCGGTGGTGCTTTGGGGAGCTGGCAATAGAACTTAAGTGTGAGGCTCGGGTGGATGGGAAAGGTAAATATTGGTCTGTTCTCCAGTTATTTATTGCGTTTTTGTTGTTGTTACCTCTTGTCATTGTCTACATGTTAAAATGCCAAAAATGACCTTGTTGTTGCTTTTTTCCCCCTATTTTTCACCTACTCACTCCTTATGGTGCCTTCTTCCCTTGCAGGGGACTTAGCAGTGTCTGTCTGGGCCAGTCCCTACGACTTGTGGCAGAAAGCCACCCTGCATCTCTCTAAGACTTAAACTGGCTTCTTACTCATCTCTATTGTCCTGTGTTTAATCAGGAGTCCATGGGAGAAGCTTCCGCAACTTCAGAGCTTTGCTACACTCACCTAATTTGTCCAAACCACCCCAAGACCACCATCTCTGACTGAAGCTTCCATGTGAAGACCTAATCAGTTTCCCTGGACATATCTCTCAGAACGTGGCTCAGGGATCTGTTTCTTGCATCCTGGAGGCTCCTTTGTTGTGTGGTCACCAAGAAGGTTGAGGAGGCAGCACCAAGCACCCAGCCTTTGCAGCAGCTGCCCTGGGTGGGGCTGGGCTTAGAGCTTCCAGTGGACTCATGCAAAGCTGGCAGCTAGCCTCTTCTAGAACCCTTACCAAGGACTGAAGCAGGAAAGGACATTTCAAATCAAGACCGGCTCGCCCCCGCCCAATCCTTTTGGTTGATATTTCAATATGAACTTTCCTAATGGGTTAAATCCTTTCAAACAAGGTGTTGGGGGTGAGGGGTGGGGTGTCATGCACTCAAAGAAAGGTATACAGTGGCTTTCCTGGGAAGATGGCATGGTGTTGACCCTATAGGCGTTTGACTGATCTTCTAGCTCAGGAAAGGGAATTTGAAGGAGACTTAGAATGAAGGGGAATTGAAGACAGGGTTGTGATTTGGTCTAAGGTGTCTGGTTTAATGTTGTGATTTTCATATATACATATTTGTTTTCTTGGCATAAACTTTTGAATAAATAATATTACACTTAAAAAATAGTTTAAAAGGAAAACCAAACACTTTTCATGTAGGACCTATGTCTTATTTTAATGTCCTTTCTCTTTTTGTGTGTACGACTATACAAAAACACAAACTTAAAAAGAAATCATCAAAAAATTAATTTCATGATAGTAAGATTATTTTAGTTTTTCCTTTTTAATTACATTGAAAAAGTAAAACACATATACGCACAAACATTTTTGTATAAAAGATGTAATAAGCCCAGCTGTTTAATCACTTCAAATATTTTTCCAACCAAGTAAACTACACATTTTACATCCCTGTTTATTCTGAACAATTTATACCTTACCATTCAGCTGTCTCACATGCCATGCCATTCCCTCCTTCTTAGCTCTTCCACATACATAATTGTTTTTCTTAAACATATAAACTCATATAAAGTTACTTACACCTATGCTAAGAATTCTAAATCTTGTTTTGTACAGAAGTTTGGTCTCTATTTCCTTGCCTAAAGCTTTCTCTTTGTCCCTGTGGTTTCACTGATCTCTGTACTGAAAGTTTCCATCAATGGGCTCCCTCATGGGGAGTGCTGGCGGATGAGGAGGGAAAAGAAAGCAAAGTATTTATCCTCCTAGTTTCTGCCATGTGTGGTCATCTCAGATTGGCTGTTGTCTTTGACCTGAGGTCACTGCTGCTTTCCAGACAGTCCCCTCCATATACCTCTACCCAAACTTTCTGTTATTTCTGCCTTTATTCCTCACTGCAGTCTTGAGTTACTCACTCCGAGATTCCCCTGTATTAGCCCATCACATTCCAATGAGCAGCTTTGTGAATTAAACATCTGTTTATTCTAATTTGAGCGTGTCATTTCCTTCTTGGATCCCAAGTGATATGCTTGTGTAGGAAAGGACATTGTCATTTTTATAATAACACAGGCCATATCTTGTGCCTCTCCTCATGTTTGTAACAGGGCAGAGACCCTTCAATGAATTAGATGTAGATGCTTAATAAATATGTAATCAATTGCATTGGATAACAACTTGAGATCAAAGTATTATTGGGAATGCTATGCATTAAATGTAATTTTAAGAGAGCTACTGATTTAGTCTTTATTTAAGCAACTGTGCAAACATGTGGAGAGTTTATTTTGACAAGCAATGCCACAAAACTGACAAAATAAGGCAAAGCTACCTAGGACACTTTAAAAAGTTCCTTTTGTAACAATACCAATATAAACTATTGAAATATTATCTCTTAATACATTATCTTTTCCAGCTTTTTGGAGGTATAATTAACCAATAGAAATTGTATATATTTAGGTATACAATGTGATGTTTTGATATGCATGTACACTGTGAGATGATTAATACCAGAAAGCCAGTTTATACATCTTTCACTTCACGTTGTTAACTGCATGTGTGCGTGATGAAAATAATCAAGATCTATTTTCTTCACATATTCCAAGCACACATTATTGACTATAGGCACCATGCTGTATATTAGGTCTCCAGAACTTATTTAATTTATGACCAAAAGTTCGTTCCCTTTGAATAACATCTTCTCATTCCACCACTCCCAACCCCAACCCAAAACCCCTAGACTCTAGTATTCACCCTTCTACACACTGTTTCTAATAATTGGACTTTTTTAGATTCGACACGTAAGTGAGATCAGGCAGTATTTGTCTTTCTGTGTCTTGCTGTTTTTCACTTAGCATAACATCTTCCAGCTTCATTCGTATAATCCAAAATGGTAGGATTTTCTTCTTTGTTAAGGCTGAAGAATATTCCATTGTGTATGTATACCACTTTTTTCTTTATCCACTTATACATTGATTGACACTTAGATTGATTCCACACCTTGGCCACTGTGAATAATGCTGCAATGAACATGGGAGTGAAATTTTCTCTTAACATACTAATTTTATATCCTTTTGCTATACACCCCATAGTGGGACTGCTAGATCATATATATGGGGTTTCTATTTTGAGTTTTTTGAAGGACCTCCATAATGCTTTTTGTAATGTCTGTATTAATTTACACTCCAACCAACATGTATAAGCCTTTACTGTTATCCATATCCTCACCAACGCTTATTTTTCATTGTTCTGATAATAGCCATCCTTACAGGTGCAAGCTGACATCTCATCGTGGTTTTAATTTGCACTTCAATGATAATTAGCGACATTGAGTAACTTTTCATATGCCTACTGGTCCTCTGTATGTTTTCATTAGAAAAATTTCAGGTCATTTGCACATTATTTAAATGGGTTTTTTAGTTATCTGCAGTTGAGTGGTATGAGTTTCCTTCATATTTTGATGAACCTTAATGAGATAAATTGTTTGGAAATATTTTCTCCCATTCCATAGACTGCCTTTTCATTTTGTTAGTTGTTTCCTTTATTGAGCAGAATAGTTTTAGTTTGATATAGTCTCACTAGTTTATTTTTACTTTTCTTGCTTGTGCTTTTGGTGTCACGTCCAAAAAAATCATTATTTTTAATGACATAATTAAATGAAAAATATTTTGCTCCTTAATGATATAGAAAATATTATTTATTGTGGAATAAAGTATTTAAAAGTGAAACGAATTAATGCAGAAAAATGGTTTCCTTTTTCTCATGTGATGCTGAAATCTTAAACATAGAAATCACTCTCTGGCATTTCCACTTTAATAAATTTTCCTCTACATTTTCAACTGATGCTTCTGAAAGACACTTCTGATAATACAAGTCCCTCTAGTGGCATCTGATGTGAACATTGTAATACATATAAAAAGTGATTCTTTTTAGTGCTTAGAAAACACATTAAGACATTTTAAAATTTACTAATAAAACTGACATTTAGACATGATAGTACCATCAGTTATTAATTTGTTATAATATTTATTCAACCTAATATGTAACATATTTATTGTGTTAAATTAATTTTATAATTGATAAATAAGAAAGTTGTATTTTTCTTACTTAAAAGGGACAGTTTGATAGAAGGAAATGCATTTATTGAGCACCTAGTCTGTGCTATGTGATTTATCCATTAATTCATTAAATTTGATCAACAATCAGGTTATAGAGCAGATTTTGTCATTTCCACTTTAAAGAAAATAAAACTCAGAAAATAATAAAACTCTGTAAGTCATCTGTCTAATTAGTGACAGAGCAAGGAGTTCATGTGCAAGTTTAAGCCATTTTTTACTCCACATTTCACTTAAAATATAACTGTTTAAAAATGAAAAGAAAGACTGGCATATAACCAGAAAAATGTGACAGCTAATTCTAAACCGACAAGTAGAAGGGCAATACTAAGCTGTGAGAAGGTGAATGGGTCAAAAAGAGGTGTTTAAACCTCAGGAATTTTGATGCAACTAAATTAGCTCTCTCTCACTCTCTCACACATTTTTCTTCTTAACCAAATTATATCTTACTGAAAGATAAATGAATACGTATTTTGTTTCATTTTTAAATGAAATTTTGAATTTGATCATCTGCTTAACTGTACTCATATTATCGACAGTCTGATTTCAGCTGAAATGATGAGATACCTCATGATAAGCAATATCACTTCATTCCAGATGCAAAATAAAATATACAAAATTTGTTTAATAGGACATTTATTATCATAATCTTGATTTTTAGTTTAAGAAGCCAACAAAAAGAAGTATAGTTGCAAGAAAGATGTGAAACACCAATTTTGAAAATTTTTCTCCAATTCCCCTAGAAAGAACTATGTATCAAATAGTTTACAATTCTACTGTATTCATAATGTATGTAAAGTCTAACCTCTGAACTATTATTTCATGATTCACATTACTAGGTCTGAGTAATGTTTTAGTATCTTTTAAAAGTAGATTTAATATTTGCTCATTACCAAGTTCGTTAACATGCCCCAAAACTGACAGTCCTTTGAAGCAATGAAAAATTAATCTAGTATTTTCATAGTATTGCTTATTTTAAACTATCCTTGTGATGCCAGATCTTTCTCTGTGCTGGGAAGTGAAGTCTTTGTAAAGCAAAAATAAAATTCTAAATCCCCAATTCACTCAATGGACCCTCCTATTGGCCAAGGGAGTCCAACTAAACCTGACAAAGCAGTTCTGACCGTGAGCTGAAGGAGGGATCAGACATGCTCATAAACTCTCCTCCCTTTGGGAGTTCAGGTGCGTAACTAACAGGCATTAGCTTTAAAACAGAGACCCTAAGACTGGTAAAACGACTCTTTGTAGCAATAAGATACTAAATTCCAACCTGGCTATAGTATAGCATCACATGACAGCAGAACCCTGAAGTATTTTACCCCAAAATATGTTGCTTTGACACATTTTAAAATGATTCTGCAAAGTTGACTCTTGTGGGGGAAATTTACATTATACAGAATCTCTTCTTTTTCCAGTTCATTTCTTGATCCTGAAGAGATTGGCTGAGAGTCAAGCATTTAAGTCTTAATAGGAAACATTTGCTGTCTATTGTCTCTGGGGTTGACCATCTAGGAGACTTCTTCAAAATAATAAGAACTTTGGTCTCCACCAACCCCTTATCTTAACCCAGACACTCCTTTCTACTGATTCAGGTCTTTAGGTAATAACTTTTTCATCCCATTGCCAATCACAAAAGCTTTCAATCCACTTAAGACCTGTTAGGCTCTGTTTGGAGTTGTTCTGTCTTTCTGGACCAAACCAATGTATACCTCACATGTAGTGATTGATGTCTTATGTCTCCATCAAACATATAAAAGCAAGCTATAATCCAAACACATTGGACACATAGTCTCAGAACTTCCTGAGGCTGTGTTACAGGTCGTGATTCGTAAACTTAGCAAAACAAAATTCTAAACTGATTGAGACTCGTCTCAGATACTTTTTGGTTTACATCACAAATACCTGGAGTTAGCTGCTGGTCACAAAAACATTCTGAGTCGATGGTAACAGGTCTGGGGTACATTGTTCCTGGATGTGGCAGATACTTAACGCTGACCATTTTCCTTTTACTTGTAGGACTACTACATATGAAGTGTTCTTGATCTGGTATACATCTTCCCTGGCTGTTTGCAAACAATCCCTTTTGACTTTGAGCATTATAACTCCAACTTGTTTCAGCAGTCATTTCACAGACCATCCACGTCGTCATTTTAAATAAAATCTAAAACAAAATCAGGTTGTTTCTGCCTCCTTAGCCCACATTTGATCTGTGGAAAATACTCATATTTAGCCACTAAGGGTACAGAATTCTTTCAATCTCAGCCTGCATTGTAATGACTTTGGATGCTTCAGTAAACCTCCCAGCCTAAAGACACCAGGGTGTTGTTTCCAATAAGATTATCAAATCTCTCCATTTTTGAAGCCAACGCTAATTTGCTTGAAAGAGAGAGAAAGGATACATTCAACAGAAGGCAATAATGAAAACCCTTACTATTTTCTCCTTTTATTCCCCAAACTGCATGCATTAAAAGCCTTTACCTGTATTTGCTGGTAATAGCCAGGTACTGCAGAAACTGAATAAGTAGAAACTATCTGTGTCTAACCTCAGCCCAAGCTAGGGGAGTAAAAGAACATTAGATACATTTCAAAGATTTTGAAAATCATTCTGAACTTATCATTCATACATATATCTTTTCAGAAACATCTGTTCAAATTTTTTTTCATATTTTATTGTATTCTTATTACTGAGCTCTTCATATATTATGAATGGAGTTCCTTTGTCATATACATGATTGTAAATATGATTGCAAATATTTTATCTCACTTTTTGATTTATCTTGTTACTTCTTGAGTATGGATTTCAAAAGAAAAATTGAGTTCTTTGAACTTTTTTTTTTTTACCATTAGGCTTTCTTTATTTATATTGCTTTCTTCTTCCTTTTCTTTATTCTCTGACATCCTACTCTTATTCTCCCTTACATTTGATTTTTTTTTTAATTGAGGAAATTTTTCTCCTGGGAAAATACAATTTATGATTGATATGGTTCAGCTGTATCCCAACCCAAATCTCATCATGAATTGTAGTTCCTATAATCTCCATGTGTCATGGGAGGGGACCCTTTGGAAAGTAATTGAATCATGGAGGCAGTTACCTCTATGCTATTCTCAAGATAGTAATTTCTTATGAGATCTGATGGTTTTATAAGAGGTTTTTCCCCCTTTTCTCAGCACTTCTCTTTCCTGATGCCATCTGAAGAGGGATGTGTTTGCTTCCCCTCCTGCCATGATTGTAAGTTTCCTGAGGCCTCCCCAGCCATGCTAAACTGTGAGTTAATTGAACATCTTTCCTTTATAAAGTACCTAGTCTCAGGAAAGTCTTAACAGCAGTTTGAGAATGGACCAACACAGTAAATTGGAAAGGGGCACTGCTATAAACATACCTGAAAATGTGAAACCAGCTTTAGAACTGAGTAACAGGCAGAGGTCGGAACAGTTCATAGGGTTCAAATGACAGGAAAATGTGGGAAAGTTTGAAACTTCCTGGAGACTTGTTGAATGGCTATGACAGAAATGCTGATAGTGATATGGACAATAAAGTCTAGGCTGAGGTAGTCTCACATGGAGTTGAGGGACTTCTTGGGAACTCAATCAAAGGTGACTCTTGCTATGCTTTAGCAAAGAAATTAGTAGCAATTTTTCCCTGCCCTAGAAATGTGTGAAACTTTGAACTCAAGAAGAATGATTTAGGGTGTCTGATGGAAGAAATTTCTAAGCAGTAAAGCATTCAAGAAGTGACAGAGCACAAAATTTTGGAAAATATGCAGCCTGATGATGTAATAGAAAAGAAAAACTCATTTTCTGGAAAGAAATTCAAGGTGTCTGAAGAGATTTGCATAAGTAATGAGGAGCCAAATGTTAATCACCAAGACAATGGGGAAAATGTCTCCAGGACATGTCAGATAACTTAATGGCAACCCTTCCCATCACAGGCCAGAAAAAATGGTTTCTTGGGCCAGGCCCCAGGCCCCCCTATTCTGTGCAACCTCGGGACATGGTGGTCTGAGTCCCAACTGCTTTTGCTCCAGCCATGGATAAATGTAACCAAGGTACAGCTCAGGCCATTGATTCAGAGATGCAAGCCCCAAGCCTAGGCAGCTGCCACGTGGTGTGGAGCCTGTGGGTACACAGAAGTTAAGAATTGAAGTTTGAAAATCTCCACCTACATTTCAGAGGAGTATGGAAAAGCCTGAATATTCAGCTAGAAGGTTGCTGCAGGTGTGGAGCCCTCATGGAGAACCTCTGCTAGAGAAGCATGGAATGGAAATGTGGGGTTGGAATCCCCACACAGAGTACCCACTAGGGCATTATTAATGTAGCTGAGAGTAAAGGGCCACCATACTCCGGCCCCCAGAATGGTAGAGCCACTGACAGCTTGCAGCATGAGCCTTGAAAAGCTGTAGACACTCAACATCAGCCAATGAAAGCAGTGGGAGGGGCTGCACCCTGCAAAGCCCCAGGAGTAGAGCTTCCCAAGGCCTTGAGAGTCCACCTCCTGCCTCAGCATGACTTCAATGTGAAACGTGAAGTCAAAGGAGATTATTTTGGAACTTTAAGTTATAATGAACGGCCTACTGGATTTCAGACTAGCATGGGGCCTGTAGCCCGTTTTTGTTTTGGCCAATTTCTCTCATTTGAAAAGGTTGTTATTTACCCAATGCCTGTACCCCCATTGTATATTGGAACTAACTAATTTGCTTTTGATTTTACAGGCTTATAGGTGGAAGGGACTTATGTTGTCTCAGATGAGACTTTGGATTGTGGACTTTTGAGTTAATGCTGAAATGAGTTAAGTCTTTGGGGGACTGTTGGGAAGGCATGATTGATTTTGAAATTTGAGGACATGACATTTGGAAGGGGCCATGGGCAGAAAGATTTGGTTTGGCTGTGTCCCCACCCAAATTTCATCTTTAGTTGTAACTCCCACAATTCCCATGTGTTGTGAGAGGAACCTGGTGAGAGGTGATTGAATCATGGAGGTAGGTCTTTCCTGTGCTGTTTTAGTGACAGTGAATAAGTCTCATGAAATCTGTTGGTTTTAGAAACAGGTGTTTCCCTGCAAAACTGCTCTTATCTTGTCTTCCACCACATAAGATGCATCTTTCACCTTCAGCCATGATTGTGAAGCCACCCCAGCCACATAGAACTCTAAGTCCATTAAATCTCTTTTTTCTATAAATTGCCTAGTCTCAGGTATATTTTTATCAGCAACATGAAAACGGACTAATACAAGAACCAAGAGCAAAAACCATATGATTGGCTATGCACAGTGGCTCATAGCTGTAATCCCAGCACTTTAGGAGGCCAAGGCAGGAAGATCACGAGGTCAAGAGTTCAAGACCAGCCTGGTCAACATGGTGAAACCCCACCTCTACTGGTGGTACATGCCTGTAATCCCAACTACTCAGGAGGCCAAGGCAGGAAAAATGCTTGAACCCAGGAGGTGGAGGTTGCAGTGAGCTGAGATCATGCCACTGCACTCTGGCCTGGGTGACACAGCAAGATTCCATCTCAGAAAACAAACAAAAAACATGTTATTTTAAGAGATGCTGAAAAAGCATTTGCTAAAAGTCAGCATTCCCTTATGAGAAAAACCCTCAGCAAACTGGCCATAGAAGAAACACAACTCAACATAATAAAGACCATATGAGACAAGCCCATAGCTAGCATGTACTGAACAGGGAAGATGCGGAAGCTTTTCCTCTAAGATCTGAAGTAAGCCAAGGATGCCCCATTTTCACCACTTTCATTCAACATAACACTGGAAGTCCCGGCCAGATCAAAAACAAGAGAAAAAGATACAAGGCATCCAAATTAAAAAGGAAGAAGTCAGATTGGCTCACTCACAGGGATCATGATTATTTTCCAAGAAAAACTTAGACTAACAAAAAAACCTGTTAAAACTGATAAATGAAGTCAGTATGTTGTAAAATACAAATTTGACATATAAATATAAGTAATATTTCTACACATGAACAGTGAATAATCTGAAAAAGAAGTTAAGATAAAAACATTTTGTGACAAAGCTGTAGTAACAAAGAAAACATGATAGCATGATACTGGTTAAAATAAAATAACTGAACAAACAAAAAACCAGATATACCAATGTCAGTCATAAATCCACACACATATAACCAATTCATTTTGACAAAGGTACAAATAACATACATTGGAAAAGGGACCATCTCTTCAATAAAGAAAACCTGGATATCTATATACAGAATAAATATCCCTATTCATTATATGGTGGGAGATAAGAGATACCTTATCTCCCACCATATAAAAACATCAAATCGAAATTGATTAAAGATTTAAATATAAGACCTGAAACTAAAAGTCCTAGAAGAAAACGCTGAGGAAATGCTTGAGGACATTGGTCTGGGCAAACATATTTTGAATGATACCTCAAAAGCATAGATAATAAAAACAAACCTAGAAAAATTGAATTACATCAAGCTAAAAAGCTTCTGTACAGCAAAAGAAGTGATCAACAAAGTGAAGAGGTGACCTACAAAATGGGTGAAAATACTTCAAAGTATTCATACAGCAAAGAATCAATAACCAGAATATGTAAGAAACTCAAATAACTCAGTAGCAAAAACAAACAAGCGAATAATCCCATTCACAAATGGGAAAAAAGATGTGAATCGGTATTTATCAAAAAAAGACAATATCGTTTTCCAAGAAGACACAATATAGTTTAACTCAAAATTATTGCTGATATATGTAATTTCACCTTTAGAATTCAATAATGCTAGTTCTTTAGTGCTATTTTAACGAAATTGATGAGCTGGAGGAATTTTCTTTATAATCTTTTTTTTTTTCATTTGCAATAAACGTCCCTTGCTTACAAAATTTAAAATACTGTATTAGGAGTTTATAATAAAAAAGCAACATATTTCACTCTTTCCTATCCCTTGTCTTTCATCAGATATTTTAAACTGTTTCTGTTCTTGGTTCTTCTATTATTTATTTCCACATCCCTGAAACATATGCTTATAATGCTATTTTTAATCATGAACTTACGATTTTATCTATTTTCTCCTTGATCTGAAAGATGGTGGTGTATCTTCTCTCATTTACACTTTGCATTTTTACTCTCTTTTTCCACCCGTTTTATTTTCCAAATTTTAAACATAATTGGATTAATATTTTTCCTTTAATACAGAAATCTCTATGATATACTTAAATAATATACTAAGATTACTACAGCTAGTGCTCGACTTACGACCACGATTGGTTCCGACAGACCAGTCGTAACACGATTTGGTCGTAAGTTGAGCAGGCTATATGTACAGTACTGTGAAATGATGTTATAAAAATATTTGTCATATTTTATCATGATTTTCTTTCATTATTGTTATATATAATAATTTTCTTTGTTCATTTTATGCCATTTGTATCATCTCTACATCATTTTGTTTCTTATTTTTACATTCGTCAGGTTTAAGTAAAACACTGCATTACCAGTACAACTGGTTTAATATTTGCAAAACATACAAAATTACAAAATACAAGTGCATACAAAAATACAAAATGCAGGTGTAAAAAATACCATAGGAAACATTTTCCCAATTGCAAAACATATCAAAATATATAAACATGTACAAAACATTTTATTGGCCTCTGGTGCTTGGCTGCAGATCGTTGATGTCATCATCTGAGGCAGCAGTTGGGGTTACTGGAGTTGGTTTTTTCATAAACATGGTGAGCTTTGTCTGAATTGAATGTTTCTTTTTTTCTTCATAAATTTCACGATAGGGACGAAACACATTGTGTGCCATCCGTTCAATCCTTGCAAATCATTTGATGTTTGGGTTCATTGCTTCGAAATGTATAAGAAGTTTATTGGGAGGGGTTTGATGAAAAATATCCAAGACACAAAACACAAATTGCTGTACCGAGTCTGGGATAACAGTTGAAATGGTGCACGCGGAGATGGCAGTGCTGCTGGAAGCTGGTCCACACTGTCGTACGCCCAGCTGGGCAACGTTTGCGCTGCCAGACGCGAGCAGTCGTGGCTAGCAATTGTGGTCGTAAAGTCGAATGGTCGTAAGTTGCATAGGTTGTAAGTCAATCAATACCTGTATTTGTAATTCCATCAACTAGAAAATATTTCCTGATCCTTGACATTTTCTGTCATAACACATCTCTGCCTTTTCACAACCTTACGTTCTCTTTTATCTGTAAAGTTATTTTATATTTTAAAGTATGAGAACATTGACATTCTGCTCGGTCACAATTAAGACTTCCATATTTGTATATAGTACATTTTTTTTTAGATGGACTCCCACTCTATCACCCAGGATTGAGTGCACTGGTGCAATCTCAGCTCACTGCAACCTTTGTCTCCTGGGCTCAAACAATTCTCCTCCCTCAGCCTCCCAAGCAGCTGGAATTACAGGCATGCGCCACCACGCCCAGCTAATTTTTATATTTTCAGTAGAAATGGGCTTCCGCCATGTTGGCCAGGATAGTCTCAATCTCCTGACCTCAGGTGATCCTCCCGCTTCAGCCACCCCAAGGGCTGGTATTACAGGCACGAACCACTGTGCCTAGCTGTATATGGTTTAATTTTAAATTTAAAAATTATTCTTTATTTTGCAAAATAAAAAAATGTATTTTTATGATATAAATGTAACCAATGTTAAATAAATTCTTCTCATGCAATGCAAACTCAATTTTTTCTTTCATCATCATATAATTTTTTACATATATATTTTATTTGATTTGTATATTACATTTTTATTGAAATAAAACATATCATACAATGCATCCACTTATATTTTGCAATTCAGTGGTTTTCAAAATATACTCAGAGTTCTACAACCATTACCACCATCAATGTTAAACATTTTCTTGACATTTTTTTATTGATGATAAAATTTCATATTGATTATATGTATAATTTCACCTTTAGAACTCAATAATGCTAATTCTTTAGTGCTATTTTATACATATTTTGTATATTTGTGGGGTACATATTTTGGGACTACAGGTGACAATTTGATGTATGTATACAATGTATAATGATCAAACCAACATAATTGGGATATCCATTGCTTCAAACATTGATCTTTTTCTTGGTGTTAGGAACTTTACAATGCTTCTAGCTATTTTGAAATATACATAAATTACTGTTAACTCTAATTTTCCTACTGTACTATTGGGATACTAGAACTTACTCTTTTAAACTATATTTTTGTGCCCATTTGCCAATTTCTTTTCATCCCCTCTCTTCTCTTTTCCTTCTCAGCCCCTGGTAATTCTACTGTCTACCTCCATAAGTTCCACATTTTTAGTTTCCATGTATTAGTGAGAATAGGTGACATTTGTCTTTCTGTGCCTAGCTAATTTTATTTAACATACTGATTTCCTGTTCCTTCCACATTGCCACAAATGACAAAATTTCATTATTTCATGAAGGAGTTATATTTTATAGTGTTTCTACACCACATTTTAAAATCACTCATTCATTAATGGATACTTAGATTGATTTTATGTATTGACTACAGTGAATAGTGTTGCAACTAACATGTAGATATACTAATAGTAACTTCTTTTATTTTGGATGTATACCCAGGAGTGGAATTTCTGGATAAGATGGTAGCTGTATTTTTAGTTTTTTGAGGACCCTCCATACTTTTTTCCATAACGGCTTTACTACTTTGCATTCCCAGTAATTGATTTGAGATACAAGCATTCTCCTTTCTCTGCATCCTTGCCAGCATCTGTTACTTTCAGTCCTTTTGATAATAGTCATTTTAACTG
Source organism: Sapajus apella (assembly GCF_009761245.1). Lineage (NCBI taxonomy): Eukaryota > Metazoa > Chordata > Mammalia > Primates > Cebidae > Sapajus > Sapajus apella. The sequence continues at coordinate 45,176,151 of NW_022436948.1, forward strand.
GAATATGATGATATCTCAGTGTATTTTTTATTTTCATTTCCTTGATGATTAATGATGTTAAGCATTTTTTATATACCTGTAAGCCTTCTTGTTAAGCAACATAAATATATTCTCAATAAGGAAGATCTTAGAAAGTGCACAACCCAACTTCTTTTCTTATGAAAGGTTAAGTGTTCAAAAATCTAATTTATATGAATGTTCACCATAAGATTATTGGTAAATAAAAATTAAGAACTTATACAAGTGTTCTTCAAAAGACCAAGGATTAATTAAATGATTATATATCCTTGGCTTAGAATAATGTGAAATCATTAAAGATGCTCTTTCCAGTATTTCCTGACCTAAATATATGACCATGTTACATTAAGAGAAAAAAATATAAAATTTTTGAATTCAATTTTGAAATAAAATACATGAGAAGTCAAACATGGTGGCTCAGGCCTGTAATCTCAGCACTTTGAGAGATGAGGCAGGCGGACCACTTGAGCCCAGGAATTCAAGACCAGCCCAGTCAACATGGTAAAACACTGTCTCTACACAAAATGCAAAAAGTACCCATGTATGGTGGTTCACGCATGTAGTTCTAACTGCTCAGGAGATTGAGGTGGAAGAATCACCTAAGCTTGAAAAGTCAAGGCTGCAATGAGCTATGATCACACCACTGCACACCAGTCCTCCAGTCTGGGTGACAGAGTAAGATCTTATCTCTGTAAGAAAATAAATTATATATATGTACACATAAATATATATATATATATATACATATATATATATATATACATATGAGAGAAATATTTATATAGAAAAAGCAACCCAGGGAGAGTCCCTTGAGTCTCCAAAATAACCAGGAAACAGTATATTTACTTTTACAGACAGAAAATACGTTAGAATGCTTGTATAAACTGTTGATTCCCTTCTTTCATTTTTTTTGTTGACTATCTGTGTACCAAGTCCACCCCGTACCCATTCAGACTACTCTATCTCTGCTTACTGCTTTGGAAATGAATATGACATAAAAATATAAACGAGCCTGGATTTGGTTTTGTGTTTCAAACCTCGTGGAGAAAGTGTCCTCAGGTCCTAGAGACTTATACCAATATATAATAAATAGCAGCAGTATAAAATGTTACATCTATTATTTTTCTTACTTGTCTAGAAAAATAGTCTCTTAGAATGTGGCAAAAATAACGTAGGGGAAAAGATAAGCTTCTAAAAGCAAACAGGGTCCTGAAAAGAGCCCAGTTTTGTGGACAGCTCCTGAGGCTTACTAACAGGGCTAACGGACGGGAAGTAGCCAGCCTCTCAGATGGTTTCAGTTACAAGAGCAAAGGACGCCTGAATCCCAGGCCGCTTCTACCCCATGTCAACTTCATGTGAATCAGAAAAGCTGCTTTCTTTAGGAATATGAAGACTGCTATCCTAAGGAAAACACAAAGGAAAAGACACATCTTCCCCTGTGCCAGAAAGGCTTGGCAAGTAGATTGCCCAAGATAAATTTCAGCATCCATCCACCCTCTTGACTGGGCATTTTTGGATAATGCAAAAGCTACACAAAGCTATAACACTATCTCACCTGTAGTCTGACTGGAGGCCTAGCCGAATTGAAAGGACCCAACAGATGCAACAGATACATTTTCTTAGACATTCATAAAGTTTTTCATGTCCTTTGAGTAGCTGAATGAGTTCCATACAGCCAGGAGTAATATAGACATAGCTTAGAGAGTCATCATACCTTTATAAAGAATAAAGGATGGATTGATTGCACTGAGAATGAGTAGATAATTAACCACATGATGAAAGATGTTTCTGCTGAAGCTAATGTTAACAGACAACATTGAGACCAGGTCTCCCTGGCCCCAACACTGAGATTCAATAACCCTAACATCACCTCCACCATCACCAACATAACAAATCTCTTTATAAGCAGAGCCATACCCCTGGAGAAGAGTGGGGGCATTGCTGAAATTAAAAATAAGATATATTTCTGACAAAATAGAAACCTGAAATCAAAATTGAGTTTTTAAAAAAATGTTCTATTTCCTGCACCTAAGGTTGTAGAATGAAAGTTATGTATTTGCTAACTTTGAATAACTAATATCATGGTCACCTTTAATAATAAGGTCACCCTGACAAGAATTCTGGGATCTCTTGGAAATCACTCAGCTTATTTTACATTTTTACCCTCTAACAAACGAATACCTGAAGTATGAGATATAGTTGAGCACAATATTTAAGCCTACGTTGTATAGCTTTGTAAGGATAAACAACATAACACTGGTATCAACTTGGAACATTTTTGAAAAAATATACCGAGTAACTTGTTAGATTTTAAATTTAGTCTCAAGCATTTTGAAATTTACTGACAATTTAACCTTCAAGACTTCACAATTTGCAGGATCATTCTGTTTAACTTTTACTTGATTACCCAATGATGAATGTTTACTTTTCTCTATGAAAATTAAAGAACTAACATTGACAGTCATCATTTTCCTAACTCAGTGAGGCTTAACACGTTCTCCCTCACGCATCCAAATGCCTCCTAATTCAGTCTGTTGCTGATCTCACCTCACCTGATTCTAATGTCACCAATCATGAATCATGATTGTTTTCTTCATCTCCGTGGCATCCAATCTTGTGGTGCACAATTTTCAGGAGTATTATAAAGTGTCCATATTTATTTACCTCTACTAGAGGAACAAATAATCTCAATCGTAAGTTAAGCTTGCCCTACCCCAGCATTATTAATGAGAAATCCCTGTTAGAACACACAACCCAAAGAATCAAAAGAGAAACAATGGTATTTTATGATTCTGAGAGGTTTATTTTTTACTAAACTTATAAAAAGTTAAGCTCATTTTCTAGAACTCAAAACAATGATAAACCCAGAATAAAATAATCACCAGAGCGTCTAAAATTTCATGAATGCTTTCACAAGCTCTGTCTATATCTAATTCTTCATAGTATTAACTTTTCTATGTGTAAGAGCTAATATATTATTTATATACCACCTTTCAGAAATTAGAACCAAATATAAAGGTAATTATACTAATTTTAGTTGTTATTAAAAGTCAAATTCCTCAATATTTGGCTTAAATAATGAAGACATATTTTTCCCAAGCATTAAGAAACTTGGTGAAAAATCTGTCTGGTTATATATTCTATACCATTATCTATAAGACAGTTGTTTATTGCGCTAATGAGCACAGAGTCAGCAGATGTCTAGAACCTATTTGGCAGCTGCTAAACTTTATATCCATAATCCAAGAATCCATTAGTTGGAATAATTTTTAGAAACTCAAATGTCAAAATTCTGCCAATGCTTCATCCGTAGGAAACCTAGAATTGGAAGATCTCTTGCTGTACAATATTTCTCCCTAAAAATCATCTGAAAATATTGGTTAAGCATTACCTGAAATATTCACATAGAACATCAATATCATAGTTAAAAATATTTGAATTTCGCCAACATTCTTAAACTTAATATATCAAATTCTAAATGTGTGTATCAGCTCTTTTAGAGACTGGAGATGTGAGAGGCAGAGAAGAAATATTGCAGATAACAGCTTTGTAAGCCTTATCATAATAAGGTTTTCTATAGAAGCCGCAGTTTATCAAACTATGGCCAATTGATGCCATCAATCCTTAATTTTCTGCTTCAGATCCAAACTTACCTTAAACTATAATTTGTTCTGGTGCTTTGGAAGACTTTTTTGTTTTAATACATAATATTTTACATATTTATGGGGTATATGTGAGTATTTGTTACATGCATAGAGTGTGTGATGATTAAGTCAAGGTACTTGGAGTATCTATCACCATGAGAATTTATTATTTAAGTATGTTGGTTACATTTTTTTTTCTTCTCTTTTACCTGCTTTGAAATATACAATATATTGTTGCTAACTGTAGTCACTCTAGTCTGCTATCAGTTATTAGAACTTATTTCTTTTATTTAACTGTATGTTGCATTCATTAAACAATCTTTCTTCATCTTCCTCTTATCAACACCACCTTTCCAGCCTCTGGTATCTATCATTCTGTTCTCCACCACCATGAGATCAAGTACTGTATCTCCTACCAAAAGTGAGAACATGCAGTATTTTATTTTTATTGCATTTTTATGCCTGGCTTATTTAACTTAATATGGTGAACTCCAGTTTCATCCACATTGCTGCAAATGACACAATTTTATTCTTTTCTATGGCCAAATATTATTCCATAGCGTACATATTCTACATTTTCTTTATCCATTCATTCATTGATGGACACGTTAGTTGATTTTATCATTGCCATTGTGAATAGTGCTGCTAATGATAAACCAATGATCAACAGCAGTGCGTTTATCCCTTGACATACTGATTTCCTTTGGGTATATGCCACTAGTGAGATTGTTGGATTGTATGGTAATTCTATTTTACATTTTTGGGGAAATCTCCATAGTGTTTTATATAATGGTTGGACCAATTTACATTCCCACCCATAGTACACAAGAGAGATATTTTTCCATGTCATCACCAGCATCTGTTATTTTTGTGTTTTTATTAATAGCCATTCTAACTGCAGTAAGATGATATTTCATCATGGTTTGATTTCTGTTTCTCCAATGATTAGTGGTATTGAGCATTTTCTCATATATCTGTTGCCCATTTATATGACTTTTTTGGAGAAATGTCTGTTCATATCATTTGCCCACTTTTAAATGAGATTATTTGCTTTTTTACTGTTGAGTTGATTGAGTTTCTTGTATTTTTTTTATATTAGTACCAGATTGGATGACTGGTATGCAAATGTTTTCTCCCATTTGACAGGTTGTCTCTTCACTCTGTTAATTGTTTCCTTCATTAAGCAGAAGCTTTTCAGTTTAATGTAGGCCTTATAGATAGGTTTTATTCATGAAATCTTTGTCCAAATTAATATCCTGGGTTGTTTTTCCTATATTTTCTTCTAGCAATTTTATACTTACAGTTCTTATGTTTAAGTCTTTCATCTATCTTAGGTTGATTTTTATAAATAGTGAGAGATAGAGGCCTAGTTTCATTCTTTTGCATGTGGAATTTCAATTTTCCCAGCACTATTTATTTAAGACTCTGTCCTTGCGGCAGTATATCTTCTTGGTGTTTGCGAAAATCAGTTTGCTGTAAATATATGAATGTATTTCTGGACTCTATAACATATTCCATTGGTCTATGTATCTATTTTTATACTACTGTCATCATGTTGGCTGGCCGTGGTGGCTCACACCTGTAATCCCAGCACTTTGGCTGAGGCAGGCGGATCACCTGAGGTCAGGAATTAGAGGCCAGCCTGGCCGACATAGCCAAACACTGTCTCTACTAAAAATTAGATGGATGTGGTGACAGGCACCTATAATCCCAGCTACTCAGGAGGCTGAGGCAGGAGAATCCATTGAACCAGGGAGGCAGAGGTTGCAGTGAGATGATATCGCACCACTGTACACCAGCCTGAGCGACAAGAGTGAGACTGTCTCAAAAAAAAAAAATGCTGTTTTGGTAGCTATAGCCATTTAATGTATTTTGAAGTGTGATATTACTAGTTTTGTTTTATTTGCTCAAAATTGCTTTGGCTATTTGGGTTCATTTTGGTTCCATTCAAATTTTGAGAATTGATTTTTCTAATTCCATGAAAAATGACATTGGTATTTTGATAAGGATTACATTCAAGCTGAACATTGCTTTGAACAGTATGGTCAATTTAACAATATTAATTCTTTTGATCCAAGAGCATAAGATGTCTTTCCCATGCTCATGGATCAAAAGAATGAATGTCAGAATGGGATGTCTTTCCATTTGTTTCAGTCCTCTTCAATTTCTTTCATTGGTATTTGTAGTTTTCTTTGCAGAAATCTTTTATCTCCATAGTTGAATTTATTCCTAGGCAATTTTTTTAATGGCTATTGTAAATGTGATTGCCTTCTTGATTTCTTTCTCAACCAGATCATTTTTGTTGTATAAAAATACAAATGCTACTGAATTCATCAGATCTAACTTTTTTTTGGTGGAGTTTTTAGGTATTTCTAAAAGAATATTACATAATCAGCAAAGAATGACAATTTGACTTCCTGTTCCCCAATTTGGAAGCCTTTTATTTCTTTCTGTTGCCCACTTGCTGTGGCTAGGACTCCTAGTACTATTTTGAGTAAGAATGGTAAAAGTGAACATCCTAGTTTTCTTTGAGTTCTGAGAGGAAAGGCTTTCAGCTTTTCCCCATCAGTATGACGCCAGCTGTGAACTGGTCATGTATAGGTATATTCCTTCTATGCTTAGTTTGTTGAGGGTTTTTATCATGAAAGATTGTTGACTTTTATCAAAAGCATTTTGTGTGTCAGTTGAAATGATCATATAGTTTTTATCCTTTATTCTGTTGATGTGATATATTATGTTTATTGATTTCCATATGTCCAATGGTACTTGTATCCCTGGGATAAATCCCACTTAATCATGGTGTATTTTTTTAAACATGCGTTGGATTTGGTTTGCTATTATTTTGTCAAGAATTTTTGTAAGTTTTGGTGTCTATGTTTATCAGAGATATTGTATGTAGTTTTCTTTTTGTGTTGTGTCCTTGTCTGATTTTGATATTAGACTAATGCTGAACTCATAGAATGTCTGAGGAAACTCTCTCCCCTATTTTTTTTTAGTAATTTGAGGAAAACTGATGTTAGTTATTCTTTGAAAGTTTGGTAGTATTTGGCAGTAAAATCATCCAGTCCTGTTCTCTATCAGGAATTTGTTTTTTCTTCTTTGATCTCATTATTTGTTCTTAGTGTTTTCAGGTTTTCTATTTCTTCCTGATTCAATTTAGGTAGGTTGTATAGAAATAGATAGATGTTCAGAAATTCATCTATCTCTTCTAGTTTTTCCAATAAGTTCATGCATAGTTACTCAAAATAGTCTTCAATTATCTTTTGCAATTCTGTGGTATGAGTTATGTCTTATTTCTTGTCTTTGATTTTATTTTATTTGGTTCTTCCCTATTTTTTTCTTAGTCTAGCTCAAAGACTGTCAGTTTTGTTTGTTTTTTCAAAAACCCAACTTTTTATCTTTTTGATCTCTTGTATTTTTTCAGTCTCAATTTCATTTCATTCTTCTCTGATCTTTAGTATTTCTTTCCTTCTGCTAATTTTTGGGGTTTTTTTTTCTTGCTATTCTAATTCCTTAAGTGTATTGTTAAATTGTTTGTTTGAAGTCTTTCTGCTTTTCTGATGAAGGGACTTGCCTCTCATCACTGCTTTTGCTGTATATTCCATAGATTTTGTATGTTGTTATTACCATTATTATTTTAGACAGGGTTTCACTCTATCACCCAGGCTGGAGTGCAGTGGTGAGATCTTGACTCACTGCAAACTCTGCCTCCTGGGTTCAAGAGATTCTTGTGCCTCACCTACCCTGCTAGCTTGGATTATACACACGCACCACCATGCCTGGCAAATTTTTGTATTTTTAGTAGAGACAGGGTTTCACCATGTTGGCCAGGCTGGTCTCAAACTCCTGGCCTCCTGTGATCTGCCCACCTCAGCTGGCCTCCCAAAGTGCTGGGGTTGCAGGCATGAGCACCACTGCTCCCAGTGGTATGTTATGTTTTGATTTTCATTTGTTTCAAGAATTTTTGTGATTTCCTTCTTAATATCTTCCTTGACCCCAAGGTCACTTAGAAGCATGTCTAATTTTCATGTATTTCTACCATTTAAAAAGTTTCTCTTATTATTTATTTGTAGTTTTATTTCATCATGGCCCAAGTAGATACTTGATATAATTTTGATTTTTAAAAATTTTTGAGATTTATGAGTCCCAACATATGGTCTATCCTGGAGAATGTTCCGTGTAACAGTGAAAAAATGTGTATTCTGTAGCTATTGGATGAAATGTTATGTAAATGCCTGTTTGGTCCATTTGATCTAAATATTTAAATCCAATGTTTCTTTGTTAATTTTTGTTCTCAATGATATGTCTAATACTGAAATTGGAATGTTGAAGTCCCCAACTATTATTTTATGGGAGCCTATCTCTCCCTTGAAATCTAATAACATTTGCTTTATGTATCTGTGTACTCCAGTGTTGGATGCATATATGTTTAAAATATATCCTCTTGTTGAATTGATCCTTTTATCATCACATAATGATCTTTTACTGTTTTTGGCAGAAGTTATATGTTTTCTCCAATATAAGCATAGCTGCCTCTGCTCCATATATTTTTTTGTTTTGTTTTATTTTGCATGGACTATCTTGTCCATTCCTTTACTTTCAGTCTAGGTGTGTCTTTACAGGTGAGATGAGATCCTTATAGGCATCCTATAGTTGGGTCATTTTTTTCACACATTCAGTCAACATTTATCTTTCAAGCGCAAAGTTTAATCCATTTACATTCAAGGTTATTATTGATATGTGAAGGTTTATTCCTGTCATTCTGTTATTTTTTATTGGTTTGTATGTCCTTTGTTCCTTCATTTCACTCTTATTGATTTTCATTGTGGTTTGGTGATTTTCTATCATGGTAACACTTGTGTCTTTACTCTTTCTTGCTTGTGTGTTTTCTCTAGCCATGGTTTTTATATTTTCCTTTGTTTCCATTGTACTAGATACCATTCTTTTACTTTCAGGTATGGGACTCCCGTAATTATGGCTCATCTACAATGATGACTTCTCTTGGCTATTGCTTTTCTAGGAAAGACTTTATTTTTCTTTCATTTATGAATAACACTGCTGGATATAATACCCTTGGTTAGTAGGGTTTTGTTTATCTTTTATCACTTTGAACGTGTCATTTCATTCTCTAGAGGTCTGTAAGGTTTCTGTTGAAAAGTCTGTTGTTAGTGTGATGAGAGATCCCTTATAGGCGACTGGAGGCTTTTCTCTTGATGTTTTAGGTATTTTCTTTTTGCGTCTTATGTTTGGCAGTTCAAGTATAATGTGCTATAGGGAGCCCTTTTCGTATTGTATATGTTTGGAGATCACTGAGGCTCCTCTATATGGATGTCTAATCTCTTGCTAGACTTGGGAAGTTTTAATTTATTCTTTTATTGAATATGTTTTCTAAATCTTTCATTTTCTCTTTGACTCCTAGGATACCGAAAATTTGAATATTTGGTCACTTTATGGTATCCCATATGTCATGTAGACTTTGGTCATTTTTTGTCATGTTTCTCTATTTTTGTCTGACTGGGTTATTTCAAAAGAACTGTCATTAAGTACAGAGATTCTTCTGCTTGATCCAGTCTATTGTTGAAGCTTTCAAATGTGTTTTGCATTTCATTTAAACTATTAATTTCCTGAAGTTGTATTTGGTTCTTTGTTGTGATAGCTGTTTGGCAAATTTCCCATTCATATGCTGAATTGTTTTCTGATTTCTTTGTATTGTTTTTCAGTATTGTATTTTGCTGAGTTTATTTAAAATTAGCATTTTGAATTCTTATTCTGGGATATTACAAATTTGTTTTTGATTGAGATCTGTTGCTAGAGAATTATTGCATTCCTTTGTACGTGTCAAATATTTTCTTGCTTTTTAATGTTTCCCTCATACTTACGTTGATATCTGCAGATTTGGTGTAATAGTCTTCTGCCATTTTTTTTTTTTAAAATTGACTTCATAAAAAAGGATTTTCTCCTGAAGATGTGTCTATGTTATTGGTTGGATAGGGCATTTTGGCTTTGAATCTGAGTGCATGTAGTGGTGCAATGTCTCTGGTGTCTGTGATTTCCTAGGTGGCTCAGGGATTTGTTATTAATGAAGGCTGTGGTGAGCTATCGCTGGGGACTGGGATGCTGGGTGAGTCATCTTAAGGCCCCAGTGATGGTGGCAGTGGGTGGAGTGTGGCTATTCTTGGGCTCCAGCATGGTATACACTCACACTAGTATTAGCAGGTCCAGGCAGGATGATGCTAGGGTCTCTGCATGGCTTGCTTGAACGCCAGTACTGGCAAAGTTGGGCTTAGCAGGTAGGTAGGTTCTCCATCTCCTGTGCAGCCAGTATGGTATGGGCAATGGCAATAGCATCAGCAGGACAACCTCTGTGTCCTAAGCACTGTGTGCTGGGATTGGTAGTGGCTATGATGGACGGGGTGAGCCAATTTCCAGGCTCACAGGTGGCATGTGCAGGTAGGTGCCAGCCTTGGTGGTGGTGGCAGGGTGGGTAGGCCCAACCTCAGGGCTCTGGGAGAAGTGCTCAGGTGTCAACAGTGGTGGACTCTGCTGGCCAATCCCCAGTTCACCAAACTGTATGCTCGGGCACAACAGCAGTGAGGGACAAAGCTGGGATGGTAGGCTTGTCCTGAGGCCCCCTAAGATAGGCAGGTGCCAGCCATGGTAGGCAGGGGCAGGGCAATTCACAGGTCTGCAGTGGGTTGGCCTATCTTCAGTGGTGGCTGCGTAGTCCAGTGGCTGGGGAACACTTGCCATACCCATGCCTCAGCACAGCGGGGGTAGTCTGTGCCTCACGTGTGCTTCAGCCCACGCAGCAGCAGCCCATGCTTTGCTCATCTCTTGGTCCTGGCACTGCTGGAACCCATGACAGTGAGCATCTTTTGGGGGCTGGGCTCTAAAATGGTGCCTTGCTGTAGCTGCTTGGGTCTTAGGGAGTGTGTTGGACCACATGCAAGCTCTTTCCTTGAAGCAGTGACGTCACACGGTTTCCTAATAACTCCCTATGTTAGTTTCAGGGCCCTGAGTATTAACAGGCTCTCCTGTGGCTAGGATTTCAGGAGTCCAAAGAGGAAATGAGGGCTGCTGGGGGGTCTCTCCCTTGCCCTTTGCTTGCACTTGGGAGTTTCTCCCAGCTCCCAACCAAAATGGTTGCCTCATTTTCTTGTTCTTTTTTGCCTTAGATGGTTCCTGTCACTTTTACCTTAAATTCCAGTTTTCTATCTTGTATGAGCTATTCAAGGTGTGCTTAACAATTCACTACTTGTTCTTCTTAGCGGAGGAAGTAAATAACAGGTCCCTCTAGTCAGCTATGTTGAAGCCCATCCCTTTGAGTGATTCTTGGGAAAATTTTAAACCATTTTCTGAGAAAAAAAATCTTGTTTCAAGAATCCATTAGATTCTACCTGATAAAGAACAAGACAAGCCTCCACTTGAGAGATTATATATGTCAGAATTGTAAACTGTCATTGAAGATGTTAACTCTACCACCTGAATGCTTTTAAATCAAAGTGATAGTCAACAATGTAAAATATGGGACTCCAGTTACTACTGCCAATTATAATATTGAATCTAATGAAAATTGAAAACTGATACTTGTCATAAACTCACACGAGATATTTATTATTGGGAAAATGTTCTTCTGGGTGTTTACTTATTTTTATTTTTATTTTTATTTTTTTGCATTTTGTTAGAATTTTTATACATGTACCAGGGCAACACAAAACTGCTTACCTGAATATATTGGAGTTATATAGCCATATCTTCCCTAAATTATAAAGTAACTATGTCTTTTTTATCATTCAAGTAACTATATAATAAATATCCATTTGGAGATTGATTCTGTATCTCTTTTTTTTTTAGCCATGGTCTCACTCTGTCATCCAGGCTTGAGTGCAGTGATGCAATCACAACTGCCAGCTGCAGTCTCCACCTCCTGAACTAAAGTGACCCTTCTACCTCAGCCTCCTGCATAACTGGGACTACAGGCACATATAATTATTTTTCAACTGTTTGTAGAGACAGAGTCTTGTTATGTTGCCAGGCTTGTCTATAACTTCTGGTATCGAGCTGACCTCCCAAAGTGCTGGTATTGCAGGAGTGAGGCACCATGCCTGCTGTGCCTCCTCATTCTAAAAAATTTAATGAGGGCCTATTGAATAGCTCATACACTGTCCAGGTGCTAGGAATAAAAATAAAAAAGACAAGGTCTGTTACGCCTGTACAGCTTCAGTTTATTTGGTAAATAGACATATAAATTATAAAAATATATAAATATATATTCTGGTATAATCATAGTTGTGGAATGTCTGTCCCTGAAGTTATGGAAATACAAAGAAGGTTTGGTTTTAATGCCATAACTGAATATAGTTTCAATTGTTTTATTCAACATTCCTTATATGTACGTGGGAATTATGTTTATTTCTCCTAGGAGTCAATGAATAGAAATTTATTTTCATAGAGAAACTTTATGCTTTCTTTTACTTTATTATGAGAACAGGGTAGCCTAAAGTAATTTGCCTTTTCATTCTAATGTTAGTTCATTGGGGTAACTCATAATAAGTGCCTGATGCAATGTATTTGATACCTCCAAATTAGTTTTCTGGTGATTACCTTGTAATTGCCTTGTTTTACACATGTTTTTGAAATTGTGTCATTTTAAAGCAGCAATGTTAGAAAGATAATCTATTTTAATCCTCTAAAGTTTCAGAGGGATTAATTTAGGTTTCAAGATTGTAAGTGATCTGACCAAGATCTAGTTACTTACAGAATTTAGATTAGAAATCAGGTCATCTGACTCTCAATACTGTACTTTACTTACCCTCCCTTACTAAAAGATGAAATTGAAAGAGTGACAAATCAGAAAAACAAATGAAGAAATGCAGGAGAAAGGGAAACAGAAAGAGGTAGAAAATTAGGAAGTGTTCAAAATTTTACTTTTCCAAAGCTTAGATATAAATTTTTAAGGAATGCAGTGGTAAAATCCTCACCTTAAAGTGAAAATGCTATTCTTTTGGCAGTTTTGGGGGAATAAATAAACATAACTCCAAATGAAAATAAAATGTTAAATGCAACAGGACATGTATGTTTCTTCAGGGTCATTGGCAATAGTTGTGTTTGAAGTTGTAAACATGAACAAGTCTATTTGTTCAGACACTTGAAAAATAATGAAAATAACTCCTGCCTCTTTTGTTATGTTTCATGTGTTAGTCCATTCTCATGCTGTTATAAAGCACTGCCTGAGATTGGGTAATTTATAAAGGAAAGAGATTTAATTGGCTCATGGTGCTGCATGGCTGGAGAGGCCTCAGGAAACTGACAATCATGGCAGAGGGCACCTCTTCACAGAGAGGCAGGAGAGAGAATGAGTGCAAGCAGGGGAAATACCAGATGCTTATAAAACCATCAGACCTCATGAGACTCACTCGTTATTGCAAGAACAGCATGCAGGGAAACTGCCTACCTGATCCAGTTACTTCCACCTGGTCCCACCCTCAACACATGGCAATCACTGGGGATTCCAATTCAAGGTGAGATTTGGGTGGGGATAAAGAAGCAAACCATATCATTTCCTAAAATAGATTGGTGTTTTAAGATATAAATGCTAACATCACAGCTGAGGCCTATACACTAGTAGACCTACTAACATCCAGCTCAAGATGGGTTCTTAATTTATGAGGAGAAACAATTTACTAATAAATATAATTTTAATTTCTCCCTAAAATATGTATAAACTTATAAACATATTATTGTATTTTTGTGTCTATAATTTGTAAAGTTAGGGAAGCAGCATCATAGGCTTAAAATTAACTAATATTAAACCTGATACATGTGTCATATTTGTTTGACAAAAATAGATTATCTCAATGTTTAATCAGTCAGTGTTTGGAGGAAATATCCAATGTGTTGGATACCAAACTCTGCTCATAGAGAATTGTTCCAGTTTTCTAATACTGCACGGCAAACCATTAAGAAATTAGAGACTTGAAACAACAATTTGTTATTCTTTCAAATTATTGAAATAACAGTTTGTTTCAATATTACCTATGGTTCTATGGGTTGAGTGGGCTCCATTGGATAATTTGTTCTAGGACCTCACATGTGGCTGAGGAATCAGATCAACTGACTGGAATCATATCAATTGACTGATCAACTAACATGGCTCACTCACATGGCTGTTGGTCGATGCTGTTAGTTGAGAGCTTACCTGCTGTTGTCAACCAGCATACCTAGAATGGCCTCCCTATGTTGCCTGACCTTCTTATAGCATAGTGGCCATATTCCAACGGGCAGAATCCTATGCATTCCGTGTGGCCCAGGAAGAACCTGAAAGACTTGTTATGACCTTAGGTTTTGATGTCCTTGAATACCCACAGAATTCTGATAGTCTGAACAAGTGCTAAGGCCAGTTTAAGCTCAAGGGGATGAGGAATTAAACTCCACTTTGTGATGTGAGGAAGAACATGTGTATTCCAGGATAAAAAATTAATGGCATATTTCAGTAGATGCTGTTCTAAAAGGTCTACCCGTATTCTCACAAAGAGAAAAACTCATTCCACAACTGCATGGATACGGGCCAAGGGGGACACATCAAACCAAAACATTCTTAAATAAGTAATTTTGGGTGTGCTGAAGTTTGCAAATAAGGTTATAACTTAGATTCACCACCGCTAATAAGTTTCTTTCTATAGAAAGCAGCAATGATGAATTTGCCCTTTATATTTTGAAAATGATTGTTACAATCTGTTTACTTTCACTTTAAAGAATCTTGATATTGTTTTTATTAAACTATAGAAGTGAAACAAATCAGTCAATTATTATGATTTTCTTTTTTAAATTTCTAACTTTTATGTTAAGTTCAAGGGTACATGTGTAGGATATGTAGGTTTGTTACACAGGTAAAAATGTGCCACAGTGGTTTGCTTCACAAATCATCCAATCTCACAGGTATTAAGTCCAGCATCCATTAGCTATACTTCCTGACGACCTTTCCAACCCCTACCCTCCAAAAGGCCCCACTGTGTGTTGTTTTCCCCCATGTGTCTGTGTGTTCTCATAATTCAGTGCCCAGTTATAAAAGAAAATGTGGTATTTGGTTTTCTGTTCCTGCATTAGTTTCCTAAGGATAATGTTTTCCAGCTCCATCCATGTTCCTGAAAAAGACATGATTTGCTTCTGTTTTACGGCTACATAATATTCTGTGTATATATACACCATATTTTCTTTATCCAGTCTGCCTTTGATGGGCATTTAGGCTGATTTCAGGTTTTACTATTGTGAACAATGGTGTGATTAACATATGTGTACAAGTGTCTTCAGAGTAGAATGATTTATTTTCCTTTTAGTCATATATTCAGTAACGGGATTGCTGGGTCTAATGATATTTCTGTTCATAAGTTTTTAAGGAATTTCCACACTATCTTCCACAATGGTTTAACTAATTTATACTCCTACCAGCAGTGTCTAAACATTCTCTTTCTCTGCAACCTCACCAGTGTCTGTTAATTTTTGACTTTTTAATAATAGCCATGCTGAATGATGTGAGATGGTATCTCATTGTGGTTTTAATTTGCATTACTCTAATAATTAGTAATGTAGAGCTTTTTATCATATGTTTGTTGGCTGCATGTGTGTTTTCTTTTGAGAAGGGTCTGTACATGTCCTTTGCCCACTTTTTAACGGAGTTGTTTGCTATTATTTTGTTAATTTGTTTAAGTTCCTTATAGATGCTGGATATCAGACCTTTGTGAGATGGATAGATTGCAAAATTTTTCTCCCATTCTGTAAGTTGACGGCTTACTCTGTTGGTGTTTTTGTTTGTTTGTTGGCTTTACAGAAGCTCTTTAGTTTAATTAGATCCGATTTGTCCATTTTTTGCTTTGGTTGAAAATGTTATTGGTGTCTTCATCATGAAATATTTGCCCATGCCTATGTCCTGAATGGTATTGCCTAGGTTTTCTTCTAGGGCTTTTATAGTTTTGGGTTTTTATTTAAGTCTTTAATCCATCCTGAGTTGATTTTTGTATATGGTATAAAAAAGTGGTCCAGTTTCAATTTTCTGCATATGGCTAGCCAGTTGTCCCAGCATCATTAATTAAATAGGAAATTCTTTCCCCATTGCTTGTTTTTGTCAGGTTTGTCAAAGATTGAATGGTTGTAGGTGTGCAGTCTTATATCTGTATCCCCGAGATTCTGGTATGCTTTATCTTTGTTCTCTCTAGTTTCAAAGAACTTCTTGATTTCTGCCTTTATTTTATTATTTATCCAAAAGTCACTTGGGAGCATGTTGTTCAATTTCCATGTAAATATGCAGTTTTGAGTTAATTTCTTAATCTTGAGTTCTAATTTAATTGCACTGTGGTCTGAGAGACTATTTGTTATTATTCCAGTTCTTTTGCATGCACTGAGGAAGGTTTTACTTCTAATTATGTGATCATGCCATGTGATGATGAGAATAATGTATATTTTGTTGTTTCTGGGTGGAGAGTTCTGTAGCTATCTATTAGGTCCACTTGTTCCAGAGCTGAGTTCTGGTCATGATATCTTTGTTAATTTTCTGTCTCAATGATATGCCCAATATTGGCAATAGAGTGTTAAAGTCTCTCATTATTATGGTGTGGGAGTCTAAGTCTCTTTGAAGGTCTCTGAGAAATTTCTCTATGCATCTTGGTTCTCCTGTACTGGGTGCATATATATTTAGGATAGTTAGATCTTCCTGTTGAATTAAACCCTTGGCCACTATGTAATGCCCTTCTCTGTCTTTTTTGATCTTTGTTGGTTTAAAGCCTGTTTTGTCAGAAACTAGGATTACAACCCTTGTCCTTTTCTGTTTTTATTTGCATGGTAAATTTTTCTTCATCCATTTATTTTGAGCTTATATGTGTCCTTGCATGTGAGATGGGTCTCTTGAAGACAGCCTATTAATGGGTCTTGATTCTTTATCCAGCTTGCCATTCTCTGTCTTTTAATAGGTGCATTTAGATGATTTATATTTTAGGTTAGTATTGTTCTGTGTAGATTTCATCCTGTCCTCATGATACTAGCATGTTATTTTGCAGACTTGTTTATGTGGTTGCTTTATAGTGTCACTGGTATGTTTACTTCATTGCGTCTTTGTAGTGAACAGTAAAGATCTTTTCTTTCTATATTTAGTGCTTTCTTCAGAAGCTCTTGTAAGGTAGGTCTGGTGGTAACAAATTTCTTCAGCATTTGCTTGTCTAAAAAAGATCTCATTTCTCTTTCATGTATGAAGCTTAGTTTGGTGAGATATAAAATTCTTGGTTAGAAATTCTTTTATTTGAGAATGTCAGTATTGGCCCCCAATCTCTTCTGGCTTGTGGGATTTCCTCTGAGAGGTCTGCTGTTAGTCTGATAGGCTTCCCTTCGGAGGTGACCTGTCCCTCCTGGTTATCCTTGCCATTTTTTAGTTAATTTTGGCCTTAAGAGAATATGATGATTATGTGCTTTGGGGATGACCTTCTCCTGGAGTATCTAACTGGAATTTGCTATATTTCCTTCGGCCTGTTGCTAGGTTTGGAAAGTTCTCCTGGGTGACATCCTAAAGTATGTTTTCCAAGTTGATTCCGTTGTCCCCATCTCTTTTCGGCATCCCAATTAGTCATAGTTTTGGTCTCTTTACATAATCCCATATTTCTCAGAGGTTTCTTTCATTCCTTTTCATTCTTTATTCTCTATTCTTGTCTGCCTGTCTTATTTCAGAAATACAGTCTTCAAGCTCTGAGATTCTTTCCTCTGCTTGGTTTATTATGCTATTAACACTTGTGATTGCATTGTGAAGTTCTTGTAGTGTGTTTTTCAGCTGTGTCAGATCAGTCGTACTCCTTCCTAAACTAGCTATTTTGGCTGTCAGCTCCTGCATAAACAATGCATAATTTTTAGCTTTTTTGCATTGGGTAACAATGCATCTTTTAGCTCACTGAAGTTCATTTTTATCCACATTCTGAAGCCTAGTTCTGTCATTTCAGCCATCTCAGCCTCATTCCCATTCTGAGCCTTTGCTGGAGAGGTGTTGCAATCATTTGGAGGAAAGGGGGCACTCTGGGTTTTTGAATTTTTAGCGTTTTTGTACTGATTCATTGTCATCTTTGTGGGCTTATCTACCTTCAATAGTTAAGGTTACTGACCTTTGGATGTGTCTCTTGTGGGTTTATTTTTTTTTGGTTGTCTGTTTTTCTTTTAATAGTCTGGTCTTTCTTCTGTAAGGTCTTTCTTCTGCATATTGCTGGGGGTTCACTCCAGACCATAGTTGCCTTGCTTTTTTCCTGTGTACCTGGAGGTATCACCAGTGAAGTCTGCAAAACTGCAAAGATGGCAACCATATTTATCCTCTGGAAGCTCCATTCCAGGTGGGTGTTGGCCTGTTGCTGGTCTGAATGCACCAGTAGGAGGTGGTTGGAGATAGCAGTTTGGAGATCTCACCCATTCAGGAGGAATGGGACCAGGGACCTGCTTAAAGAAGCACTCTGACTGCTATGGTAGAGCAGCTGTGCTGCCTGGAGATCCCTTCATCCCTTTATTGGTTTGGGCTCTCTGAGGCTCACAGATTGGACTGGTTGAGACGCCTGAACAGCCAAGATGGCAACCTGTCCCACACCCTGGGCACTCCATTTCAGGGAGAAATTAGAACCTCTGTTGGCTGTAGGAGAGGGGAAGGGGTGGCTGGAGGCCTTGGCTGGGAGGTCCTGGCCAGTGAGGAGGAATGCATCAGTGACTCACTTAAAGGAGCAGTCTGGTCACATTCTGGCAAAGCAGCTGTGCTGTGCTGGCGAGCCCCTTCCTCATCCCGACCATCTGGACTCTCCAAATTCCACGCCAGTGGGTCTTATCTTGTGAAGTGTCATGGAAGTGGGACCCACAGACTGATGCTGTTCAGCTCCCTGGATTCAGTCCCCTTCCTAGGGCTATGCACAGACCTCACTCCTTGCCTAAGCTGCAGACACCTTTGCTGGGTATCCTGGGATTAACTAGGCAAAGCTCCTGGGTCTCTGTGCAAGCCTGAGCAGCTGCTCTGCCAACATTCCACAGAGCTCTGTGTGTTTGACCCAAGGCTCTAGTGGAGTGGATTCATGCAGGGACTTCCTGATCTGCAGGTTGCAAAGATCAAAGGGAGAATTATGGTTTCCTCATGTTGCACAATTGCTCACTGCTTCCCTTAGCTGGGATTGGGGGTTCCCTTGGCTCCATGTTGCTCCCAGGAAAGCCATCACCCCACCCTGCTTTTCTGCATTCTCTGTGGGTTGAGTTGTTTCTCTGATCAGTCCCAATGCGAATGCCTGCATATTTCAGTTGCAGGTGCTGTATTCACTTGCCCCTTCATTCCTTTCTGGGAATGCCTGACAGTAGCTGCTTCTAATCAGCCATCTTGGCCCAATTCCCATTATGTTTTGTTTGTCATATTTTTCTCAACTACCTTGTTACTTTCACTATTGACCAATTACTTTTAATTAAAACACGATTGTCAAAATAATTATCAGTGAATATAAAATTATCATTAAATAAATATGTATGAAGCATGTATTCTATACATATAGATACTAAAATCATAGATGAATATCCCTCTCTGCACATATAGTTCTTATTCACCATATTCTGCTAAGTTTATTTGAATGCTTTCTCTTGTATAAAGCTAAAAATAACATGAAAAATAGTTGTGTTGCTTTATCTCAGACAATTTTTGTTCCATTAGTATTTTAAGAACAACTCCATCACATTTCATACATCTCCCCAGCAAGCAGCAATACCCTCAGTCATATCAATACTTCCTTTGCCTAGTTATCTTGAAGATCTGCTGTTCATATTAATGTTTTCATATTTCTGGCACTGATGGAAAATCACAAAATCTTATGGCTCACATTATTTCAGTCCAAGAGTCTTATCAGTTATTATTAAAAACAGTGAAAGTCTCTTTACATGAAAAATTTTCAAAATAAGCAATCCCATTAAATTTCCTTTTCAAGCATATTTTCAACATGCCTACTATGCTCCATACCTACAAATATTTATTCACCCTAGTATCTTTTCTCTTGCTAAATATCAGCAAATTTATCTACCCTTAAAATGCAAATTAGCACTGCAATTACAATTTGTTTATAGGATTATTAAGTTAATATTTTATCTTATTATTTTGTTAGTATAATATTAACAGAGTTTTTGCTTTTTACTGTTAAATGCAAAGCATTCCCACAATGCTAAACAGCTCATTTCAACAGTTAGAAAGTTTCATTTTTCAAACCAGTTGAGTGATTCTCCAGAAAGTGCTAACTTTTGGATTGCTTTGTATACACTTCTAATCCTTCTGCTGTGGTCAAGTTATCGCCTGAGGAATACTGTTCCAGTTTTTCAGGGTAATGTCAGGCCAGTGAACCTGTAATTTGAACAGCCCTACATAGGTCAAATAACCTCAGTTGAAGTGACAAGAGCTTATTGTTTTGTATTGCTGGGGTTCCTTCGATAATAGTTCATTCCATATTTCCTAAATCAACTCTAGTATATCTAGTATTTAAGATATCTAGTGATATTTAAGATATCTAGTGATATCTTAAATACTTGTGAACCAGTTATCATATAGAATTAGTTACTTTTGTCCTACAAAGAATTATCTTATTTGGGAGGAGATGGCAAGGCAAAAATTTCAACAGAAAATCAGCAGGATGGTAACAGAAATCTTGTTTTTAAAAAAGAAATTATAACAACTTTAAACAAAAATGATTGGCAAATCTGGTGCTCAATATTCAATATCAGACTTACTGTAGATTTTCCCTTGTCTGGGATTTAGATTCAATGGAAAATTCCTGTTTTCTCTCCTTGCTAGTGGTAAAGAATAAAAGCGTGCAATTTAACAGCAGTATGAGAGCCAGGCCATTTACTGGATAGGAATGTGGATGGATTTCTGGAAGATGGATAAATAGACCAGAACAAATTAAGCCACATATTACTAGTGTCTTCAACACATGACTCACGAAATGTCATCTAAACAAAAAATTCTATTTTGCTTTCCTCCCATCCCTTTAGGAAGCAAATCTTTCCCAGAACTACTGTGCATATCCCATGAGTACACTGTTTTAGACAATGGATAATCACTTAACCTTATAGTCATAGACTCAATTTAGAATAAAGAATATCCATCAAATGTTAATTAAACATTAATTATTTCAAAGGTTTGGGTTCCTAAAAATTTGTTTCCTCCTCCAACTCAACTTTCATGGATAACTCTGAAAAAAAAGAAAATTTTATGTGGATGTTGGTTTCTCTGTTTCTGGTTCTGGAGTTTATCAATTACCTCTTTCTTTCTCCTAAGCTTTTATTGTAATTTTTCAGAGATTTTGATCTCTGGGAGTTTTCTCATGCAGTTATTTCCTCTGAGCTGAGAAGATACATCTTCATTTCAATCGAACCTTCATAACTTACTCCACATTCCCTATAGACTGGAGTTTTGTCCTATTTTGTATTGCTGGGATTCCTTAGCCCATGAGTGTCCCTATGAAACCGAATGCAAGACGACCAGCTAGAATATCATCTCTCATGAGTCTCCCTCATTTCTTGCCCAACAAACGGAGGTTCCGGCTGCTTTCAAGACAAACATACCTATCTTATTTTCACAGACTTAGGCTTTCTCAGGCAGGATAGGCTAAATTTTCCAAAACTGCCATGAAAAGATCTTCCATCATATATACTCTTCTTACAACATGATATTTATATTCCTCCCATTGAGATGTGGGCCATATGTTCTCCAAGGAAACCCAGACCACAAGGAAAAATCTGATGTGGAAGTTCTGATTTGAATTCCTAGCCAAGGTCATACCCAGCATCAATTTACAAACATCTAAGTGGAGATCTTTGAGTTTTTCACAGCCCTTGAGTTTTCTGAGCAGACATTGTAGATGAGAGACAAGTTTTGTTTTCTTCTGTGCCCTGTCAGAATTTCCACCCCACAGAGACCTTGATTATAATGAAATGATGATTTTATGCCACTACATTACAGGCAATTTAAAAAAGTCCCACATGAATACATAATGATAAATATAATTATTTAGAAAGTATTTGTTGTCAGCCAAAAATCAGATTAAATGCAAAGAATATGAGCAAATGCTAAGACATTTACTAACCATGTGATTTTCTTTGGTAGTTTATTCTTCAAGCTTCACATTTTCAAATGTATATTGTTACTATTGTTATTTTATTATAAGCCATTGATGAAACAGTGCTGTCCAAAATGGCATGGCTTCAATTGTTTTCATTTCACATATCATTAGAAAATTCCTTTACATTTTTTCTTTTTATAAGGAAAACACAGATAAAACCGTAGTATCAGATTGTGTAACTGAAAGGAGGAATGGTACACAGAAAACATTTAAAGGCAAAGTAAAAGAAGTGCATTGGTTTAAATTATTTTGCAATTTTGTCTAGAATATACAATTCAGGAAATCACCCTCTTATTCCTGTAGTAGCAAATTAAGATCCTTTCTTGAAGAAAAGCATTGCATTATCTTTTCCCTACACCAGATGATATTATACAAAAGTTTTGTAAAAAAAGTAGCAGCAACAGCAAAGCTCATTTCAATACTTTGAAATACTGAATTGATTTTATCATATGCTTATATTAGTTTTCTGAAAATTATAAGAATTATGAAAATTCTACTTAATTTATCAAATTTGCATCATTATCCTCATATAGCCATGCCTTCTTTACTGGTTATTTCTGTATCATTTTACCAAATTTATATCATAAGGATATCTATATATAAATAAACCCATAATGCTTTAAAGTCAAGTAGCTAGTGAAGAAATAGAAATGCAATATACATCTGAATGCATGATATAGTTTCAATCATCTAAACTGTATATTAGGGAGGGGCAGGTTAAGCTGTTTGAAATAAAATATACTAAAACAGAAAGAGTAATCATGTTAGAGTAGTACAATAAAAAGGTATTATTTTTCTTTTTAATTTTTCCACATATTTTATGATATTGTTATTCTACCTTTACAATCTTTTGCAACAAAGAATATCAGCCTGCTCAAACATTCTTTAGATTTGTGGCATAAACGTGTTATCATTTTCATAATGGCAAGGAAGTAAAATACTGATAGGTGCTATACCTTGAGTTTTTCTTTTCTTAAAAGCTTCTCTGTCACATATAGTATATTTGTGACATAGTCTTTATCCTCATGAACAGAAGAAAGTCAGCATCCCATTAATTCCAATAATCTCTCTGATTATACCCTTGCCTGTTACAAAGAGAAGACAGAGACTTTTAAAACCTAAGAATAACTGCTTTCCCTCTAATTACCATATACTCAATATACTTTGGCTTCATCATTTATAAAATGGGTACAATAAGAGTATCTACCTCACAGGGCTGTAAATATTAAATGCTCTAGCATTTATAGGGAACATAGAACAATGTGAGACACATGAGAGCATTGAATACACGTTAACCCTAGAATGTAGATTCTGTGCAAGCAGGCTTCAGTGCCTTCCAAAGATGCACCAGATGGAGCACAAAACATAATAGCAGAATAAATATGAGCTAGTTGCTTTGGAGACAGGTGTCATTTAAGAGAAAGATTTTAAGAAAAAAAGAGAAAGAGGATCTTCTAAGAGTCAGAAGTGTATAAAGTATTTGGCAATGATAAAAAGAATGTGGTCATTTGGGAATTTATCCACAATTGGGAAGGAGATTCATTGATAATATTTCATAATCTGAGCTTAATTTCATGGAATTAGATAAAATTTACATGAAAGAATACACAGATACATGCAAACTATAAATGTGTATGCTTGTGTATATTTGGGTAAATATTCAGGGATACAAGTGAAGGAGCATAGTGATAAAAAGCACAGCTTCTGGAGCCAGACTGCCTGGGCTCCCGTCCATCCTATTTTACCACTTTACTGGCTGGGAGATGGTGGGAAAGTTCTGTGCTTCAGCTTTCTAATCTATAAAATGAGGATAATAATAGCACCTACTTTAGAGTGTTCTTTTGAGGATCAGTTGAATCCATATTTGTCATTAGCATTTGTAATTATTAGCTGAAGTTAATATTTGCACTTGGGATAGTGTAAACACCATGTAACTATTTGCTAAGTAGTATAAATATTAAAACTTTTTCTTTAATTATATTTCAAGATTCCTTTAGGAGATAATATATTTATTAGATTTGATAGCAGGATACCATCACGTGACAATTTAAGATAATATAAACAGAGCAATGGTAAATAGGTTCTCTGGCTTTCATTTGTACTCTTCATATTTAAAAAAAAATCTATGGACATGAAAAAGGGTTCCTGACAATGTTTTCACATGTAAATCAAAACGTCAAAAAGGGGGAAAACAAAACAAGAAACAGTACAAAACACAAACTCAAATGCTAGCATCTAAATGGAAAAATCCTGCTGCGTCTTTGTCAAGTCTCTAGGAAACAATATTAATTCTGGAAGCTCCACAACTGTTATTGAGCTCCTTATGTCATGATAATTTTGAGAGACCCAGGGCAGTGTAGCAGACATAGTGGGAAGAGCTAAGATGACAAGTGGCTCCAAGCCATTTTTTAAATAGTGGCATCAAAAATTAGACACATGAGGTAAGTAATTCCATTGATAATTGAATTAATTCTTAAAGATATCATGAGTTTCTATCAGTGCCTACATTTAATGTCTTCTGACAAACTCAGTGTAATATGCAAAAAGCATGTCAAATCAGGTTAGTTTTGAAAACAGTGTAAACATATGTAGTAACAGAGTTATTGTCCAAGGTGAGCTTCATTTTTGTTCACGACAAGACTGCTAAACCTGACTGTGTAAGGCAGAATTTCCATATTATCAACGTGAAGTTACTGAAAAGTGGTGATAGGTGCTCACCAATACAGTAGCCACTGCCAAATATGGCTATTTAAATGTAAATTGATTAAAATTAACCCAAACTAAAAAGTCAGTTTCTCAGTCATGCTAGATACATTAAAACCCTCAAAAGTTACAAATATCTAGTGGCTACTGTATCACACAGCAGAGATATAGGCTATGTCTAACATTGCAAAAAGTTCTACTAGGCAGTGTTAATATATTAACAGCATTTATTTCAGATAAATAATTTGAAACATATTTTTTAAATTCCACATATTTTTGTCCGGGCACAGTACCTCACAACTGTCATCCCATGACTTTGAGACACCGAGATGGACAGATCATGAGGTCAGGAGCTCAAGACCAGCCTGGCCAATATGGTGAAACCCCATCTCTACTAAAAATACAAAAATTAGCTGGGCCTGTGGCATGCTTCTGTAATCCCAGCTACTTGGGAGGCTGAGGCAGGAGAATTGGTAAAACCCGGGAGGTGGAGGTTGCAGTGAGCCAAGACCGTGCCATTGCACTCCAGCCTGGGCCACAGAGCAAGACTCCACCTCAAAATAAAAAAAAAAAATTCTACGTATTTTCAATGAGTAAGGAACTTTCTTATTTTTTCACATTGGATAAAATCATTCAAAAATATGCATGAGTGTACTTCTCACTACTTATATTTTTTAAGTCATGATGCAAAATAACTCAGGAGCAATTAAATGCAGACTAGGATTAATCATAAATTAATACCAATGTAAGTCAACCTAGTGTTTGCTTTCCTGCTTTATCCATTAATTTAGAAATTTTTTAACCCATAAAAATAGCAAAGGTATCACAATATATAGTAATATGAATTTCAGTATACTTCTAAAACTATGAAACATATATGGAATTTAACACTGAAATATCAACAGAATGTCACATGGACTCCATAGCAGGTTAAGTTCCCACGCAGCCAAAAAACCATTTTCATAACAACTCCACCTAGGCTCAATATGCATGCAACATATATACATGTAATAATATATGATATATATTATTCACCTATAATAATTACAAAATTATATTGACTCAGATATTAGCAATATAAATATTGAATGATCTTAAACAAAAGGGTAAATTAGGTACTTTTTACAGGTGATTATGTAGGTATTATCCTTTATGAAAAAATTAATGAAGATGGAAAATTTTGACCAAAAATGTAAATACAAATATTAAATGCATAATTATTTAGTAAATACTTTTTGTAAAGATGTAAGGACAGGTTCTCTGCTCTTTGAATACTTTTCAGGATCCTCAAAAAGATTAGGTATGTTTATCAGGCAAGCAGATGAATAACCATATGCTAATTGTCAAATGACTGGTATGAGTTCCATATAATTGTTAATCATTATTAAATTAGAAGATATTTAAAATATTCATATTCCATGAAAAAATGTTAATAGGCACAGCAAAAGAAACATACTATGATTATAATGATATAGAACTCCTTACATAAAATGTAAATATTGGGCATATTGTTTTATTGGGTTGTCATTCTCTTAAAACTTGTCCTTTAATTTTTTAAGCTAAAAACATACAAACTAGAAGTTCAAAAATGCCAGTGTGGTACTTGTTTGAAAACTGAACTGAAATTATGTAAAAAATATTCGTATGAAAAAAACTTTACCCATAAAACCAGCTTAAGAGGTACACGAAGGAATCACTTACCTTTATCTGATACTTTTAATTTACCCCAGTGTGATTGCAGTATAAAAGTATGCTTTGTATTATTGGTATCATAACAATTGTAATGTTTAGCTCATAGCTGTTATTCATAAGAATAATATTATTGGCAAATTTAACATTTAAGTAGTTGACATGCCCAAGTGTCTTCTTGTTTTGTGTTTTTCTGAAACAGGGCACAAAGTGTCATAATATAGGCATAATTCAAGGTAAAGTACAAAGTATATTTGGACTAGATTTTTATTTTCAATATTTGAATAAAACTAATAACAATATTCGTGTGATACTTGTTATGATGGACATAATCACACACATTTCAATATATACAGGTTTTTTAAGAGGCAGTTTTACTTCTATCATCAGTTGTTACCCACTTGATATTTAGAATACGCTCTTTTATGATATTTATTATAAATCAACAAAAATGGTTGTTTGGACCCAGCTGGTCATTTTGAGAAATGAAAAATAAACTAATGTACTACTTGTAAAATTGAAATAATTTACATTTATAAATTTTAAAAAGTCTCTACATAATTTAGTAAAATTACTTTCTGTGGATGCCTGATGCCACACGGACTGTTAAGTCAACTTCATTATATGGCAAGTTATTTGAATCTATTTAAATTATTAGGTCACTGTGCATAACCTTTAGTATTGCTTTTAATGTTAGTGAAAGTTTATGTACCAGCCTTCAGATGGTGGATCAAGCCATACCAAGAGTGAGTTTAACTCAAGTAAAAGCAGTAACTGTAAGAAATCCATGCCTTAGAAGGTGAAGGTATAATTCTTTTCCTCTTACACAACGATAATAACTTGGAACTCTACTGTAGGAATACAGAGATTGATTTTAATTGGAATAACCTATATGTCTTTGTGCTGCAATATAATATAAACTTCTGAGACGTAAGAACTAAATCCAAATAATCATTGTATTTTCGTTACAGTGCTCAGCACAAATGGATGTGAAAATCTTGCTTTGTAAATGGTTACTGAATTAGAAAAGTACTAGAGAGAATATTTTTATTGAATTTCATGCACACACATATATAAATATGACATGTATATGACATATGTACACATATTTTTCTTTCACTGCATGTAGCACAAGAACCAAAATTCAATTATCATAGCAGAATCGACTATAATACATTTTATGTAACTTCAAGTTGCATTTTTTTCTGTAAGGTTTTTAAGATTTGATGTGCTAACAATAAAGTAAAATTCACTGCTTTGAATGTTCTTTTTCAGAAAAATATTATCTACTTCTTCTTACCACAGCAAAATTTCTGAAGTAAACAATGTGTATGTTTTCCCCTAATTACATACTTTCTAAAAGCAATGAGTCTAAAATTAACTGTATTTGACTTCATGGATTTTTTTTTTTAACTTTAGCTGTTTGCATGGTGAATCACATAGAACACAGCCCTCTAACTTATATTTTAAAGTTGATGGCATGAAAATAACAATATTATTGCCTACAGCATGTCTTTACATTTTATATTAACAAAAAAGATTCATGTAATTTGTTCTTTTCAAAGTACCCACCTAATCTTTTAAGACCTGATATTTTGGCATATTTGAGGATCAACTTTCTTTTTATTTATGTTTCTTCTACCTTGACCTTAGAGAATGCAAATTGGTGCTGTGAATGGATTAATTTACTCTTCTACCAGAATAATATACTTAAGACTTTCTCAAGCCTTGAAACATGCTGAGCATTAAACATTTTAATCCTTCTTTTTTTCTCAAAGGAAGTAACTGCAGGTTAAGACTCTCCTCTTTTAATCATTTTTAAAAGCAAATAACATTTGTGAATACTATTATTTCTACTATAAATAAAAGCAGACTAGTTTTTAATGTCATATATTCTTTATTTAATAAAAACTTTAATCATATCTTACCTGAATTCAGACCACATATATCATGAAGAACAATAGTCTGAGAGAATACAAAAGAATTTTGAACAATGTAGTTCTGAAAAATGAGACATGAATGCTTTTCTGAGTATGGGTATGATTCAAACAGACAAGTGCAGATAAATCTACATGAATATTGCATCTGGTTCATTGAGTAGCTTATAATTTTGAAACTGTCACATGTCAGCAAATATTTCAACACTGCTAGAAAACCAAAACGGAAGTACATTCCTAAGTGCAATTGCTTCTAGCTTACATAGATAACCATGACTATAGTTTAAATAAAATGTTAGGTTTATAAAAGAAATTGATACTCATACAAAGTAGTCTACTCTGAACTCTTTCCTGAGTGAAGAGAATTGAGCATATAAAAAGAACCAAACATTTTAGAAGACATGCATATACACATTTGTGCATCTGTGTGCATATATATATATATATATATATAAAACAAATGATCAAACGGTCATGGTAATTCTTTTTACAATCATGTTTTAACATTAATAATCATGTCAAACTCATGGAATCTTGCTATTGTCAAAGGCCATGATAATTATATTTCAACTCACTTTTAGATGAGTTTTTACTTAAGATGTCATTATCTTCTAGACATGCAATAGACAGCATCCAAACATATGCAAACACGTGAGATAGGTTTTAATATTGAGAAAAGTCTTGTAATTTTTTTTCTTAAAAGCCAAGACCAGAATATGACTATCAATTATCTGACCACGCATATATATCAAACTTGACTTTGGCTCATTTAAACATACAAAAATTATGAAATGTAGCTGAACTGTAACTATAGTGGAGGGGGGGACTAGAAGTTCAGGTTAATCAAGTCTATTATTGTTACTTTGAAGTAACAGTTTGTTTCAGGCACTGTGTCATGATTTCTAACTAAGTGGGAGCGCTAGAAATAAACCTAATTTTCCCTCTCGATTTCTTTCTCCTTTTTTTTCCCCCTGCCTTTTCCCCTTCCTTCCACTACAATTATTGCCTTCTAGTCTAATTTTTTAAGTGAAGCTTCTTGGTATTTTATAAGATATTCTCTAAAATGTAACACTCAAGCAAAATATCAGAATTCGATTTTAAACTTTGATTTTAAAATATCCGATGTTGGGAATTATATTGAAATCACTTGCTTTTGGTGATGTTCCATTAAAATTTTTTCCCTGGCAAGTCTAATTTCAAAAGTAAAAGTATGGAAATAGATTCACATGGTTTATATTTTAAGATATTATACATTCCTTCAATTTATAAGGAGTATCTTCTTGAACGATTTTTCTTTTAGTGAATCATCAATGATGTTTATAGATTTACTGTAAGCCAAAACTTAAAAATGAAAATTTAATTATAAAAAGGTCATGGAAATATATTTTGACAATATATAAAAAGATAGAGATTTTGAATAGAATTATCGGTATAATGAATCAAACAATTCTAAGAACATTATTTAGACGCAATGATTTATATCATAACCGTCATAATGTAGTGTTTTTATTTTACAACTTTTTATAAACTCTAAAATGAGTTTGCGAATGTCCATGTGGTCCGTCAATATCAGTAACAGTGGCAAAATGAGAATCAAAATCAGATTTTACTCTTTTAAGAGCCGATACATAAACCCCACACAGGGTATCTTTATAGAAATGATTTGCATCCATTAAGTTGGCGTGGACACCTTCAAAGACAAGCAGCAGTGTATGAATTCCTCATGAGGATGAGAGTACAGTCACCAATCGGAAACCCTGCTCCCACTCTGGAAATCACTTGCATTTCACATTTCTCTCCACGAAGCAGAATTTTAGATGTGGGGCATTTCCTGCTCCCCCGTCTTTCCTCCCAGTTTACTGTCAGGCGTTCAGTGAGCCGCCTTCCGCTGTGGTGTGCGGCGTGAACCCCCGCCGCGCGGAAACGCGTGGAATGGAAGCGCTGTTTCCCTCCGGGAACTCGGCAAGCGTCAAACGCGGACCCTCCGCTCCTTCAGCGCCTTGTCACTGAGCCATTTCCCTCCTGTGCCTTCTGCCCACCTGGGAAATACCGTCTATCCTTTACAACACCGCTACTTTCTCTCCTCTGTTCACTTTCTCCGTTGCCATCAATATTTTTTCGAAACATTCCGACGGGTTTTGAAGTGGGGTTTTCAGTCTCACTCGACTGTGATAGCCGAAGTCCCTTCAAGAAAGAAAAGTGATGATGGAAACAGCAGTCCCGAATGCAGTATGACTGAGTCCCCACCCAGGCGCCGCGGTTTCCTCGGCGCGCCCGTAGCCAACGCGTCGTTTGGCCCGCAGCACCCCTCCTTCCGCGCGGTTCCTCGCCTGGGGAGCCGCCCCCACCTGCAGGCGGTGCGGGAGTTTTCGTTGTCGACTAACCCCCTCTAGCGCCGAACTGGCGGCATCGGAGGCGCGGCAGCCGGGCCGGGGAAGGCTGGGCTCGGCCGGCTCTGCGGCGCGCCCGCCTCGGCCGCGGGGGTCCCTCCCGTCCGCACGCAGTGTGGCCCCGAGCCTGGGGCGGGGGCCGCGCGGTCCCACCTCGTGCCCTGCGCCGCGGCTTCCGGGAGGCCCGCGCGGGAGGGGGTGGGTGCCGCGAGGGGACGGCTCGTGCGGGGACAGCCCTCAGCCACGGCGCCCCTGTCCTGCCGTGGATGTGGCCACGCGCCCCGCGGCCCTGGGGCTGCTAAGAGAGCGCGGCTCGACGCCACCACGCCGTGGACGCTCGGGGACCCCTGAATCCCAGCGTCAGGGCTGCGATGCTCGTGACCTCCACCGCGAAGTCACCTCCGCGCGGCGGCGCGAAGACCTCGCGAGCCCGGGCGCCGGGCACCCGCCCGCTTCCCGCCTGATGTGAGCCCCTCGGCTCTTCCCGCCCCGCGCTCTGCTTTTCCAGGACTGGAAGCCGCGGAGGCGCTCGCCCCGGTGGGCAAGTTTGGGCGGCCCGCGCGGAGAACGGTCGCGCTGACCGCCGCCGCCGCGCGCTCTCGGAACCGGAGCGGCCGTCCAGGGCCCTCGCCCCCTCCAGCGGGGGGATGTGGGGAAGTCGGGGGCAGGCGGTGCTGGGAGCGGACTCGACCTAAAACGGCCCGCGCCGCTGCTGTGAACCGGGCGGCTAAGTGCTTGTGGGACGAAGGGCGGCCTCGGAGACGCCGGGAAAGCGGCGGCCACGGCCGGAGCGCGGCGCAGACGCGGCCGACTCGGAGGAGCCTGCGGTGGGAGCCGCTGTCCTCGCCGCCGCCCTCGCCGCCCAGGCCCGGAGCTCGGGGCTCAGTGCGCGCCTCGCCCGAACCCCTCGTGGCCCGCCTGAGCCGCCGTCCGCCCGGGCCCCGGCCGGAGGAAAGTTCCCGCGGCCCCGCGCCCCTTCACAGCTGCTGCGCCTCCCCCGCCCTCGGCTCCGCACGCGCCCTCTGGAGTCGGGAGAGGCGCTCGGGCCGCCCCAATGCCCGCCCCACCTGGCGGTCCCTCCCCGCCCCCGTGCTCGCGGTGAGGCGCTCCCCGCCCCCTCGCTCCCCTCCCCCAAACCACAGCCCGAGCTCGCTCCTGCGCGCGCGCTCTCTCGGGCCCAAGTGAATAGTCCTCGCGCGAGCGGGACACCGTGGTGGATGCGATTCCCCTCGCCTCCAGCCGCCAGGACCTCCCCGGCGCCGCAGGCAGCGTCCTCCTCCGAAGCAGCTGCACCTGCACCTGGGCAGCCTGGACCCTCGTGCCTTGTCCCCGGGACCTCGCGCGGGGGGCGCCCCGGGACACCCCCTGCGGGCCGGGTGGAGGAGGAAGAGGAGGAGGAGGAAGAAGACGTGGACCAGGACCCCCGTCCTACCCGGAACACCTGCCTGCGCTGCCGCCACTACTCTTTAAGAGAGAGGAGAAGAGAGCCGGGGAGAACCATGGGGGGCTGCGAAGTCCGGGAATTCCTTTTGCAATTTGGTTTCTTCTTGCCTTTGCTGACAGCGTGGCCAGGCGACTGCAGTCACGTCTCCAACAACCAAGGTAAGGGACGGGGCGGAGGAGCGGGAGTGGGTGGGAGGAGGAGGGTGCTTGGAGAACCAGGGCACTGGTTGCCTCCTGCAGGTAACTTCGTCCCGGGGTCCGCGTCTCTTGGCTCGCCACACGGCGGGGTCGAGGATGTCCCCTTACATAGCGCCCTGTCTGGACCGCCCGGGACAGCGACCCCACGGGCTAGGATCCCTTCTGCTTCCAAATGTCTTTAAATGGTTGCGTGAGCATCAGCTGCACTTGGGTCCCACCGCTGGCGGCCTTAGGACCGCTCCCCACCGCGCTGTCTCGGCCGGAGGTCAGGCTTCATGGCACAGACTTAATGGAGACTTCTTGGCTCTTGGTGGTCGCTCATTTCAGGGGAACGTGTGTGGTTCTCCCAAATGCCTTCTTGGAAGGCAGGGTGCTCCCACTGTACCCCGTGACCAGCTACCAGCCCTTCCCCTCCAGTGACTCTGCCGCCCTCGCCCAGCCTCAGGCATCATCTTCCATTCCTGCCACCAAAGTAGACTTATTTGAAATTCTTCCTAGACCAGATGCCCTCGATCTGTGTTGGGGTTTCGTATGCTTGAGCGTGGGTAGTAGAACAGCGTTTAGGGTGAATTTCCAAGCTGTGAATACCCTGTTCATGAAGTCAAGTCACTGACAGATTTCTTGGAGGACTTTGTTTCGGTGGGTAAAGTGGTAAACTGAAGGTGAATAGTGTGTAAAAAGTGATGGAATCCCTTAGAATATTTGAGCATTTTCCTTTTTTTATTAATACAGCCTTTATGAAACATCTCATTAGATTTCTGCTGTGAATAAAGATCTGTAAAAAATGCCACCTGCATGTTCTAAGTCCTTTCAGACCAAGCATGAAACAACCATAAAAGTTTTCCAGCATGTACCTAGCTAGATATTCTCACTCTTGCTGTAGTGACCAATATGTCACTTCAAATATTGTGTGTGGTGGTGAGTTATAGTTATTTAACATATAAGGCAGATGTCTCAGAGTCTCGAAGTAATTTTCAGATATAAAAATGGAGGTCAGATGGC
This sequence comes from Sapajus apella, assembly GCF_009761245.1. Taxonomy (NCBI): domain Eukaryota; kingdom Metazoa; phylum Chordata; class Mammalia; order Primates; family Cebidae; genus Sapajus; species Sapajus apella. Next base: position 45,209,327 of record NW_022436948.1, read on the forward strand.
TTGAAACTGTGCATTTTTTCTGAGAAGGAGAAGGCTAAGGGAGAAGACAAGTAAACAACACAGCATTCTTTTTTTGTCCTCTACATATATGGCCATTTTACTTAGATTTATAATTATTCAGGATCAAAATTAAGTTCTCAGTTGTGCAGTTGGTACTTTGGCATATTTTCCTAATGACTACAATTATTTTTACTGACAGAATGCAATCACAAAAATGTAGGTGAATTTGGAAACCATACGTAATACTCATGGCTTTGAAGATAGATCGCATAATAGACACCAGTTGTAGTGTCCTGCTTTGCTGTGGTGCTGTACACCATCACACTGCATCTCTCATTTGTTTTCAGAGACTATTGGTATAAAATATTGAATAGGTAGTTACTTTATTTCTGTGAAGATAGAAGATTGTTAAAAAACTGTGAAACGACTACCTTTTTTTATTACAAGGAGAGAAAACAATTTTTAATAATTGGAAAGTCAGACATTGATATTGTACTTTAGTAAATAGGGATATAGTAGAGATGAATACTTTGTCAAGTGTAGTAGAAGTTTATAACAGCTATTCTCATGCAATAATTTACTCAAACATTTATCCATTTAAATATATCAGTAATTACCCTGGGCCCTGGGGTTACTAACATGAATAAAACAGATATCTGAATCTACATATGACTCTAAAGTGCCATTCTACCAAAATATGTCCTGTTAAAGTATGACCTTTCAGACGTTCGTAGTAAACTTAAGAGCATTGAGATGTTACTTATTAACCTCTTGCAGTAATTTTATCTGCTTACCTATTTTAATGACTTTCCCGTAGTATTTACAGATGTTTTACCTAGAATCTGTAATTAATTTTTATTACTTAGCTTAACTTAGTGAATGAGTATTGCCCAATTTTCCCATCAGTTAAATAGAAGCATTAAAGATTGTCTACTTAAAGTCTTAGTTTGAATTTGTATTGATACACTGAAAGCACAGGCTGTGCAAAAGAGTGCAATGGGCAGAATAGTACCTAAAGGTTAAATTGGGTAAAATTTGCCTGACTTCTTCAAAAGAACACTTTAAAGTATAATCAGATTTTTTATCGCACAAATGATTATTTATAAAATGATGCTTTTTATAGCCCAAAGTCTTAGTGAATAGAAATTTTTCCTAATAAGTTGAGATAACTTTCAAATATTGACATCATCACACTAAAGGTTAATAAAATGCTAACTTTCTAAATGTTATTCTTAATAACATTTTAGGGATTTTTCTTATAGTTTCATAATAAAATAAATGAAAGTCTCTGTTTTTAAACATGGAAAGCATGGGACATTATAGAATTATCTATATTTAACTTGTTAAGATTAATGTAAAATATAAATTTGATTTATTATACACAAAAATAAACAGTAATATTCATATTTAGTTTTGAGAAGATAACTTTAATTTTCCAATAATTTTCACTTTAAAGGCTAATGGAATTAATGTTTTAACTTTGAAATTTGTTATTTTATAGAGAATAAAATTACATTTTTATGTAACTTCTTCCTGATTAAGCTATTGACAAAGTAATATTTTAATGTTATTTATCTGTTTTACCCTATTATATGACATCCTTCATGGCTGAAAAAAATGAATTCACTTTTCCTAGAATTCCCACCCCACTCTTCAGTTTTCCATACATAAGCAAGGTAAAATGATGATGATAATGAGAAAACAGTAACCTACCTCATTATTTTAACATGAAATACGTTAAACAGTAACTTGACCATAGACAAGATCTCTTCTCTTGTCTTTTAACTAAGTGTGAAGCTAACTGTAAAGACAAAATAAATCAATTTGACTCTCTCTCCCTGTTAACCAAACCTCCTTGAATCGATCAGAAAGTAAAGGTGCTTCCTAGATCACTTCATCTGATTAAATAAGTGGAAACATGAATTATGTTTTTCTCTCTCTTAGTCCATGAATTTTCCCTGTATTTAAAACCACAGTATTAGTTAAGTGTTGGTAATTTTTATTTTAAAAAGGTTTTGTGTTTCAAGGAATATAGCCTTTCATTTCTCTACTAGACACTTATATGAATATAAAACACAATCTTCATGTGTAAGCTAACCATGTGCTGTATATCACAGTGGCCACTAGACACCAGGAATCCATTTATCAAAAATTATTCTGCAGCAAATACTACTTTATAGCTTAAATGAGTCGATGCATCTCTAAGGGTGTGGTTCATGCTTTCAAAAATAATCAATTGCATACTCTGATAATTCAATTAAGTCAAAATATGGTATGAGTACATAAGTCTAGTGAAATTATTTTATTGCCAATACTTTGTTAATTGGTTCCCCCCCCGCCAGGCAATTCAGTGACAAACAGAATAAACAAGCAAAACAATAGTGTGACTGATTGGTTTCATTAAATTTATTAATTCGAGTGAATCAACTGCATAATCCACTGAGTTGTATGTAAATACAGGTAAATATATCTAAGCAGAAAAACATCTGATTAACAAATTCATAGCCTATAATTAGTTGACCTTTCATAAGTTTTATTCACAAACTCTGATTGACTATTGTTCTTATATTTATAGAATGGAGACATTGAGGAAACTTTTTAAGAATGTTCAAGAGTGAACATTAAAATATTGAAAATATTAAAAATTTTGTTATATTAGGAACACTGGATTACTTACAAAGAATGTTTCTGAAAGACCATTCATTTAGATGAAATTAGTTTTTGAGGATAAACTATTTATAGTTGTAAGGGTTCCAGAGATTGTAATCACACCCATTCTTGTTAGGCATAAGTATAAATACAGCTTAGAATATAATTTTATTAAACATTTACAATATAAAATAAGTAATTATATAATTACTATTTATTGATTAGCATCCAAAGTACAAAAAATATTTTTATGCTGATCCAGCAATGATCATCTAAGTGTTGTTTGTTCTGATCTTGGGATAATACTATATCTAAAAAATTTTTCTTGCACAGAAATTATATATAATCCTTAAGGAGCTGTTCTTCAAACCAAAAATAACTTGGATGAATATCGTTAAAGTTAATGTAGTATTCATGAGTACAGCACTTTTATATGAATTTTCTAAGGGACCATTATATGTCTAATGGTACAGGATAAATTAGTGATTAAATTACATCCTTTTACTTTTTCATTACTTTTACATCACAAAATAAGTACTAAAATTTATAATAGTAGAAAGCCTTTTGTTTCTTTGTTTCTTCAGTAATCATTGCTAGTATAAATGACTTAAGTACAAAAGATATCATAAATTTTTTTCTACCAACTGTTTTTCCCTACCAATCACAGTTTCAGTAACTCACACTCTTTCCCTCTTCCCCCTCACATACACAAATGCTTCTGACTGCATGCTTCATTTGTTCTAAATGGTGAAAGAAAAGATCCCACTTCACACTGTTCATCAACCAAATCCCAACAGTAATAGACATTTTTTTGTTGTACCTTTGACTCACCATCTTGGGATCATAAACATGCTGGAAATCAGTATATATAGTTAGGTGATCAAAATAGGTTACTTTGTCCAACATACATTGTCAATCATGTAACCAAGCTAATTCGTACAAGATCAAATTGCCTATCTCTAGTGTTTTATTCAACCTGAAATTTAATCAGACTGACATTAAAAAAAATTGAAGATATATTCCGTTTTTGCATTATTTTATTATTGGTTTCTGTAATCTGAAATTTAGATTATAGATTTAAAAAGAAAAATAAGGCACATGCCCTCATAGAATTTGGGTAAGTAAATAATAAAGGTTGTAAGAATTATATATGGACAAAGCAACAAAGGCACTAAGAACATAACAGTAGAGATATGCTATTTGAAATGGGACAGTTGGAAAGACTTGTCTTTGAAGGTGACATTGAAGGCTCATTCTCAGGGAGGAGAAAGAGCTCATTCTGCAGAGTGGGAAGAAGTGCATGACATTTAGTGGAAACTGCATGAGCAATAGTCTTGAGGAGAAAGGAGCTCGATGCATTTAAAAAACCGAGTCCAGGGTGACTGGAACTTACTTTGCAGGGAAGAGAGTTGCAGAAAGTGAGGTCTGAAAGACAGTTGGAACCAGAGTACTCAGAGTAGAATAAGATCCATGTTAAGGAGCTTGAGTTTTTATATTATCCCAAGTAAAACATGAAGCTATATTACATTTTAATAGCACCTTGACTAGTGAGCAAAAACTTATTTGGAATATGACAAAAGTAGAATTAGGAGTCAGTTGCAGTTGTCCAGGAGTGGTGTAGGGTGACCTGGCCTAGAGTGATTGCAGTGGAGATGAAGCGAAGACGGGTTTAAAATATGTTTATAGGACCATCTTGTCTTTTAGAGAAATAAATGCAAGAAGCCCAGATAAATTTTTCATTATTCCCCATTAAAATTACCCTGATAAATATTGATAATTGTCAAGGGATAGGCAAGATGGAGTAGAACAAAAATATGTAGTAAGACTGAGCTGTGTATTTTACACTTTATTCAGTTCTAACCATAATTTAAAACATTTTAATAGGACAATATTGTTATTTCAAGCCTTTGTACATAAGGTAAACTCATTTGGATCAACAAATGCAATTTGATTCATTTCTGACATGGTAACTTTTTATATGTAGTTATTTTTTGTCAGTGCATGACTGTACAAGCAGGTAGAGATATCTTCACAAGATATATAGTAAGCCAACAGAGTATACTTTTTAGCTAATAAAGAGCAATATTTGAGGATTTGACATGTGCCAGTTTTATTCATCCCTATTATAATCAAATTACTGTTATTGAAACACAAATTCTAAGCAATACTGGTTATAAAATAGTGTGTTTTCAGATACTTTTAATTATACTTATTCTCTTGTATTTTGTTTAAATGAAGAAAAAATGTTCAGCAAGACCTAGAAAATTAGATTTCAGGGTATGTGATATTTTGGGAGACGGGGTGAGGGAAGAAACTGTTCTACTTTTAAGTAAACAACAGTAAATTTTATGCAATTACAAATTTTATCTGACCAGTTAATTACTGATTATTTTGAGTTACATTTTAATAATACCACATGAAAATAATTACTAAATATAGAGAACATAAAAATTCTTAACACTCACTTTTTTTTTAGAAAATTCATGTTCTGGAGATACTTCATTTAAGTGTTTCTAAATGTATTTAAATATATATCCAAATGCAATAAATCTTACATTTTACTTTAGTGCTTCAGAATGTTCTGGAAAATACTATTTTTATAGTTATTTCCTTTAAATAAGCCATATAACTTCTTATGGGCTATACAGTTTCAGTTTTCAATTATACATAGTCTAAAACAAAATAATTTAAACAGATATTTATTGCCTGCTATATGGATAGGCAGTGTATTTGCCATATGTAAAGGTTCAAGGAGAACTTTTTCTTCCAGAATATATGATCTAGTAAAGAGTTTACAGTGTGTTTCCAGATCTGACAGGAAAAATTTCTGTTTTCTCAAAATCAAATTAATAATCAAGTATAAAAACTTAAAAAAAGGTATTTGTTATATGACAGTATATATCAATTAACCCCAATAATATAAAAGACTCATGTACCATTTATTTTAAAATACCATTATTTTATTACATTTTATCTTTAAGAAAATAAATCACTCAGCAACCGTGGATTTAATATCAGGCATTATGCTAAGTATTGAGGCTACACAAAGATTATTTTCACATTCTGTTCTCTGGAATCTCAGTTTGCTTGTTGGCATTTTATATTTTGAGTAATTGATATTTATTTTTCAATTACTTGATGGTTTCTATAAGATGAAGAATTTTACAGTAAATGATAGTGCATGGGAGAAAGAGAAGAGAGTAAAGAATTGCTGTATACCTTATGTGTTTTATTTGTAAATTGCTTCACAAGAATCTTCTGATGTTGTATGGATTGGCAGATGTTCTTCTTACATAAAAATGTATAAATATGCATTTTACAAACATGTTCATATATACAAAAAAAAAAATTTCACATTTAATGGCTTTTTGTAGACTGATGTGTGAGTTGAACTTTTATCCAAAATATGTTAGATTGGCCTATTCTGGCATGCTTATTTTTGATGAGTTAGTTGTTAAAAACTGTAATTCATGTTGAAGATGCTAAGTTTCCAATTTCAAATAGTAGCAATCATATGTTTTAACTGAGCTTTGTGAGAATTGGGATGAAAGTGTGTATTTTCACTCCAGGTCCTGAAAAATATATTGAGCTAGTTTCGTAGGATTGAGTCCTCTAGCTTTCGGCCTATTTGGTGACCTGTGTTTGGTAGATGTAATTGACAACTCATTGTGCCTCCTGCTATTTCACTTCATAACTTCATGTGTAAAAGGCATACTTTTTGATCAGAGGGAATATGAGATAACATTGCTTTAGAAAACGGCTATTAAGGAGGTAGAAATATTTAATCTATTATTTTACACTGGTAATGTTAGGTATCTTTGTGGATATGTGGATAAAAAGTAAGATACTTTTATATAATTTAAAAGTATATTTGAAATAATTTATATATAATTTATTGTGTTAATTCCCTAATGACAGTAGAGTGTGTGTTCTTTCAGGTGACTGTACTATATTATGATACCTGTATTTTGAGTGTTGCAAAGGGAAGCACATTCTTTGATAGTACACGGAGTATAGCATCTAGAAATAGGAAAGCACTTACTTTTAATATTAGAAAAGATCCATAACTTTAAAAAAGTATAGAAACTTGCCTACTTGTGGTAATTATATTAGATATATTTAAAGCAAGTTAATAAAGATAAATGTTGTATACTAGGAAATGAAAAGGCATTGCATTAATATATATTCTAAGAATTATCTAAGAATAATTGAAATGATTGCCCCCAAATTTGGTTGGAATTAGTCTTGGTAACACCTTAATTTTTATTTTTAAAGAGAAGCATATTGTTCCTTATGTTGCTATAAAATGACACTAATATTGCAAGGCATAATTGAAATTAAATGAGTAAATAGAGAATTTATGTAGAGGCCAATAAATTAGTTATTCTGAGAATTGATATCTCACACACCTAAAATTGATTTTTAAATACAATGCAGTAGTGAAGTAGCTATAAACATACCAACAATTAAAGAAAAATGGAGTCAGGAGAAAAGCTGATTCATGACACTATTGTTTAAATGATTCTATTTGTTAAGGATTCTCTCTGGCTGTATATACTGAACAATTCTCTGGCCTATGTCCCTTGATTTATGCCAGTATACAAGTGTCTATTGATGACAATCTTAGCTAAAACTTTTTTTAATATTAAATATCTCTTATTTTCTTCCTCTCGAGTTAAAGTATACTTAAATATTATTTATCTCATGAAGGAAAGTGAAGGTAATTAGTAGTTGCCATGAAGTGTGATAAGAAATAGTCAAGCAAACAGATTCCATTGTACAAAGTCATAAAATAATTGTATTAATTTTTAAAATAAAATGAAATCTGTATATTGCTCGACTTGTTAGCAATCAGCATAATGCCGCGTCAAAAAGTAAAGACTGTAGGATCCTGGAAAATTGTACAATACTGAAACATTTAACGACAGAAGTTCATTGTCATCTAGGCTATTTTATATGTTCAATTGAATGAGGGAGCTGTGATAAAGAGATCTTCATTTTTATCTGAAAAAGAAACAGAGCAACTTTGAAAGTGTATACTGTTGCTGTAGCATATTGCTTAACATGTTTAGAAAAGAAGTGGAAATTAGCATGCTCCAATTTTATTGTTATTTTTATGATACTATACTAGAGCAAAAAGGTCCTTATAGTATGATAACTTACTGTCTTATTGTGTTATGGTATCATAACTTCATTTTATAGGTTAGACAAAATGTAGTTCACCTAGGTTATTAAAATACCAGCTTGCTAGTTTGTTTAATAAAAATTACACATGTAAGAACCTTTATAATAGCCACTACTTTATGAACAGGAATCTATTTATTTTGTTTATTTTCTTAGATTTTTCAAGAACCCTATTAATCAGAAATGTGGAATTCAATTTAATAATTTATTTTAAGGTTAGTAATTAAAGTTTTAATAGGTCTATTAAAGCTAAATCATATATTTTTTAAAAAATGCTACCAAACCTTAAAATTAGATACAATTTTTAAACTTATTTCTATTGTAAGTTTCTCAAATACGTCTTCATTGCAGTATATTTTAGTTATCTTTGGGTTTTTAAAATTTATTCATTTTCATTTTTTTCCTTTGATATAAACGCTTAGGCTCTTAATCTCATAGGTTTTATATATAATATACATTTTTTCCTAGAATTCTCAAACTAGTTCTACAATAAATATACTTTAAATTTTTAAATGAAATATTTTGGCACCTATTATGTTTGTTGTGATGGGAAACAGGAAATACAGAGGTGGGCCACTGCTCCAACTTGTGAGAACTTACAATTTAGCTAATAGGATCAGTGAATAATTAAAACAATTTTTAAGAATCAAAGTAACATGTATTTAGCTATACAGTTGGTAAGCTACCAATAAACTACTGTTTACAGAGATAAAAAGTACTGTTCTCAAGGAGGTAAGAATTAATATACAGACACATTGAGAATAAATACTCATTCAGGATATTGGTCATGACCATATGTTAGCCATGATTTGTGTGACTCCTTAAAATGAAGTAAGATCTCCCAGCTCCCCTGCCTCTGCCCTCCCGCGAAGGACAGTGTTATAAGATTGAAGAGGTATACCTGAAATTAAAATACAATATAAGATGGATAAAATGAAGGGAAATAATATCAACTTTACATATAAGCTTGAGAACTTGAGAAGCTTGAGTTACACATGGGAAATGAAAATGAGTCTTACATTTATCAAGATTTATCAGGATGAATCTATGAAAATAATTAGGGAATTAAGATGAATGACTCCTCTGGAGACCTCCATTTTTAACTAACTGAATTAGTTTTTATGCATTTAAAGATTAAAATTTCTGCATTTAAGGATAAAAAATTAATATCCAAGTGAATAATGTTTTAGATTGAGCATAGAATGTTTTAAGTAAGTGATGTGACTTGGCATTTTTGTTGAAAGCTTTATCATATTCTTTATAAATGTTATATTTAGTGATGGAAGCATTCTTTAAAATATAACAACACAAAATCTAAATTTTAATAGATTCTGTATGGCTTTGTTTATTGATTATTTTACCTTTAGATTAACATAAAATTGACAATCCATGTATGGTTTACAGTATATCCAGTCTATATTTCTTCAAATACCTGTAGCTAATTGTCAGCTCCTATCATGTTAATTTTTTGTTTTATTGTAATTTTCTCTTTCTTAACTGTATTAAATATTTTTTAGCAGTATTACAGAACTTTGGAATTGCCGGTATTCTTTAATATTTATCTTTAGAAATTAGGTAAATTGCTGTTTGACAGAGCCTATATTTTTATATTTGAGAAGCATATAGAATTAGAAATTGCTGCCAGAACAAAACAGAGAAAAATCAATAGCAGATTACCCATGATTAGCTGTTGACATTTAGATTTGTACATTTAGAATGTCAAAAAGCAGTGAAAACTATCAATCTAGTTTATATATTACAATTATACTCCTATTTTTAAATTCAGCATTTTATTGTCCTTCTTCCCATATATGTGATATAGCCTTTTGGAAATAAATAATTATAATAATTACAGATCTTTTGGTAAAACTGATGAACTTTAATAATTATTTAGTCAAAAATTATAGGTCTACTGATATAGCTAATAGATTATTCATAACTTTGAATGCATCTAGGTTTTTTGTTGTAATTACAATACCCTAGTGCAGGCATCATTTTTAAATTATGAAAATAAATATTTTATAAGGTTAGATTAATATATTTCTCCTTTAATCTTTATACAGTATCTAGCATATGGTTATTTATTGCTGTCATAAAGTTATTTTAACTCTATGCCAGATTATATATCATAAGTCTTTGATGTGTTTTCTTTGATAGTGGATTATTTACTTAGGCTGTCAGAAACTGACTTATAACCAGATTTTACTGAATTGGAGATATTTCCAAAGTTTTCATACCTTAATTCTAAAAGATTGTGATTTTATATTGACTGTACTACACACACACAAAACACCTGTGATGTAGATCCCATTTTTCCAAATGCACCTCTACCTTGGTTGGAAATTCTGCTCTAGATATGGCACTGAAATGTAGGAGACCTAAATGGTACTTGTAAAACTAATGAAAAGCCACTAGCTTCCTCTTTAATATATTGGTAAATAATCTATTTACTGTCCAAGTCCAAGATTATTTTGTTCAGTGCAGTTGCTTTCAACTTCTAGTTTAAATATGAACTTGCTCTATTCCAATGCAAAAGGAGGTAGGAAATATTTTATGTGTATTGGCTATTTTCCATTTCTTTCTATTAGCTGTTCTTGAATTGGAATGTTTATGGTTTATGCTTTCATGTCTAAGTTCTTTATATAATACTTATGTATCTCATGTTATTTCCAAATATTTTTCCCAAGTTGTCTTTTGGTTATGTTTATTACAGTTTCATAAACAAAATGGGCTTCAGCCCTCAAGATTTTTTGACTTTTCTTTTCCTTCTGAGACCTGCTTCTGAAGACTCATGCACACATTGGTCAGTAGGCAGTTGTGAAATAAAATGCCCATTTATCCATCACTGAATAAGTCCTTCATATACTAGTGATAAGCTCCCTGACAATAGGTCAGTTGTACAATTACAACTAATGGAACTTATTCCTAAGTGGGCTTCCTTATCTTTCAATTTAAATCAACCTAAATCCAGTCACCTAACATACATACATATGAAGAAGAGTGTTTGACACCTGCCTAGGTGTAGGTGGATGCCAGAGGGTGGAGAAGGTAAACTCAGGCATAGGAGGAGCATTTACATAGACTCAGGTTGACACAAAAGCATGGGCATCTGGGTTTACTGCATGTGCGCCCTGATCTTGAAACCTCACACACATATATACCTTTTCATTCGTTTGGCTCTGAGAAAATTTTCCTTCAGTGGGAAAAGGTAGAAGGCAATTGAAAGAAAGTTGAGAATTTGAGCATTAAGATGACTCTCCATGGGAAAGCCAAGTTTTCTTTCCCAGTCCTCATTCCTTAACATTGAATATTTTTGGAGGAGTTTATGATTTTTATGGAGCAATGTGTATTAGTCTTCTTTGTTAATTTTTTGAGTTTACAAAAATGTGTAGAGAACTCTTGCCCATCCTATTTAACTGCATTTTCTAGATATGTTATGGCTTCAGCTTAATACGTCATGCATCAGAGGATGTTATGATGGCAAACATTTCTTTTGAAGATATAAACTATGCTAGAAAGCAACTAAACAGAGTATTGAAAACTATTCATATACTCAGATCAATTAATTCCACTTCATGAATTTAAATTCAAGAGAAATGACAAAGAAAAGGCAGGCCAAGAATTATATACGAGGATTTTATAAATATAACACGGAAGAATTGGAATCAAAATAAATGTCCTAAAATAGGAAAATCTTTGCACAGAGATAACTTTGTTCATTTGAAAAAAAAGATTCTTCAACAAAGCCATGTGCATCAACAGGAGTCCCCAGTTCCTTTGCACGAGATAAATGGATAGACTTGTCTGGTCAATGAGAGAGAACGTAAGAGAGGTGACAGGTGATGGAGGAAAGAAGGCTGGCAAAAACAGTCTAATGGAGATTCAGGGGTTACTTTACAGTGGCTAAGAAGACAGTTAAAAATTCATGATTATTGTTCTATTTGCGGTTGTTTTTGTGGCTAAGTTGGTAACTTTCCACCCCAACATCTTTACTTTGACATTTTTGCTAGTCTGTTATACTCTGAAAAATAGGAATACAGACGATAGCTTGGGGATGGGGGCAAGTGGTCTGAGAAAAGAAGATCACTTGCCTCCCTCCCCACTCAAAAAATAAAAGGGAAAATAAATGAAACGTATCAGAGTTTAGTTAAGTGGGATTCTGTAAAACCTCTGCCATATCCTTTTAGGCTGTTCAGAACAGCAGCTGGATCAGGAATTTTATTCCCATCTGGTACTAAAATGAGTTCCTAATCCCTTCAGAGGAGATAACATAGATCTAACATGACAGCATTCCCACAGAATTTACAAAGAGCAAAGGAATGAAAGAAAATAAAAAAATCTAAGTATGTGTGGTCTTTATCTTATCAGAAAATTCATGTCAAATGTATAAGAGGTGGTGTTTAGGGATAGAAAAGAAACCTTAAAGAACCCGTAAGGATATGGAATCCACTTTCATATGCTTTCATACGCGTCAGCTTCACACTAGCTTCACCTTCGGTTTTATGAGTGCATAAAACATTAGGAATGGCTTGTCCAGCTGTCCTTTGCTCCTGGAAATAAACACTGGAATCACATAGTTGACCATGGTTTCTGGCCAGAGTTAAAATTGGGAAGTATTTTAGCAAAATTGAAGGAGATAGACTGTGTCTGTCTCCATCTCCATTTTCTGGATAATCAGCAGTGCTCCATGCGCGAACATCTCCATACCGCCGTCGTTCTGAGCTTCCTAATATCTTTTGGTGGTTTTGCAGGGCCACAAACCTAGACTGTCCTTGCTGCCTGACACACAGCCAAGAGCTGACTCCACATCCTTCTTGACTTTTAGCAACCAGAGAATTAATTTTTATCACATGCTCTTACTGACAAATAAATTTCCATTTTGAATGGCAACACTTGCAGATCTAGAGATAATGTAAATAAATAGTGACATACAAACTGTTGGTGTGCCTAGGGTTAGGAAACAGATTTCTACATATAGATGAAGCTCCATACTTATACTTATTGGCTGCGTTTGGGAGGTTGGAAGCTGTCTCAGCCCAACTTTATAATGGTTGTGAAAGAGTGCACACTGAGGCATGGAGAAAAAACACCTCACATTTTATCTTAGACTGATAAGGATCATCTGTTTATCAAGAACTTTTGCTTAAGATGTATGAAAGTTCCTTTTTAAAAAGAAATTTGATGGGAGTAGAGGAGAATCATTCCTTTATGTTTGGAAACTTATAAAGGGAAAAAATTACCCCACATAGTCCAGAGGGTAAAGGAGTACAGTTAAATACATAATCATCTCATTTTACAGATGAGGAAACTGAAGCCTAGGGAGAATAAGTAATTGCTATAGGGTCATAACACATAACCAGAGCAGACCCAGGTTTTGAACTCCATGCAGTTTAGTTCCTGTCAAAAATATGTGCTCTCAATCACTACAGAATGCTCCTTTTTCGATAAGATTGTACTAGAAATAGATGGATTATGAGGAGTATGTGCCCTTTGTAAGTACCCAGAGGAAAAGAGTTGCAATCATTTGCTTCCTCTCCTCTTCTTGGGAATTACTGATACTTTTTATCCATTTTGGTATTAGACAATTAGTGCTGCTTCTTTATATATGCAATTTATGGCTGTAGAGGAGCTCTCTTCCAGTTTCAAGTGGAAATAGATGTAGCATTAGATGTAGCATCTGCTGCCTGTCACCTTTTTCTTTGCAACATTCTGACTTGAAGATTGAAATTCCGTATTAAATGCTGATGAATATCATATTAATACCTAGGAATTGGAAGTGTATTTGAAATAAATATTGTGTGTTAAGTTTAAGTTACTGAATTTTGTTCAAAATTCCAAAATAGCTTACCTAGCTATTACTGTAATTCTTATAACCTTTCAGGCAGGTACTTATACTCTGACCTAATACTGTCTGTATACACATGCATGTACATGTATGTGCGTGTGCATGCCCCCCCCACACACAAATACTATGCTGTTTGCTCCATAAACTTAAGTTCTTTTTCACTAGAGTGCAGTGGTTCACATAATCCTAAGTATCTCATTTCAGTGCTATAATGAAAAGAGCTATAAAGTATGTGTACATTTTAATTTTTTCTACTATAATTCAGGTCATATTTCATTAAGTACTCCAAATATAACTTGCTTGAGACTGTAGTTATTAGGAATATCAATTCTAATTTAGGCTCAAAACAAATGGATAACATCAGGTATTTGTGCTTCCAGAGTATATTTCCCTGAATAACTCAAACGTGTTATACTCAGCAGTCTTTCTCACTAATGCACATATAAAAATGTATTGTATCTCCAGTTGTTGGAGGATTTGCCATACCAGAAAAAAAGAAAATACCAAATGCTTTCCAACTATATGTATTAACTTCTACCACTTCTTTATTTTTATTCTACCTCTGTAAGGTAAGTAAGTAGCATAAATTACTGTACTTATTTTGTGATGGAATTTATTTGGATGTTAATTTACTTAACAAAGCTAATACAAATTAGTAACCACAAAGGAAAAAAAAAAAAGCAGGTTTTAAGCCTGCTTGATCCGTGTACTTCCTATTAATAAATTGGAAGGAGAATTTCAGGAAAACGTCTATAATATTAAAATATAAATATGTAATGTAAATATATTACATTTAAATATTATATTTAAGTCAAAAATTGTAAAACACATTGAAGCTATATCTTTTATAATAATCTGTTTTAAGGGTAATAGATTATTTGGTAAAACTTCTTAGGGAGAAGGGGAAATGGGGGGACATTGTTCACAGGATATACAGTTCCAGTTACACAAGAGAAATAAGTTCAAGAGATCTGTTGTACAGCATGGTGAGCATAGTTAATGATAGAGTAGATGTTAAGTGTTACTGCACAAATGGTAGCTATGCATTTGTTAATTAGCTACATTTAACCATTTCATGTCTTACATGATAAATATAATTTTATCTGCTAATTTAAGAAAAAAAATGGTTTCTCTGGATTTTATGTTCCTTTGATAGTTTTTAAATCAGAAGCTAATAGTTATGATTTTAAGTATTATCATTTTTACTCATTTTATTTACATATATTATTTTTGTGGGCATAAGACCATTTACTATGTGCTTTTGCTTCTTTATCATCTGTTTACTAATTTGTCCTCTGTGTTTAAACTGTATACTAAACACTGTGTAAGCTGTCTTGATTAATGAGCAATAATGAAAACTTAAGTACCTGCTGAGAATCCATACAGTTTGAGTCATCAGCTCCCAATTCTTCTCCATGTGGGTTACTTTTGATTTTTTTCCAATTCAGATCCATTATAGCCCCTATCAAGTCTTAGTGTCTGTAAGAATTGTTGCACAACTTATTCTCCTGAGCCCACTCCAATGAGTTGGAGTGAGCGTCTGTGAGACAGTGTTTGCGATTGTTCATTTTTAATAGGCATCCGTATATGATTTATTTTCAGATGGTTTGAGAAACCCTAACTTGGACATTCCTATCCGTAAGTTCTTTGCAAGCAGTAGGAATTGAAGCGAGCTAACATAAACAGAAAATAGATTACTTATTAGGTAGTCCACAGAATCAAAGAATATCTTAGAAAACAACTTCAGAAAATGATGGCAACTAGGGCAGTACATGGAATGTAGGCATCAGGAAATGCTCATCAGTCACATTGGGTTGAATTGATTTCACCTTGCTTCCTCTGCTTGCATAACTCAGCTGAAAACTCCATGCTGCAAGAGGAAATCTGATTGGCCTTGACTGGGTCAAGCCCCTGGATCATAGAAAGAGTGGAGTTTTTTGATTGACAGCCTTACCATGACTGGATGCTATGTGGGAAAAATAATTCCTTCAAGATGCTGTCACTAAAACAGGTGGAATAATGGATGTCCAAAACTCAGCATATATGTAATCATTTCACTGATCATGTAATCATCCAAATAACTTCTTTCAGATTTTAGCCTTTATTTTAAAATCTCAAGAAGTGAATATGACTTTATCTAACTCAAAGTCTCTAGGGTTTAACAGTTCAGTCTATGATGTTTAGGTATAATTTTACTACTACCATGGAAAGCATATTAATAATATAAAATACATATTATAATAGAATCATGAAGGTAATGTCCCAAGAGGATAGTATATATTTGCTTTTCCCCAGGCATAATTTAAAATATCCCTTGTCCTGATAAAACTCTTATTCTGCAGTATAGAAGATGAGGTAATATGTAGGTGACCTGAACTTCTAACCTTTCTTTTACAAGAAAGTTGACTTTTAGCAAATGGCTTTTGCTAAGTCCACAATTTTAGTACATTCAATATATTGTATAATATTCTGGCCATTACCATTTGCCTGGTTAACATGAGTAAATTGGTGCCACAAAATATTGTGCCCAATATTGATTTGGTTTCCATATGCAATTATTATGCTTTTAAAAATGATTCCTAAACTCTGGAACAAGATCAATATATTTCTAAGCCTAATATTTTTTAAATAACCAGTAACTGGCACCTGAAGGGAATTGGATTTTAAGACTGCTAATGTTTCATCTGAGAAAAATTTAAAGAGAAGATTACTTTTCTACGGGCTAGTTTCCCAGAAATCGCTGCCCACGTGCAGTAGTGTAAACTATAAGTTACTGAGTGCTTGCTCTTCACTGGATATACTATATTAAGTAGTTTAATATATTTAATTATATAACCCTCACAACAACTCTTCAAATATTATCATTATTATATTCATTTTATGAGTGTGAAAATCAGCACACAGAATAATTAACTTGGCCCAGTGTTAAAAGTTATTAGTTACAGTGTCTTCTGCGTTAAATTTTGTCCTCTCAAAATTCATATATTGAAGTCCTCACTCCCAGTACCTCAGAATATGACTTTATTAGTGAACAGTGCTATTGCAGATGTAAACGGTTAAGATGAAGTCATACTGTTTTAGGGTGAACCCCTAATCTACTTTGTTCACAGACATGTACACAAGTGGAATGACCTGTGAAGATGAAGACAGGTATTGGTGTTATGCATTTACAAGCTAAGAAATACCGCAAACTGCCAGAAAACCACAAAAAGCTAGGAAGGAGACATGGAATGGGTTCTCCCGCATAGCCTTCAGAAGAAACCAACTCTGTGAAACCTCAGCCTCAGACTTCTCACCTTTAGAACTATAAGACAATAAATGTCTGTGTTCTCTGCCACACAGTTTGTGGTGCTTTGCTATAGCAGCTCTAGCAAACTAGTTTACAGAGTAAGGATTTGTAGCTAGGCATTATGGCTCCAAGCTTGCATTCTTAAGAAGTAAACTATGGTGTCTGTGTAATGGTAAGAGATGGAGTAAATATGTCATCTCTTAGAATATAAAAGAGATCTAGCTGAAGAAAGCTAAACCAGAGTGAGAGAGCTAATAACATTTTTTCTGGAGTTCGAAGTGCCTCATTGTAAGGGTTTTGTGTGAGAAAGGAGCCTAAGATACTGCTTTCCTTTAAAATTAACTGCATTTATTATTTCTTTGTATTAAGAACATTCCAATTCCACTCTTAGTTATTTTAAAATACACAATAAGTTATTAACTGTAGTTACCCTGTTGTGCTACAAAATATTAGATCTTATTCGTTCTAATTCATGTATACAAGTATTACGTACCCCTAATAAAAATTTCAAAAATTCCCAAAAGTTAACTGACAACAACAAAAGAAACAGAATAACAACTATGATTAAATATGCTTGGAAAAATAAGATTTTAACTATCAATTATAAATTTGTATAAGTTAATCTGAGTTGATTCAAATGTCAAAAAGTATCTCCCTTGATAAATTTGTGGAAGAAGATAAAAAGGAAATCATAAGGAAGCTCTTGGCAGCTCCTGGGTGAATGATGACCATTTACATATACCTCAGTTTGCATAAACCCAAGCTTTGAGTGCCATTTCATTAAACAGGAAAAAAATGGAAGAAAAATATGATTCTTATTACATAATGACCATGTGGAGAATCTGCATGGTCTTTTGCCCATGCCTTTTTCTCATTAAAATAGCTGGAGAATAAAGGAAAAGTCATGTGTATCCTAGGTTTTTCTATTAAAAAAATAAATGGATTAAAAGGCAAAATGAGGAAGAAGAATCAGAAGTAAGTAGGAAGTATTTAAGGTGTTTTGATGCCACTGCTCTGAAATATTAGCAGTAATGAAAAGCTCAAGGCGTCAGTTGCTCTGAACTGCTAAGGACAGAGAGGTAAAAGCCTAGAAGCCCTTTCATGTTTTTTTTTTTTTTTCTTTCCAACTCTAAGAAGTGATTAAAAATGAGTTAAGGAGAGTTTCCTGCTTGGATTCAATAGAGGAGATGGTGATTTATAAGGTAGAGATAGCTTACTGTTAAAGTTTGGTCAGTAAAGTATTTGATTTGTATCTCCTTATATTTCTTTAATTTTTTACTCTATTCAAAGCTGTATAATCAAATAGTCCTGGAACTGAATCTCAGTCCTGTGCCTTATTAACAATGAATTTACTGGAAAATGTCTTAATATCTTGGGTTCCCTTTAATTATCTATCAAATAGCAAAAAAGACACTATTTTTGTTTTGAAGATTTATAGATGGAATTTATGAACATATGTCTGAACATATCATCACAAAACAGTGATGATGATAATGGTATATTAGCCAACTTGAATCAAGTTATTACCATGTTTTAAGCAATGTAGTCCTTTATTTCATTCAGTCATCACATCTGAACTGAGAAATTGTTCATATTATTTCAGTTCAACAGCACTTCAAAAACTAAGCCATAAAAAGTATGACTAATTTGCTCAAGGTCAAAAGATAGTTATAAATTTGGAAATCAAACCTAGATCCCTAGCTTTGGAATTTACTGACACAGCCAGGATTTATTAACTATATAACTATCAGCCCCGTATTGGAGATGCAAATATGAGTAAATTTACTCTTAATCCTCTATGAATTTACTGTTTAATGCAAGGAGACAGTTGAATGTGTAGAGACAACTGTTGTGGGCATGGTGATGAAAGTATGCACAGCTTATCCAAGACTTCAAAGGAAATGGTGGCCATATCTGCTTTCAAGTTCCAAGGAAGACCATGTATAGGAAGTGAAGCTTGAGATACAGGTTGAAACATAAGTGGGTGCTCATCAGATAATTAGTGCTAGCAAATCATTCCAGGCAGAGGGAGTATCAAGTGCAAGGGCATGGAAAATACATATTGGGCAGGGAAAGAGGTGACTGGCAAATAGGAATAGATAAAGACTGTGAGGGTGAAATATGCAAATAGTGAAGGAAAACACACACACATGATCGAGGATAAGAAGAGCCTTGCATGCTATGCTAAGTGATTTGTCCTTTGTTGAGAAGCCAAAAGTTCTTAACCCTGGCTGCGTATCAAAATCATTATGGGGATTTTTGAAAAAAACACCCATATGTGCTTCCCACACAGATTTATCTCTGTAAACAAGACTGGCAATGAATTTTGAATACTCTTCTTTCTTTTGTGAAAACTCTTAACTGTTAAACATATAGTAGACCCACATAAGTATTGGTTATTTCCTTAACAAATGTGGTGGAATAACCCTTGTCATTTCTAAATGGAAATGCATGGTAAACTTTGGCAAGAAAAAATATACAAAAATATTGCCAAGAATTTCACAATATTAAGGGGAAATAAGCATTGATGATGTATTTTTCACATGTATAAAATTCATCTTAGGTTTTATTTGGTTTATGTAGGAAGAAACTCTGCAGTATAATCTAGAGACAATACTTTATCACTAAGAGCTATGCAGCACTTGACAAGCAGCTTTCATCTCTGAACTTTTTCATAGGCAGCAGTCTCTTGTCTCCGTCCTTCAAATAACAAAATCACTTTTCTTGGCATCATGCTAGTGCAGGAATAACTCTCAGGCAAAATCATTTAGGCCATTAATATTTAACCTGAAGTTTTCTAATTTATTACTATCATGGGAAAACATATGAAGAAGCTTAAAATAATAACATTTTTCCTAGGTTGGCACCAGACAGGTTAACTAGGTTGACTAGGTAACACTGGTCATTTTGTGGCCTTGGGCAAATATTTTAATTTCTTTGAGTCACAGATTCCTCCTTCGTAAAGTGCTGATAATCCTTGAAGGTTCTATTTTACAGGGTTGCTGTAAAAATGGAATATTGTTTGTCAAAACGTTTTGAAAATTGTGAAGCGTTCAACAATTATATTATTTCACATACTGTTTTACAGCAATGTTGACATCTTTAAACATTGCCAGTCAAGTCATTTAATCATTCATTCCACATTTACTGAACAAACATAACTGTGATTCATGTTGCCATTAAATAGACGAGCCATTCTACCTCCCATTTGAGTCAAAAAGAAGAGAACAGTGAAAGGAAGGACAGACAAGCCAATTGTATCCAGGTGTCACCATGATTGTACCTGTGCACACTTCAGCCCTGTAGCAGCATTTGACAGTGTGCCTTGTTCTGTGCTGCCAACATAAATAGTCTTGTCTTGGGGTCATTAGATTGAAATAAGGCAAAAAGGAGAAAGTAAGTCTACAATTCTGGATAAACACACTTAATCCTCCTTTCACCGCTAGAAGGTACATACAATTATTCCTCTTTTTATAAATGAGCAAAGTGAGGCACACAGAGGTTAAGTAACTTACCCAAAAGTACTCAGATAGGATGAGAACATAAAATGAAAAAGGCACTATGTGAGGGCATCTAGACTGAGTGATAAGATAGGGAGGCCAGGAGGAATTCCTTGATACAAAGGTCAGGAGATGGAAGTGACTTTTCATATTGACTATTGTATAGCAAATAGAAGTGTGCCATGCCTTCCCAAGTTATATCCTAGAAACATATGGACATGATTTCTATAACTAAAAGGCTTAGATATTATGAGCACAGAGTACAGAAGTACATAAACTAGTTATCAAAATTTAGTGTGGTAATTGCTGTCTGGTAGTAATGTGTTAGAGAGCCAGAGTAGCCCACCCCCTTTGGGGGGGATCAGCAGCAAGGCTGCTGTGAACTTTGGGTGAACTCCAAGAGAAGCAAAACCATCACAGAGGATTGTGTATGTCTTAGAGAAGAGCAGTCAGACCTAGTGAAAGATAACCAGCTTTCACTGTTCTTGCTGCAAGATAGTTGTTAGCTGAGGTGTGTTAACTGATGTATGAGAATTATAACCACAGGCTATTGTGGGTAACTACACCCTCCCTCTGCTGTGTGCTTTGTCAGCATATAAAATAAAGTACTCTGAGAGAGGATGGGGCCGGAGAAACTGAAACTTTCACTTCCCAGACCACCTAGCCCCGCTTTTTTCTGTTTGTCTTTGTGTTTTTCTTCATCCCCACCATTTCCTCTTAGGTCTTTGGACCTTTGTGCAGTGTGGGATGCAGCACACACCAGAGTAATGTGCATAGGATTTCCTGGGGGATGAGGAAGTGTGGTGTGACTTACTCTGCATGAAGGAGTCAACAGAGGCCTCTCACAGGACATAATGTTTGTTCAGAGCCTTCAACAATACTGTTTATGATAAGGGAGAATCAGCAGTAACAGGCATTTTTAAAACATGGAAGAGACCATTCAAAGACATAGAAGGAAATAATTTTGTATGTCTGCAAAAGTGCAACCCATTTGGTAGTGTCATTTAGAGGGCAGGACAGATTGGAGACAGGGGAGCAATTGAAAAATAAGGCAGTCCTAAACTGTTTATCACATCAACATGTTTCAGTAAGATCTTACTTTTGGACCATTTTCACTATATCTTAAATATCTTTAAATAATAGTTCATTTAATCATTTTTGGTGTAATATGACAACTTTGGGAAAAGGCATTTTGATTATATTAAGTATAACAAAATTAATTTAAAATTAAAATATAAGGCAATATTTTATCTTTTTATTTGAGAATTAATGTGTACATTTAAATTAATTAAAGCATAATATTTCTTTTCAAGTTTTTTTTTTTTTTTAAAGTACCTTGTAGTTTTTTATTTTAATTTGCAAATTTTACTTTAAGTTCAGGGATATATATGCAGGATGTGCAGGTTTGTTACATAGGTAAATGTGTGCCATGGTGTTTTGCTGCACAGATCATCCCATCACCCAGGTGTTAAGCCCAGCATCCATTAGCTATTCTCCCTGATCCTTTACCACCTTCCACCTCTGGCCCTCTGACAGGTCCCAGTGTGTGTTGTTCTTTGCCCCACCAATGTGTTATAAGTTCACATCATTCAGCTCCCACTTATAAGTGAGAACCTGCAGTGCTCGGTTTTCTTTTGCTGTGTTAGTTTGCTGTGGATATTGGCTCCTACTCCATCCATTTGCTTGCAAAGGATACTATCGTGTTCCTTTTTTTTTTTTTTCTTTTTTCCTTTTGAGACAGAGTCTTGCTCTGTCACCCAGGCTGGAGTACAGTGGTGCGATCTCAGCTCGCTGCACCCTTCACCTCTTGGGTTCAAGCAATTCTCCTGCCTCAGGCCCCTGAGTAGCTGGGACTACAGGTGCATACCACCACACCTGGCTAACTTTTGCATTTTTAGTAGAGATGGGGTTTCACTGTATTTGCCAGGCTGGTCTCAAACTCCTGGCCTCGTGATTCACCTGCCTCGGCCTCCCAAAGTGCTGGGATTGCAAGCACGAGCCATTGCCCCCTGCCTATTTCATTCCTTTTTAAGGCTGCATAGTATTCCTTGGTGTATATGTACAACATTTTCTTTATCCAGTCTTATCCATGATGGACATTTAGGTAGATTCCCTGTCTTTGATACTGTTAATAGTGTGCTACAGTGAGCATACACATGCGTGTGTCTTTAAAATAGAATGATTTATATTCCTTTGGGTATTTACCCAGTAATGGGATTGCTGGGTTGAGTAGTATTTCTGCCTCTAGGTGTTTGAGGAATCACCACATTGTCTTCCACAGTGGTTGAACTAATTTCCGTTTCCACCAGCAGTGTAAGTGTTCCTTTTTCTCTACAACCTCAGCAGCATGTGTTGTTTTTTGACTTTTTAATACTAGCCAACATAATTATAATTTTCAATAATTCAAATGTATATTTTAATATATCAATTAAAAGGCATCTTCTTAATATGACATTGATATATTTTAATATGTCATTTAAAAGGCATCTGCCTAATATGACATAAAAACTTCTTAGTGTTTCAATATTTGAAATTTTAACATATTTGCACTAAAATTCATATTGGTTTATTTATATAGTGATCATATCCTAGTTCTAAATAATGAAATAAAGAAGAGGTCACACTGCAGTTTCAAATACTTATATGTGAGTGGTACATTTTGTATGTTGAAAGCCCCTTCCCCAATAAATATTTGTAATCTTTACTATATTTTATTTTTTATATCAGTATTTTTCATGCTTTTCACTTTAAATAGTGGTATTTCTGGATAGACATTTAATACTATATGACTTAGAATGAACAATCGTAGCTAGCAAGTGGTTTCCAACTGAGAAAGAGGCTGGTTGGAGTGTTCACTTCGTCTACACTGACATAAGTCTGTATCATCATGGTCTCCATTTTAAAGTGAAACTATTTGAGTTTTTATGTAGTGATGTAAAAACTATAAATTGGAAATCCAAAGTTAAACTTTTTAAAAATTATTTGTACATTTAAACTTAGTATGCGCTAGAGCAGTGGCCCCCAACACCCGAGGCTGTGGACTGGTACTGGTCAATGGCTTTTTAGGAACCGGGCAGCATAGCAGGAGGTGAGCATTGGATGAGCAAGCATTACTGCCTGAACTCCACCTCCTGTTCCATCAGTGGTGACATTAGAGTCTCATTGGGGTGTGAACCCTATTGTGAACTACAGGTGTGAGGCATCTAGGCTATGCGCTCCTTATGAGAATCTAATGCCTGATGATCTAAGTTGGAACAGTTTCATCCTGGAACCCCCCCTGCTTCCAGCCCCCTACCCATCATCCATGGGAAAATGGTGGTCCATGAAACCAGTCCCTGGTGCCAAAAACTTTGAGGACTGCTGCCCTAAAGACCTAAGGCTTTTAGAAGACTTTAGTTGGGAACTATTGTTACAGTTTATTACAACCCATTAACAAGTATTAAGAAATGAGAAATATTAATATTAATAAGAATATTTTAGAATGTTTTCTCTGGAAATGAGGAATGTTATTATGGAGACTAGAGTCGGAGGTGTCAGTTAGAAAATAGTTGTGGTAGACTAGGAATGTGAAAAAAAGATTTCTGAGAAACCGTATAAGCTTTCTTAAAATTTGGTAGTTTGGTCCTCATGTTGGGAGGTTGTGGATGCTATTGGCGCCTACTGGACATTTGTTAGCACAGCAGGAAAACCATTATTAGTATGTTTTAGGGGAAGGATGAATCAGTAATCCAGTTAAAAAGATAATAATGATGAATGGTGGTTGGAGAGGGCAGGAATTGGTAATGAGAGACCATTTAGAACACTGTTGTTACTTTCAGGGAAAAAATTATCGAAGTTTAGACTAGAGTAGTGTCAGTGAGTATTGAGAGTCGATGGGTTTCAGAGGATCATGCGCTGGCCATTAAGTGCTCCAGTTCACAGGTAATGTGTGACACTTAGCTCACAACTCATTGGCTACAGCTGGTCCCAATCACCACGGTACAAGAAGTGCAATTATACTATGTACCTGGAAGTTGAAGATTTTGTGAGAAACAATAGTAATTTCCTCAGTTTGCCGTTCTGGTAACCAGATACACAACTCAAGCTGCCTTTTGTTGGCAAAATATACACACCTCTTGGGGTGTGTGGGGGTTGAGAATATTTGTTCTTTATCTGAACTCTTGATTTATTTGGAATTATTTATTTTTCTCTTGACTCTTGATTTCTATGAAGTCAACAGAGGTTTCACACCTGTGCTGCTGTTTTCATCTTTATTGGCTCAGCAAGTCTGTCAGTAGTCCAAACCACTCTCAGAGGAAGTTAAAATGCCTTTGTTATTCTGGACCTTGGGCTGGTTGTCGTGAGCAAGAGTGATAGCAGGAGTTTTAGAGAGCTGAGCAAAAGATGAGGAGATGAATTACTTGCTGTCTGACCACTGCTTATGTATAGGATGTCATTGTCATTTCTCTGCATAACTCAGAGCTGATCCACTGGGTGAAGTTACAGCTCTGGAGTGGGCAAGAACACTGTCAATTCAAAGCAAAGAAGGTACTGAATCCTGATTATTGGCCCACGTCTTGAGGTGGGACAGAAATCTAAATTTGGTAAGTTGAGTCATTAAAATGACTGCTTATCTGAAGGAGATCGAGAGGTACTTCCTTTGGGCTTTCTGTGGCAATCAAGTTGGCAAAACCGAACTTTAAAAAATCAATTGATTTTTGTTTTAAAGTTTTGAGGGAGCCCACCAGAGCTTTAAAAGTTGAAATAAAAATTATGGTAGTAAATATTGTTTTGTGATCCCCCAAAATCTGAGACAGGTGTCAGTTAATTTTTCAAGGTTGAGGACATGTGCCCGTGACGCAGTCTCAGGAGTACCTACTGATGTGTGCCCAAGGTGGTAGGCACATGTTTGGTTTTATACGTTTTAGGGAGACATGAGATCAATCAATATGTGTAAGATGTACATTGGTTCAGTCCAGAGGTGGGACAACGCAAGGCAAAGGCTGGACAACTTGAAGTGGAGAGGGGGCTTCCAGGTCTTAGGTAGAAAGAGACAAATGGTTGCATTCTTTTGAGTTTCTGATAAGCCTTTCCAAATAAGGCAATCAGATATGATTTATCTCAGTGAACAGAGGGGTGACTTTGAATAGAATGGGCAGGTTTACCCTAAGCAGTTTCCAGCTTGACTTCTCCTTTTACCTTAGTAATATTGGGGCCCCAAGATTTATTTTTCTTTGACAGTTTGTATAATATTTCCATCTTTGATTTCCAAACACGTGTTAAGATCAAATTTTCTAGCCAGCTTTGTAGTTGGGAAAGGCCATGTGACTAGTCTCTCCAATGAATGTAGATCAGAAGACATGGGTGTTTTACATTAAGTGCCAGTGTGACCTTTTCTAAAGTCTTGCTTTCCCTCTTCGATGATGACCAGCAGCAATCAGATTGGTGGTTCCTCATTTAGCTTTGGTTTCTGAGTCACTACTTGTCAGCCCATAAGGGAGATGTAGTTTGAGAGAGAAATCAAGATCTACTATTTTAAGCCTATTGGACTTTTGTCATTTTTTTTTTCTATATCATACCTGGCCTATTTTGATATATTTAATGAAAGTATACCTAAAACTTTTTATCTTTCTAAAATGTTTAGTAAAGGTGATTTAAGCATCACATTGTATTAATTTGCATTTCTTTGGAGGAAGGTTTAGTACCAGATTGTAACAGCACTGCCATGAAAACACTGAAGCTCCTGCTCTTGCCACCACTGTTGAAATTAATTCTGTCTATTCTTTATACCATCATTCACTCCAGATTAAAAATCCTGGGATGGAACATTCTATTGAGTACTCTATATCATGCGTTTGTGTTGTAGCTGCCAAGAAGCCAGGAGAGGAAATACCTGCCCTCCTTCAGATTCTCTGGTGAGAGGCAGCCTCCCATCCATCTTGAGATTTCTTCCTAAAAGAAAGGTCTGATTCAGGCAAGAGGTTTGAGGTCACAGGGATGAAAATGTCATCTCTGAAAATGTTAATCAAATTATGACAAAACTACAAATGCTATCAGTCTCATACAAGAACATGGAAGAATCTCATCCCAGCCCTCAGCATGAATTAATAAGGTTTGTACTTGCAAGAACCAAGATTGTGTCGACTAAAATAAGGATAGCTGTTAGCTGCCCTTTACCTGGTCTTTTAAATTCTCAAATTGGTGTGGGAGGGCAAGGGGTAGAGCTGTATTCTATGACAAGAGAAAAAAATACAAAGTGACATTGCTCACCAGATTATATCTGAGAGGTTAGGTTCCTGCAAAGTATCGCTTCCCTGCCTAACCTCTAATTATTTCTTTAGCACTACATTTTAACTCTAATCTTATAAACAGGCTCAGATGGATTTAGATTAAAATACAGGTACACCCAAAATTTCAACTTTATGCTGACATTCTCCCAGTAATTAATCTATTACATATGGCGATCGGTATTAATACCTTTAAGGGTTAATTACACTTTAACTGGTTTTAATTGCTCCCCTTAAGAATACTTTAATTTTATGCAAGATCTACCTTCCTACTCTATCCATTTTCCACATGAGAAGGGAAAATTGCCCCAGAAAAATAAAATCAGCACTATCACTTTGTCCAAATCAGAACGTTAACAGCTCTAAAAGCTATTAACACCTTGGATAGTGAGTATTTTGGTTTGCATGTGATGGCTGTTTACTCTTGATGTATGTTTTTAAATATCTATGGCAGCTTTTCTCCCAGCTGCAGTTTTCAACTCAGTGTCTTTAAAATTTGTTGCAGTCAGAAAATTTAAAGTGGTACACTATAAGAACCACAATTTTAAAAAAACAGATAATATTCTTTCTTCATAGCAGAATTCATACTTAATTTCTACTAAGCATCTGTATCTATGTATAGCATTTCCTTTCTGCAAGTTGAAACACATCATCTGTTGTTTTCAACTTGTCAAAATAAAAGTATTTGTACATGGGTTATTACTGCTTTTTTATGTTTGTTAATAAAAATATAGTGTAAAGAGGTTGATTTGGATAGAATATTCTTGATCAAGCTGTTGCTATTACTTTACCTATTAACCAAAGAGCTGTTTGTTTTGTTTTATCTTGTATGAGTAAGTACTCAGGGATTGGTTTTTGGCTAGAAATGAAAATTAATGAAAATATTTTGGGACTTGATAGCTGAGAGAGTATGGAATATCTGGAAGATATATGTTGTTTTAAATACATGTTTATTTAAATAATACTCTTAAATTGTACATTTGGAACATACATAGAACCCTTTTTAAAAAAATTATACTTTAAGTTCTGGGATATGAGTGCAGAACGTGCAGGTTTGTTACATAGGTATACACGTGCCATGGTGATTTGCTGCACCCATCAACCTGTTATCTATATTAGGTATTTCTCCTAATGCTGTCCATCCCTTAGCCATCCCTCCGCCCCACATAGCCTGGTCTGTGATGTTCCTCTCCCTGTGTCCATGTGTTCTCATTGTTCAACTTTCACTTATGAGTGAGAACATGTGGTGTTTGGTTTTCTGTTGCTGTGTTAATTTGCTGAGAATTATAGTTTCCAGCTTCATCCATGTCCCTGCAAAGGACATGAACTCATCCTTTTTATGGCTGCATAGTATTCCATGGTGTATATGTGCCACATTTTCTTTATCCAGACTATCATTGATGGGCATTTGGGTTGGTTCCAATTTTGCTATTGTGAACATGCTGCAATAAACATATGTGTGGATGTGTCTTTTACTACTATAAATGATTTATAATCCTTTGGGTGTATACCCAGTAATGGGATTTCTGGGTCAAATGGTATTTCTGGTTCTAGATCCTTGAGGAGTCGCCACAATGTCTTCCACAATGATTGAACTAATTTGCACTTCCATCAACAGTGTAAGAGCATTCCTATATTCTCCACATCCTCTCCAGCATCTATTGTTTCCTGACTTTTTATTGATTGCCATCCTAACTGGCCTGAGATTATATTTCATTGTGGTTTTGATTTGCATTTTTCTAATGCCCAGTGATAATGAGCTTTTTTTCATATGTTTGTTGGCCACATAAATGTCTTCTTTTGAAAAGCGTCTGTTCATATCCTTCACCCACTTTGTGAAGGAATTGATAGTTTTTTTTCTTGTAAATTTGTTGAAGTTCCTTGTAGATTCTGGATATTAGCCCTTTGTCAGATGAATAGACTGCAAATTTTTTTTCCCATTCTGTAGGTTACCTGTTCATTCTGATGATAGTTTTCTTTGCTTTGCAGAAGCTCTTTAGTATAATTAGATCACATTTGTCAATTTGGGATTTTGTTGCCATTGCTTTTGGTGTTTTAGTCATGAAGTCTTTGCCCATGCCTATGTCCTGAGTGGTATTGCTTAGGTTTTCTTCTAGGATTTTTTGGTTTTAGGTCTTATGTTTAGGCCTATGTTTAAGTCTATCTTGAGTTAATTTTTATATAATGTGTAAGAAAGGAGTCAATTTCAACTTCCTGCATATGGCTAGCCAGTTTTCCCAGCACCATTGATTAAATAGAGAATGTTTTCCCCATTGCTTGTTTTTGTAAGGTTTGCCAAAGATCAGATGGTTGTAGATGTGTGGCATTATTTCTGCGGCCTCTGTTTTGTTCTGTTGGTCTGTTTATCTGTTTCAGCACCAATACCATGCTGTTTTTGTTACTATAGCCTTGTAGTATAATTTGAAGTCAGATAGCATGTTGGCTCCAGATCTATCTTTTTGCCCTAGGCTTGTCTTGGCTATACGAGCCCTTTTTTTGGCTTCATATAAAATTTAAAGTAGTTTTTTTTTCTCTAATTCTGTGAAGAAAGTCAGTGGCAGCTTGATGGGGATAGCAATGAATCTGTAAATTACTTTGGGCAGTATAACCATTTTCACAGTATTGATTCTTCCTATTTATGAGCACAGAATGTTTTCCATTTGTTTGTGTTCTCTCTTGTTTCCTTGAGCAGTGGTTTGTAGTTCTCCCTGAAGAGGTCCTTTATATCCCTTGTAATTTGTATTCCTAGATATTTTAATCTCTTTGTAGCAATTGTGAATGGGAGTTCATTCATGATTTGGCTGTTTGTCTAATGTCAGTGTATAGGAATGCTTGTGATTTTTCCACATTGATTTTGTATCTTGATACTTTGCTGAAGTTGCTTATCAGTTTAAGCAGATTTTGGGCTGAAACAATGGAGTTTTCTAAATGTACGATCATGTCATTAGCAAAGAAAAATTGTCCTCTCTTCCCATTTGAATACTCTTTATTTCTTTCTCTTGCCTGATTGCACTGGCCAGAACTTCTAATACTGTTTTGAATAGGAGTGGTGAGGGAAAGCATCTTCATCTTATGCTGCTTTTCAAAGGGATTACTTCCAGCTTTTCCCCTTTCAGTACAGTACGATATTGGCTGTGGGTTTGTCATAAATAGCTCCTATTATTTTGACATACATTTCTTCAGTACTCAGTTTACTGAGAGTTTTTAGCATGAAGGGGGTGTTGAATTTTATTGAAGACATTTTCTGCATGGTATTGAAGTATTCATGTGTTTTTGTCATTGGTTCTGTTTATGTGATGGATTATATTTATTGATTTGCGTATGTTAAACCAGCCGTGCATCCCAAGGATTAAGCCAACTTGATGGTGGTGAATAAGCTTTTTGATGTGCACTGGATTCGGTTTGCCTGTATTTGTTGAGGATTTCGCATTGGTGTTCATCAGGGATATTGGCCTGTCATCTTCTTTTTTAGTTGTATCTCAGCCAGGTTTTGGTATCAGGATGATGCTGGCCTCATAAAAGGAGTTAGGTAGGGGGTCCCTCTTTTTTTTTTTTTTTAATAGTTTCAGAAAGAATGGTAACAGCTCCTCTTCGTACTGCTGGTAGAATTTGGCTGTGAATCTGTCTGGTCCTGGGATTTTTTTGGTTGGTAGGCTATTAATCACTGCCTCAATTTCAGAATTTGTTGTTGGTATATTCAGGGATTCAACTTCATCCTGGTTTAGTCTTAGGAGGGTGTATGTGTCCAGGAATTTATCCATTTCTTCTAGATTTTCTTTAAAATTTACCTTTATCATTCTCTTTTGTGTCTGTTTGATTCTTCTCACTTTTCTTCTTTATCAGTTTGACTAGTGGTCTATCTGTTTTGTTAATCTTTTCAAAAACCCACTTCCTGGATTCACTGATATTTTTGAAGGGGGGTGTGTGTGTGCGTGTGTGTGTGTGTGTGTGTGTGTGTGTCTGTGTCTATCTCCTTCAGTTCCACTCTAATCTTAGTTGTTTCTTGTCTTCTGCTAGCTTTTGAATTTGTTTATTCTTGCTTCTCTAGTTCTTTCAATTGTGACTTTAGGGTGTCAATTTTTGATCTTTCCCACTTTCTCCTGTGGGCATTTAGTGCTATAAATTTCCCTCTAAACATTGCTTTAGCTATGTCCCAGAGATTCTGGTATGTTGTGCCTTTGTTCTCATTGGTTTCAAAGAACTTATTTATTTCTGCCTTAATATCGTTATTTACCTAGTAGTCATTCAGGAGCATTTTGTTCAGTTTCCATGTAGTTGTGTGATTTTGAGTGAATTTCTTAATCCTGAGTCCTAATTTGATTGCACTGTGGTCTGAGAGATGGTTCGTTATGATTTCTGTTCTTTTGCATTTGCTGAGGAGTGTTTTACTTCCAACTATGTGGTCAATTTTGGAATAAGTGTGATGTAGTGATAAGAAGAATGTATATTCTATGGATTTGGGGTAGAGAGTTCTTTAGATGTCTATTAGGTCTGCTTGGTCCAAAGCTGAGTTCAAGTCCTGAATATCCTTGTTAATTTTCTGTCTCATTGATCTGTCTAATATTGACAGTAGGGTGTTAAAATCTTCCACTATTGTTGTGTGGGAGTCTAAGTCTCTTTGTAGGTCTGTACAAACTTGATTTATGAGCCTGGGTGATCCTGTATTGGGTGCATATATATTTAGGATAGTTATCTCTTCTTGTTTCATTGATCCCTTTTTTATCTTTATGTTTTTGAGTTGAAGTTTCACTCTTATTGCCCAGGCTGGAGTACAATGGTGTGATCTCAGCTCACTGCAACCTCTGCCTCCCTGAGAGCCCTCTCTTTAAGGAAGTCAAATTTAGCTTAGTTTAGTAAGAAAAAAGCATGTTTGTCAATTTTGTGAGGTAATTCTGTCAGTGATGTGGCAGTGAATAGGTAGCATAGTAATGAAGTTGGATGTGAGCCTGCAGAATTACTTTTCCTAGCAGGAGAAATTTGGCTGCAAATATTCTGAATAAAAGGATCACTCTAGAATGAGGAGCAAGGAATGCTGTAAGTACAATTATCACTTGAATTGGCAGCCAGCCAAAAATGAGCTAACTTGAGGGTATATGATTATCACTGTGAATATATCATGCAACAGCCTTTGCTTTATGATGCCTTAAAGAAAAGTATGCCTTAACAATGACAGTACTTAACAATAATAAGAAATATTCTTTCTTTAAATTTTTCTCCTTCTCTAACTTGAACTTTCTATTATTTGAACAAAAATCATTATTACTCAATAGATAGACTTTATTCAAATATATTTATATTTATGTAAAATTACAGAGTATATTAGTACCATATAATCATTTCCCACTAAACCTTTCTTTGTTTGAACCTAGCCCCACTTGGGTCCCTTGTCTTAACATAATTCCCATCTAGACTGGAGGAGAGGAGTAGGTTTGCTTAGTAGAAAAGATTCTGGGGTGTTTACTTTAAAACTGCCACCAAGTGCATCAGCTCCCCAGTAGCTCTGGTGTTAGGTTAATCTTATAAGTTCTCTCTCATCTTTAAGTATCTTTGTCTTTTTACTAAGAACGAATCCTAGTAACTTCCTCAAACTACGTGCCTTTCTGTAAACTTGAACCTCAGGTACCTGCCTTGTATTGTGTACCTCAAGTTCCAGTGATTGTGGTTTTCCCTGCCTACTATTAGTTGAACTTGCCCTGACTGACCCTGTGACAGCATACAAAAATGTATGTCGTAACATTCTTTCTTTGCCCTTCTAAGTTAGTCACATTTAAAATGAAAATAGCCTCTGGACATAAGTTACTTTCTCTAATAATTATGCTCTTTCACTGCTTCTACCTCCCAAAAATAAATGTCTTGCTGTATCTGGTTTATCTTATAGATATGTTAAATATGATAAGAGGGTAAATGTGGAATATCTGAGTTAGGATGAGGTAGTAAAGACTTGTAGCATGATTTTTATCAGAAAACAGTGAAATTATGATGAAATGTAAGAGTGCCAGATAATCTCATAAGGACTAAACAAAGATGAATCCTTTCTGTAATCAGTGGGTGAGTATACATGATGATAATTCCAACAGAACTTGACTTTTGAAAGAATAAGAGAAAAATATATGATAGTACTAGGAAGGAAGAAGTAGAGAGTGTGTGATTAAGGCAGACGTCAAGAAAGGAAATACAGCTGAAATAAAAAGTTAACCTGGTTGATCCCAGCAGGCATAATTGCATTCTAAAAGAAGCTGATCCTCAATTCATGTAGTCTTTGTGAGAACAAGCGATTAAATTATATGTAAATTGTAAAATTATTTAGGCCATTTGAACATGTGTAGATAATTAAGATATCTTGTACTTCCCATGAAAGTGTATTTGTCATGTTCACTACTATCTTCCCAGTACATAGATACTAGTTCAAAGATAAGACAAATATTTTTTATTAATGAGTTCTTTTTTTAAATGAGGAAAGAATGACTTTAGGAAAGTAGCTTTTATGATCAAAGAAGAAAGTTAATTTCCAGATGTTAATGGATCTCTTCTCCTTAGTTAGTATAATTAAGTGGCAGCATGTAAAAATTGTAAGTTGCGTTTCTTCAAATACAATTGGTCTGTAAGAATTCAAAGTGGAGGCTTAAAGGAGACTTATTAATTTGGTGAGCAGTTGTGCTAGGGTTAGTCTCATGCTGTGCCCAATTAACTTCTATTCAGTAGTGTGGCTCATATGCTGTCATATAAAGACTTACTATCCTATCTAGCTAGAAATGCAATAAAGTCTTCACGTCGGTAACTTTGATGGTGCCTCGCTGCTGATGTCGGTCTCCATGTTTCGGTAATTGCTCTCCGTGGATTACTGAGGTTTTTTTGGCTGGTTGGATGGGTTTGTCTTAGTTCCCTGCTTGTTCTGCTTGTCTTAACTTCCTGACACCCATCAGTGAATTTCAGTGATATATTTTTAATCTTTACTTGCTATGAAAACTAAAGTGTTAATTACATCATCACTTTATCAGGTGTTTCTTGATTTGAATTACTGAAACAGGGGAACTCGGCACATTTCCATATATCCTTGAAGGAATTTGTTGATATGAAGGGTAAGATTTGACCGGATTCATTGAATTGTGGAACATCTGTTCCCCTGATTCAGAACTGGCTCAACTTTGCAGTTATAGGTCTGGGATATATTGTGAAATCTAGGAATGGTTAGCTAATCTTGTCATAAGTAGTGATGATGTATTAGAACATCTGTTTGAAATATAGAGGATGAATCCACCCATATGTAGAATATGATGAATCTACTCATATTTTAGAATTATAGGGATAGAAAGTTATAGATTTATGAATACTTGAAGAATACAAAATCACAATGCTTACCTCTGTTAAATAGTGTTTTTCAATCTGCCTGTTGTGAACCAATAGGTTAATGAATAAGACAAACACAAAAGTAAAATGAGGGAATAGAAAATATAAAATTGCATCAGAGGCAAGTATTCTGTGAAATTTTGTGTTTTTTTTTTCTGTATATACTGGTCCCTAATATAAACTGTATTTTGATTGTGAGCAGCCAACAAGATTGAAAGCCACTGTCCCATAGCAATAATTCTCAACTATTAATTCACTACATAATGCATAATAATTTCCTGATAAGCTTATTTATAAATAGGTAAATAAGATAAGACAAAATGTATAAAACATGCAGATTGTGTGTCTCCACCATGTAAGTTTCTGACCCAGTCGGATTGAGGTGATTATTAACAGATATCCCAAATGACACTAAAGAAGATAGCCTTTATGTTACATTTTGAATATCAAAGTGCTTGTGAAAATAGTGGAAACTCTATTATAATTGTTATAATAAGCCAAACATACTTGGAAAAATAAGATGTAATTAAATCATTAAGTAATTTTGTATATCTGATATGTGGAAGTGATGCACAGTAGCTCCTTTGGTAGTTTGAGAAATTCCATTTAACTAATCCATCTAGATTTCCCACTTGGTTCAGTGAAAAAATATGAACCTAGAATACAGTAAGAGAGGACTGTTTACTGGGTGTAGTATACCAAGAAAGAAACTACAGGAGTAGCTTCAGTCACACTGTACCCTATCTTGTCTTGCAAGATATTTATTGTTTCTTACCATAACTAGCTGGAAAGGAAAATAATCTTGACAGCATTTCTTAGACCATGTCTTGACTGCTGCTGGAGTCTCATGTTTGGTTGTTTGATTTTTAGTTATCAAGTTGTCAATGGGAGTATACTGGGTCTTACTTGTCATCTGTATTGTAGCAGTGTAACACTCTGTCTTCCTGGATGGTGGTTCAGCTTTATTAGGGTGGACCCCAGCCTTGGTGCCTGTCCATCACAAAATGCTAACTGATATTTTTTAGAAACCTGGTTTATTGCTCATTTTTCTTTTTAATCCAGTAAAATGAAAGTCTATTTATTTTTGCTTCAGTTATTTTATGTGAATAAGAAAATAGTGTTAGCTACTATATATAAAT
Source organism: Sapajus apella (assembly GCF_009761245.1). Taxonomy (NCBI): domain Eukaryota; kingdom Metazoa; phylum Chordata; class Mammalia; order Primates; family Cebidae; genus Sapajus; species Sapajus apella. The sequence continues at coordinate 45,244,546 of NW_022436948.1, forward strand.
CAAAAATATAATTCTAACTAGGTCCCATTAATGAATAAAATACTGTATATGATTCTTGGTAAAACTTTAACCAGCATATTCATGAATTAACCCTAAGTAGTCAGTAATTTCTTTTTTCTTTTTTTTTTTAAACTGTACTTTATGTTCTGGGGTACATGTGCCGATCATGCATGATTGTTGCATAGATACACACATGGCAATGTGGTTTGCAGCCTGTATCCCTGTGTCACCTACCTCTGGCATTTCTCCCCATGTTATCCCTTCATGAACTTCCCACCCCCCCACTGTCCCTCCCTTACTCCCCCCAACAGAATCCAGTTTGTGATGCTTCCCTCCCTGTGTCCATGTGTTCTCATGTTCAGCATCCACCTATGAGTAAGAACATGCCCTGTTTGATTTTCTGTTCTTGTGTCAGTTTGCTGAGAATGATGGTTTCCAGATTCATCCATGTCCCTGCAAAGGACATGAACTCACCCTTTTTAATGGCTGCATAGTATTCCATGGTGTAGATGTGACACATTTTCCTTGTCCAGTCTCTCCTTGATGGGCATTTGGATTGGTTCCAGGTCTTTGCTATTGTAAACAGTTCCACTATGAACATATGTGTGCATGTTTCTTTATGTTAGAATGATTTATAATCCTGTGGGTATATACCCAGTAATGGTATTACTCAGTCAAAAGGAGTTTCTATTTCTAGGTCCTTGAGGAAGCACCACACTGTCTTCCATAATGGTTGAACTAGTTTACATGCCCACCAACAGTGTAAAAGTGTTCCTCTTTCTCCACATCCTCTCCAGCATTTGTTGTCTCCAGATTTTTTAATGATCGCCATTCTACCTGGTGTGAGGTGGTATCTCAATGTGGTTTTGATTTGCATTTCTCTAATAATCAGTGATGATGAGCATTTTTTCATATGTTTGTTGGCCCCATATATGTCTTTTCTTGTAAACCTGTTTTAGTTCTTTGTGGATTCTGGATATTAGCCCTTTGTCAGATGGGTAGATTGCAAAAATTTTTTCCCATTCTGTTGGTCGCCAGTTGACTCTAATGATTGTTTCTTTTGCTGCACAGAAGCTCTGGAGTTTAATTAGGTTGCATTTGTCTATTTTGGCTTTTGTTGCCAATGCTTTTGGTGTTTTAGTCATGAAGTCCTTGTCTATATCTATGTACTGAATGGTTGTGCCTAGGTTTTATTCTAGGATTTTTATGGTGTTAGGTCTTAGGTTTAAGTCTTTAATCCATCTGGAGTTAATTTTAGTATGAGGTGTCAGGAAGGCGTCCTGCATTCTGCTTTCTGCACATGGCCAGCCAGTTTTCCCAACACCATTTATTTATTAGGGAATCCTTTCCCCATTGCTTGTTTTTGTGAGGTTTGTCAAAGATCAGATGGTTGTAGATGTGTGGCATTGCCTCTGAGGCCTCTGTTCTGTTCCATTGATCTATATCTCTGTTTTGGTACCAGTACCATGCGGTTTTGATTACTGTAGCCTTGTAGTATAGTTTGAAGTCAGGTAGCATGATGCCTCCAGCTTTGTTCTTTTTGCTTAGGATTTTCTTGGCTATGCAGTCTCTCTTTTGGTTCCATATGAAATTTAAGGTGATATTTTCCAGTTCTGTGAAGAAGGTCATAGGTAGCTTGATGGGGATAGCATTGAATCTATAAATTACTTTGGGCAGTATGGCCATTTTCATGATATGGATTCTTCCTAACCATGAGTGTGGAATGTTTCTCCATGTGTTTGTGTCCTCTCTTATTTCCTTGAGCAGTGGTTTATAGTTCTCAGTGAAGAGGTCCTTTACATCCTTTGTTAGTTGTATTCCTACGTATTTTGTTCTCTTCGTAGCAATTGTGAATGGGAGTTTGCTCATGATTTGACTCTCTGTTGGTCTGTTATTGCTCTATAGAAATGCTTGTGATTTCTGCACACTGATTTTGTATCCTCAGACTTTGCTGAAGTTGCTTATCAGTTTAAGCAGATTTTGGGCTGAGACAATGGGGTCTACTAAATATACAATCATGTTGTCTGCAAGTAGAGACAGTTTGACTTCCTCCTTTCCTAATTGAATACCCTTTATTTTTTTTTCTTGCATAATTGCTCTGGCTATAATTTCCAATCTATATTGAATAGGAGTGGTGAGAGAGGGCATCCTCTTCTTTTGCTGGTTTTCAAAGGGAAGGCTTCCAACTTTTGCTCTTTCAGTATGATATTGGCTGTATGTTTGTCTTAAATAGCTTTTATTCTTTTGAGATATGTTCCTTCCATTCCTAGTTAATTGAGAGTTTTGGACATAAATGGCTGTTGTATTTTGTTGAAGGCCTTCTCTGCATCTATTGAGATAACCATGTGGTTTTTGTCTTTGGTTCTGTTTATGTGGTGGATTACGTTTATAGACTTGTGTACGTTGCACCAGCCTTGCATTCCCGGGATGAAGCCTGCTTGATCGTGATGGATAAGCTTTTTGATGTACTGTTGCAATTGGGTTGCCAGTATTTTATTGAAGATTTTTGCATCAGTGTTCATCATGGATATTGGCCTGAAGTTTTCTTTTTTTGTTGAGTCTCTGCTCGGTTTTGGTATCAGGATGATGTTAGTCCCATAAAATGATTTGGGAAGGATTCCCTCTGCTTGTATTTTTTGGAATAGTTTCAGAAGGAATGGCACCAGCTCCTCTTTGTACGTCTGGTAGAATTTAGCTGTAAGCCCATCTGGATTGGGACTTTTTTTAGTTGGTAGGCCATTAATTGCTGCCACAACTTCAATCCTTGTTATTGATCTATTCAACGATTCAGTTTCTTCCTGGTTTAGACTTGGGAGGGTGCAAGTGTACAGGAATTTATCCATTTCTTCTAGGTTTACTGGTTTATGTGTGTAGAGTTGTTTGTGGTAATCTCTGATGGTATTTTGTATTTCTGTAGAATCAGTGGTGATATCCCCTTTTTCGCTTTTTATTGCATCTATTTGATTCTTCTCCCTTTTTTTTTTGTTATTAATCTGGCTAGTGGTCTGTCTGATCTTTTCAAAAAATCAGCTCCTGGATTTATTTTTTTTAAGTGTTTTTTTTTGTGTGTGTGTGTCTCTATCTCCTCTGTCCTGCTGTGATCTTAGTTATTACTTGTCTTCTGCTAGCTTTTTAGTTTTTTTGATCTTGCTCCTTTAGTCTTTCAATTTTGACTATAGGGTGTCGATTTTAGATTTTTCCTTGTTTCTCTGGTGGACATTTATTGCTATAAATTTCCCTCTGGACACTGCTTTAAATGTGTCCCAGATATTCTGGTACGTTGGGTCTTTGTTCTCATTGGTTTCAAACATTGTCTTTGTTTTTGCCTTCATTTCATTGTTTTTCCAGTTGACATTCAGGAGTGGGTTGTTCAGTTTCCATGGCATTGTGTGGTTCTGAGTTAGTTTCTTAATTCTGTGTTCTAATTTGACTGCTCTGTGGTTGGAGAGACTGTTTGTTATGAATTCCATTCTTTTGCATTTGCTGAGGAGTGATTTACTTCCGTTTATGTGGTCAGTTTTAGAGTAGGTACAATGCAGTGCTGAGAAAAATGTATATTCTGTGGATTTGAGGTGGAGATTTCTGTATATGTCTATTAGGTCCACTTGGTCCAGAACTGAGTTCAAGTCCTGGATATCCTTGTTAATTTTCTGTCTTGTTGATCTGTCTAATATTGACAGTAGAGTGTTAATGTTTCCCACTAGTATCGTGTGGAAGTCTAAGTCTCTTTTTAGGTCATTAAGAAGTTGCTTTATGTACCTGTGTGCTTCTATATTGGGTGCATATATATTTAGGATAGTTAGCCCTTCTTGATGGCTTGATACTTTTACCATTATGTAATGCCCTTCTTTGTCTCTTTTGGTCTTTGTTGGTTTAAAGTCCATTTCATCAGAGATTAGGATTGCAAATCCTGCTTTTTTTGCTCTACATTTGCTTGATAAACCTTCCAGGATCCCTTTATTTTTAGCATGTTTGTCCTTGCACGGGAGTTGGGTTTCCTGAAAACAGCAAACCGTTGGGTCTTGGTTTTTTATCCAGTTTGCCAGTCTGTGTCTTTTTATTGTTTCATTTAGCCCATTCACATTTAAGTTTAACATTGTTTTGTGTGAATTTGATCCTGCCATTTTGATGCTAGCTGGATATTTTGCCTGTTAGTTGACACAGTTTCTTCATTGTGTTGATGGTGTTTACCCTTTGATACATTTTTGGAGTGGCTGGTACTGGTTGTTCCTTTCCTTGTTTAGTGCTTCTTTGAGGAGCTCTTGTAAGGCAGGCCTGGTGGCAATGAAATTTCTCAGCAATTGCATTTCTGTAAAAGATTTTATTTCTCCTTTGCTTATGAAGCTTAGTTTGGCTGGATATGAAATTCTATATTGAAAGTTCTTTTCTTTAAGGATGTTGAATATTGGCTGCTACTCTCTTCTGGCTTGTAGGGTTTCTGCTGAAAGATCCTCTGTGAGTCTGATGGGCTTCCCTTTGTGGGTAACCCGGTCTTTCTCTCTGACTGCCCTTAGCATTTTTTCCTTCATTTCGACCCTGGTGAATCTGATGATTATGTGCCTTCTTGTTGCTCTTCTTGAGAAATATCTTTGTGGTGGTTTCTGTTTTTCCTGGACTTGAATATTGGCCTGCCTTGTTAGGTTGGGGAAGTTCTCCTGGATAATATCCTGAGGAGTGTTTTCCAGCTTGGATTCATTCTCCATCACATTCAGGTACACCTATCAAACATAGATTAGGTCTTTTCACATACTCCCATATTTATTGAAGGCTTTGTTCATTTCTTTTCACTCTTTTTTCTCTATTCCTGCCTTCCTGTTTTATTTCATCAAGTTGATCTTCAATCTCTGATATCATTTCTTCTGACTGGTCGATTCTGCTGTTGAAACTTGTTTATGCTTCAGGAAGCTCTTGTGCTGTGTTTTTCAGCTCCATCAAGTAGCTTATATTCTTATCTAAGCTCTTTATTCTAGCTAGCATTTCATCTAACCTTTTTCCTAGGTTCTTAATTTCTTTGCATTGGATTAGCACATGTTCTTTTAGCTCTGAGAAGTTTGTTATTACCCACTTTCTGAAGCCTGTTTCTGTCAGTTCCTCAGATTCATTCTCCATCCATCTTTGATCCCTAGCTGGTGAGGAGTTGTGATCCCTTGGAGGAGGAGAGGCATTCTGGTTTTTGGTGTTTTCATCCTTTTTGCACTGTTTTTTTCCCATCTTAGTGGTTTTATCTATCTGTGGTCTTTGAAGTTGGTGACTTTCAGATGGGGTCTCTGAGTGGACGTCCTTTTCATTGATGTTTAAGCTATTTCTTTCTGTTTCTTAGTTTTCCTTCTAACAGTCAGGCCCCTCTGCTGCAGGTGTGCTGGAGGTCCACTCCAGACCTTGCTTGCCTGGGGATCACCCACGGGGGCTACAGAATAGTAAGGGTTGCTGCCAGTTTCTTCTTCTGGTATCTTTGACCCAGAAGGGTGCCTGCCAGATGTCGGCCTGAGCTCTCCTTTATGAGGGGTCTCTTTGGGTTTACGGGGATTTGGGAGCTGCTTGAGGAGACAGTCTTTCCCTTATAGGAGCTCAAGTGCTGTGCTGGGAGCTCTGTTCTGTGCAGAGCTGCTGGGCAGATACCTTTAAGCCTGTTGTAGCGAAACTCATAACCACCTCTTTTCACAGGTGCTCTGGCCTAGGAAGGTTGGCTTTACAGCTAGTGCTCGACTTACAACCACAATTGGTTCTGACAGACCGGTCGTAACATGATTTGGTCATAAGTTGAGTAGGCTATATGTACAGTACTGTGAAATGATGTTATAAAAATCTTTAAGTCATATTTGATCATAATTTTCTTTCATTGTTATATGTCATAATTTTGTTTGTTCATTTCATGTCATTTGTATCATCTCTACATCGTTTTGTTTCTTATTTTTACATTCATCAGGTTTAAGTAAAGTGTTTTACCTTACCAGTACAACTGGTTTAATATTTGCAAAACATACAAAATTAGAAAATACAGGTGCATACAAAAATACAAAATACAGGTGTAAAAAATACCATAGGAAACATTTTCCCAATTGCAAAACATATCAAAACATGTAAACATGTACAAAACATTTTATTGGCAGTTTTTGAATTTGATCTTCCATCCAAATATATAGCAATTTCTCCACTTCGTGGATGGGCCCGCTTCATTGCTTTGTTATAACTGTTGATCACAAGGGTGCAGAACCTTTCACAGCTTCACGAATTCTTTCTTTATCTTTCAAAATCGTCGACACAGTCGAGTGTGATAACTTCATATCACGTGTGATCACATTCACTTTCTTTATTCCTTCGTACTGCTTAATTACCTTCATTTATTGTGTCAAGATTGATGACCTTTCTTTCCTTCTTGGCAGGCTGAGGCATAGACAAAGACAATTTCCTCTTGGTAGACATCTTGGGAGGGGTTTGATGAATAATGTCCAAGACACAAAACACAAATTGCTGTACCGAGTCTGGGATAACAGTTGAAATGGTGCACACGGAGATGGTAGTGCTGCCGGAAGCTGGTCTGCACTGTTGTACGCCCAGCTGGGCAACGTTTGCGCTGCCAGACGTGGAGCAGTCGTGGCTAGCGATTGTGGTCGTAAAGTCAAATGGTCGTAAGTTGCATAGGTTGTAAGTCGATCAATACCTGTATTTATAAGTTCCTGACGTGCTGCTGCCTTTTTTCATAGATGCCCTGCCCTGCATGGAGTATTCCATTCAATGTCTGCCAGTGGAGGCATTGCTGAGCTGCCGCAGGCTCTTCCTAGCTGCTGTGTGAACTGTCATGATATTGGCTGACTGCCTCGGTAGTCGCAGATGCCCTTCCCCGCACTAAGCTGGACCATCCTGGGTCCAGCTGCACTTGCTGCCAAACTCTCAGTCCAGAGCTTCAGATTGCTTGTTTTGTGGGGGTGGTACTGACAGAGGCATATCAGCTGGCTCCCTGTCTCTGCCCCCTCCCTTTCAGTTGAATGGATGGCTGTGTCTCCCAGGTGTTCCAGGCATCAGTTGATGTGGCCGCCCAGATTTGTGTGCATTTCTGTGTGCCTGCCCGTGGCACCAGCCATGCTGAAAACTTGTGGTGCTTTTTGGCCTGGGAATATTCTGGTCTGTGGGCAGTGAAAACTTATTTGGAAATGTCATCAGCACTCACCCTTTATGTTATTCTTGCTGGGAACTGCACTCCAGAGCTGTTACTTTCGGCCATCTTGGATCTGGTCTCCTTAAAATCAAGTAGTCAGTAATTTCTTACATTTCTCACCCCGGCTCCTGAAAGAATATATAAAAATTGTTAAATAATTTTGGATATTTATCAAAACATAGATTGACACATTTGTTTATTTTCTATTGCAAAATGGTGATATGATCCAAAGAGAACTCAAAGAATCCCCTACATTCAAGCCGTATTTTAATGTTTCCTCATTGCTGTTGTGCAAAATAGAGTAATGTTTCTCTTAAGAAGAAAGAAAATGTATTTTTATAGAATAGGTAGGGCATGCTATGCTTAAATAAATAGGTATATCAGTATGAATAATTCATGAAATGAGGAAACATTTAAAAGGATTCTTTAGGATTGTAATCCTTAAGAAGAGAATTATACAAGAAGTTATTTTTGCCAAATAGGGAATAAATCATATGAAAAAATATGTATATATTTTTGCATACTTTGGAATGGTGCAATTTTATAGAAAGCCAAAATTCAGTTTCCCCTCTAAAGATACACAATAAAGTTATTGCAGGTCACTTACAATTTGGGCAGGTAATCTAGGGGTAGGTAGAGTAGAAAAGATCATGTTAATTTATTCAGTACACATTATCAGTAGCTTATTAGATAGTCATTTTACCAAAAACCAGTGTTAAGAAGATGGAAAAAATTGTTGGGACATGTTTGATAACATTCACAGTATTGTTGGACATAGCAAGGAATAGTCACCGGGAGTACTGTTAGCGACTGAAAATGTGTTCATTCTTTCTACATAGGCTTGAAATTTAAAGAAATTTTCAAAATTGTTTATTGTTTGCATGGGTATATATAGACAGTCTTATTTAGATAAGTATTTCATTAAATTTATCTTACAAATCAGATTTTGTTATTAATTTTAATATGCTTATTTTACTTAGTGAAATTATATGAATGTATATTAAAATTCTAAATGTGATAATAACCCTAGATTAAGTTTTTAATTATTTTTAATATTTCTACTTTAATAAAAATTTGGTCAAGTTCAAGTCTAAGAACGCAAGAGAATATGTTGAAATAAAGATTTGTGAATACTATTAGTTACCAAATCAATTGTTATAAAAGTATATACTGTAATCCTAGCAATTTGGAAGGTTGAGGCAGGTGGATCACTCGAGATCCAGAGTTTGAGACCAGCCTGGCCAACATGGTGAAACCCTGTCTCTACTAATGTGCGGAAATCAGCTGGGTATAGTGGCATGCACCTGTAATCTCAGCTATTCAAGAGACTGAAGAAAGAATAGTGCTTGAACCCAGGAGGTGGAGGTTGCAGTAAGCTGACATCTTACCACTGCACTCTGGCCTGGGTTACAGAATGATACTCCATCTATTAAAAAAAATCTTCATATTTTAAAAGGTTATTTGAAAATTTGATTACATGCTTTATTATGCTATAAAATACTAAATAATTCAAGAGTATTCTGGAATCCTTTGAGATAGGGTAAATGTGTCATGTTTATATGCTTAAAAAATAAGATGTATTTCATTTCAGGCTAGAGTTTACTTATTTTCCTTATTCTCAGGTTATCTGAATAGTGTTATACTTTTCTTTCTTTTCTTTTCTTCTCTTTTCTTTTCTTTTCTTTCTTTTCTTCCTTTCATTTTCTTTTTTTTTTTTTTTTTTTTGGACGGGGTCTTGCTGTGTTGCCAGGCTGAAGTGCAGTGGCACGATCTCAGCTCACTACATCCTCCGCCTCCTGGGTTCCAGCGATTCTCCTGCCTCAGCCTCTGGAGTAGCTGGAACTACAGGCACCTGCCACGATGCCCACTAATTTTTGTATTTTTAGTAGAGACAGGATTTCACCATGTTGGCCAGGATGGTTTCAATCTCTTGATGTCATTATCCACCCACCTTGGCCTCCCAAAGGTCTGAGATTACAAGCGTGAGTCACTGCACCTGGCCTATGCTTATATTTCTTATAAAATTTTCTAAGGTTAGTAATCTAGTTTAAACATTGAGGTTCAGTCATTACAGTCATACAAAATTACAGTCATAGCTGTAATTTTGCTCTTTGACCTATGTAACTTAACACAGTAACTGCTTTTTCTGGTACAATTTGGATAAAACTGGAAAATTCCTAGGGGGAAATATATGCTTATCAAAAGTTAGAGCTGTCTGCTTGGGCAGCCTTCAAAGCTGAAGTAAATAAGACATGAAGTTTAGCTTCCCAGCAGGCTTTAATTTAGAAATTGCTGACCAAATAAAAATGTCCATAGCCTTTTGTCATAAGATTTGTTCATTACCTTGGTCCATTTGAGCTGATTATGTCTGAAATATTCTAAAACTCAAAGGTAATAGCATTAAAAAGTGCCAGTTTAAATATTTTATTTATCAATAGAAATGTGGGTGATTCTGACTTGGTATTTATTCATTTCACACTGTGGGAGTTTGGATAGTAATATGAAACTCCTTATAAAATCCGTTGAATTTAAAATCAAGTTTTATAGTATTTTATTTTTACAAATCTCAATAAATACGAAGGCAATTCTTTTTTGGCTTTGTGTCAGGAAAAATTCCATATAAAGTCATGTAAACTTTTAAGTCTTGCTGTGTTAATTTTTTATAGTTGCTTATTAGAATCCGTCAATGGCAAACCAAGAGAGTGCAGGATCCCTCCAAAATGTCAAATCTTATTCTTATAAATTTTCCTGATTCTTCAACTTTCCTATTATTTTTCATTCACATGATCAGATAGGCCTTAGGCATAGTGGTTAGGTACTTGGGCTTTAAGCCCCAGCTGGCTGGAGTTAAATTCAAGTGGTCTTGCCTCTCACTAGCTCTGCTGCCTGAAGTTTCTTTACCTCTTCAGGACTTTGATTTCTCAACTGGTAAAGTGAGATTTATAGTAAGGCCGTTAAAAAAATAAATTTGAAATAAATAATAAATGAGGTAATGCACTTACAGCATGCTTAGCAGAGTGCCTGACATACAGGAATCACTCTAGAATTGCCAGCTAACATAATTATATTACACAATAAGATTTTAGAATGAGATTCATAAACTGAGCTGAAATTCCAAGATCAAGAGCAATATACGGGTGCCAGTAATTACAAATTTTAAAGTGAGTCACCAGACCATCCCTGTACAGCTCATAGTTAAAGGTTTTTAAAAATCTGTCTTTCCAGCATTACAGATGTCCAGTTTCAACTATAATAGATGATTTATTTGGGGATATTGGAAGGAGTTGTGCTTTGGAGTGAGTAGGGGTACCTTAGTGCCGGGGAACATTGAGGGGATAATTCAAAGATCAATTCATGTTTGCTGTGATTTGGGGAGCATGAGAATGATGTGAGAGTTTGTGGCTAGGTGACCTGAGACAGGAGAGCAGAGTCAGAAGATGGGCTGCACCAGGAGGTAGCTCCATAATTAGTGCCTAGGGGTCAGAGGTGCATATTTCACCGCCTGGATGTGGGTCGTTAAGAAAGAAACTGTCCTAGAAGCCTTTACAAAGCGCAGTCTCAAATGCTCAAATGGCTTCCTGGTGGCATGATGTGATCTAAGAAGTGAGGAAGAAGTTGAAAATAACTAATTGGAAGAAGCACAAAACTGAATTTTCCAGCAGAATTTTCTTAAGATGGTCACATAAGAGAGAGTCAGCTTCGGCCATCTTCTACTTCACTCATCCCATTGGATTGACTGTGGTGAGTGGCAGATTATGAACAGAATCTAAAGACATGCTCTTTCACACAGCAAGCTTCCAGGTTTTAAGCAAAAGCAAATTAATGAAGAAAAGAAGTGCAGAGTTGTAAGATTTTAGAATTTTGGTTTTTTTCTAGAGCTAAGTTGTCTAAATTTTTGAAAGAGAACATTTTATGACTAAAAACGCATGGAAAATTAATGTTACCACCTGAAATTTCATGGGAGGATGGGATAAAACTGGTTCACAGAATTTTTTGTAAATAAAAGTGGTAGAAAATAAAATTAAATAAAAATATATGTAAATAAAACAAATAAAAATACCAATCATCTATCAAAATAATTAAAATTCAACTCTTTTAAAAATAATTATCACTTAATATAATCAAATATGCCCTTAACAACTATGTGATGTAGTTAGAGGAAATATATTCTAAATCTTGTTTTCTCCTACCAGCATAAATGCTAATTAAGAATATAGAATTATTATGCCATAGTGGGAAAGGCAGTATGCCTGTGAGAGAGGTGTGGATTTTAATCTTGTGCTAATGATAATTACCTGAGTGGTCTTTAGTAAGTTTCCTAATCTTTCCAGGTTTCCCTGTTCCTCATCTGTAAAAGACAGCTATTTTATATTATTCAGAAAGTAACAATACAGATCTGAGGGACTATAAACTCCAATGATGAACAAATGTGAAGACAATATAAACAGATAGATGCAAAGTTTCCAATTAGAAGCAAAAATGGACTTAAACATGTTAAATATATTTAGAGGCTGAGAAATCGCTGTGGCCTTGATCAGTTGGTATAATTTTTTTATGACTGCTACCATCATTTCTTATCTGGACTCTTTTTTAAAAAATATTTTACTTTAAGTTATGGGGTGCATGTGTAGATCTTGCAGGATTGTTACATAGGTATACGCATGCCATGGTGGTTTGCTGCCTCTGTCCCCCAGTCACCTACATTAGGTATTTCTCCTAATGTTATCTCTCCCCAAACTTCTTATCCCCTGCTATCCCTTCCTTAGCCCCCCCACCCCTCAGCAGACCTCAGTGTGTGATGGTCTCCTCCCTGTGTCCATGTGTTCTCATTGCTCAACACCTACTTATGAGTGAGAACATGTGGTGTTTGGTTTTCTGTTCTTGTGTCAGTTTACTGAGAATGATGGTTTCCAGATTCATCCATGTCTTGCAAAGGACATGAACTCATCCTTTTTTATGGCTGAATAGTATTCCATGGTGTATATATTACCACATTTTCTTTATCCAGTCTATCTTTGATGGGCATTTGGGTTGGTTTCAAGTCTTTGTTATTGTAAACAGTGCCGCAGTGAACATACGTATGTGTGTGTCTTTATAATAGATCGATTTATAATCCTTTGGTTATATACCAGAAATGGGTTTGCTGGGTAAATGTTATTTCTATGTCTAGATCCTTGAGGAATCACCACACTGTCTTCCACAATGGTTGAACTAATTTACACTCTCACCAACAGTGTAAAAGTGTTCCTATTTCTCCATATCCTCTCCGGCATCTATCGTCTCCTGATTTTTTAATGATCACTGTTCGAACTGGCATGGATGGTATCTCAATGTGGTTTTGTTTTGCATTTCTCTAATGACCAGTGATGAAGAGCATTTTTTCATATGTTTGTTGTCCACATAAATGTCTTCTTTTGAAAAGTGTCTGTTCATATCTTTTGCCCATTTTTGATGGGTTTTCTTTTTTCTTGTATATTGGTTTTAGTTCTTTGTGGATTCTGGATATTAGCCCTTTGTCAGATGGGTAGCTTGACAATTTTTTTCCCATTCTGTTGGTTACCAGTTGACTCTACAGATTGTTCCTTTGCTGTGCAGAAGCTCTTAAATTTAATTAGATCCCATTTGTCTATTTCGGCTTTTGTTGCCAGTGCTTTTGGTGTTTAATCATGAAGTCCTTGCCTATGCCTATGTCCTGAATGGTATTGCCTAGGCTTTCTAGGGTGTTTATCATGTAAGGCCTCATGTTTAAATCTTTAATCTATCCTGAGTTAATTTTTGTATAATGTGTTAGGAAGGAGTCCAGTTTCAGCTTTCTGCACATGGCTAGCCAGTTTTCCCAACACCATTTACTAAACAGGGGATCCTTTCCCCATTACTTGTTTTTGTCCGGTTTGTTGAAGATCAGATGGTTGTAGATGTGTGGCATGACTTCTGAGGCCTCTGTTCTGTTACATTGGTCTATATCTCTGTTGTGGTGCTAGTACCGTGCTGTTTTGATTACTGTAGCCTTGTAATATTGTTTGAAATCAGTAGTGTGATGCCTCCAGCCTTGTTCTTTTTGCTCAGAATTGTCTTGGCTATGCGGGCTCTTTTTTGATTCCATATGAAGTTTAAGGTGGTTTTCTTCCAGTTCTGTGAAGACGGTCAATGGTAGTTTGATGGGGATAGCATTGAATGTATAAATTACTTTGGGCAGTATGCCCATTTTCATGATATTGACTCTTTCTAATCATGAGCATGGAATGTTTTTCCATCTATTTGTGACCTCTCTTATTTCCTTGAGCAGTGGTTTGTAGTTCTCCTTGAAGAGGCCCTTTATTTCCTTTGTTAGTTGTATTCCTATGTATTTTGTTCTCTTTGTAGCAATTGTGAGTGGAGTTTGCTCATGATTTGGCTCTCTGTTTGTCTGTTATTGGTGTATAGGAATGCTTCTGTTTTTTGCACATTGATTTTGTATACTGAGACTTTGCTGAAGTTGCTTATCATCTCAAGGATGTTTTGGGCTTAGACAGTGGGGTCTTCTAAATAATACAATCACATCATTTGCAGAGAGACAATTTGACTTCCTCTTTTCCTAATTGAATACCCTTTATTTCTTTTTCTTGCCTGATTGCTCTGGCTAGAACTTCCAGTACTATGTTGAATAGGAATGGTGAGGGAGAGCACCCTTTTCTAATGCCAGATTTCAAAGGGAATGCTTCCAGTTTTTGCCAATTCAGTATGATACTGGCTGTGGGTTTGTCTTAAGTAGCTTTTATTATTCTGAGATACGTTCCATTGATACCTAGTTTATTAAGGGTTTTTAGCATAAAGGGCTGTTGAATTTTGTTGAAGGCCTTCTCTGCATCTGTTGAGATAATCATGTGGTTTTTTTCTTTGGTTCTGTTATGTGATGGATTACATTTATAGATTTGTGAATGTTAAACTAGCCTCACATCCCTGGAATGAAGCTGACCTGATGATGATGGATAAGCTTTTTAATGTGCTGTTGCTATCAGTTTGCCAGTGTTTATTGAAGATTTTTGTGTCGATGTGCATCACGGATATTGGCCTGAAATTTTCTTTTTTAGTTGTATCTCTACCAGGTTTTGGTATTGGTATGATGTTAGTCTCGTTAAATGAGTTAGGGAGGATTCCCTCTTTTTGTATTGTTTGAAATAACTTCAGAAGGAATGGTACCAGCTCCTCTTTGTACATCTGGTAGAATTCGCCTGTCGTTCCATCTGGACCTGGACTTCTTTTGGTTGGTAGGTTATTAATTGCTGCCCCAACTTCAGCCCTTGTTTTCAGTCTATTTAGGGATTCAACTTCTTCCTGGTTTGGTGTTGGGAGGGTGTAAGTGTCCAGGAATTTATCTATTTCTTCTAGATTTACTGTTTTATGTGCATAGAGTTGTTTGTAGTAATCACTGATGGTAGTTTGTGTTTCTGTGGAATCAGTGGTGATATCCCCTTTAACATTTTTTATTGTATCTATTTGATTCTTTTCTTTTTTATTAGTCTGGCTAGCAGTTTGTCTGTTTTGTTTATCTTTTCAAAAACTGGCTCCTGGATTTATTAATTTTTTGAAGGGTGTTTTGTGTCTCTGTCTCCATCAGTTCTGCTCTGATCTTAGTTAACTATTTCTTGTCTTCTGCTTTTGAATTTGTTTGATCTTGCTTCTCTAGCTCTTTCAATTTTGACGATAGCATGTTGATATTATATGTTTCCTTGCTTCTCATATGGGCTTTTAGTGCTATAAATGTCCCTCTGGACACTGCTTTAAATGTGTCCTGGAGATTCTGCTATGTTGTGTCTTCATTCGTATTGGTTTTGAAGAACGTCTTTGTGTCTATCTTTATTTCATTATTTATCTAATAGTCATTTAGGAGAAGGTTGTTCAGTTTCCACGAGTGTGGTTTTGAGTGAGTTTCTTAATCCTGAGTTCTAATTTGATTGCACTATGATCTGAGAGATTGATTGTTATGATTTCTGTTCTTTTGCATTTGCTGAGGAGTTATTTACTTCCAATTATGTGGTCAATTTTAGAGTAAGTGTGATGTGCTGCTGGGAAGAATGTATATTCTGTGGATTTGGGGCGGAGAGTTCTGTAGATGTCTGTTAGGTCCACTTGGTTCAGATCTGAGTTCAAGTCCTGGATATCCTTGTTAATTCTCTGTCTCATTGATCCATCTAATATTGACAGTGTAGTGTTAAAGTCTCCCCCTATTATTGTGTGAGAGTCTTAAGTCTCTTTGTAGGTCGTTAAGAACTTGCTTTATGTATCTGGGTGCTCCTGTGTTGGGTGCATATATATTTAGAATGGTTAGCTCTTCTTGTTACATTGATCCATTTACTATTCTGTAATGCCCTTCTTTGTCTCTTTTGATCTTTGGTGGTTCCAGGTCCATTTTATCAGAGACTAGGATTGCAACCCCTGCTTTATTTGCTCTATATTTTTTGATAAATCTCCTAGATCCATTTATTTTGAGTCTATGTGTGTCTTTGCACATGAAATGGGTCTCCTGAATATAGCACACCTATGAGTCTTGACTTTTTATCCAATTTGCCATTCTCTGTCTTTTGATTGGGGCATTTAGCATTTTTACACTTAAGGTTAACATTGTTATGTGTGAATTTTATCCTGCCATTTTGATACTAGCTGTTGTTTTGCCCATTAGTTGACACAGTTTCTTCATTGTGTCAGTGGTCTTTACCATTTGGTATGTTTTTTCAGTGGCTGGTACTGGTTATTCCTTTCCATATTTAGTGCTTCCTTCAGGAGCTCTTGTAAAGGAGGCCTGGTCTTGACAAAATCTCTCAGCAATTGCTTGCCTACAAAGGATTTTATTTCTCCTTCACTTATGAAGCTGTTTGGGTGGATATGAAATTCTTGGTTGAACAGTTTTTCTTTAAGGATGTTGAATATTGGCCCCCATTCTCTTCTGGCTTGTAGGGTTTCTGCTGAGAGATCCTCTGTGAGTCTGTTGGGTTTCCCTTTGTGGGTAACCTGGTCTTTCTCTCTGGTTGCTCTTAGCATATTTTCCTTCATTTCAACCTTGGTGAATCTGATGATTTTGTGCCTTGGGGTTGCTCTTCTCAAGGAGTATCTTTGTAGTGTTCTCTATATTTCCTGGATTTGAATGTTGGCCTGCCTTGCTATGTTGGGGAAGTTCTCTTGGATAATCTCCTGAAGAGTATTTTCCAGCTTGGATTCATTCTCTCCATCGCATTCAGGTACACCTATCAAATGTAGATTAGGCCTTTTCACATAATCTTGTATTCCTTGGAGACTTTGTTCATTTCTTTTCACTTTTCTTTTCTCTAATCTTGCCTGCTCATTTTATTTCATTGAGTTGATCTTCAATCTCTGATATCCTTTCTTCTGCTTGGTGGATTCAGCTATTGAAACTTGTGTATGCTTCACGAAGTTCTTGTGCTGTGTTTTTCAGCTCCATCAAGTTGTTTATGTTCTTTTCTAAGCTGATTATCCTAAGTGGCATATTGTATAACCTTTTTTCTAAGTTTTTATATTCTTTGCATTGGGTTCAGACATGCTCCTTTAGCTCAGATAAGTTTTTTTTTTTTTTTTAACCCACCATCTGAAGCCTGCTTCTGTCAATTCATCAAACTCATTCTCCATCCAGTTTTGGTCCCTTGCTGGTGAGGAATTGTGATCCCTTGGAGGAGGAGAGGTGTTCTGATTTTTAGTGATTTTATACTTTTTGCACTGGTTTCTTCCCGTATTCATGGATTTATCTACCTTTGGTCTTTGAAGTTTGTGACTTTTGGCTGGGGTCTCTGAGTGGGTGTCCTTTCTGTTGATGTTGAAGCTATTACTTTCTGCTTTGTAGTTTTCCTTCTACCATTCAACCCCCTCTCCTGCAGGACTGCTGGAGGTCCACTCCAGACCCTGCTTGCCTGGGAATCACCTGCAGGGGCTGCAGAACAGTAAGGGTTGCTTCCTGTTTCTTCTGGTATCTTCATCCCAGAAGGCTACCCGTCAGATGTCAGCCAGAGCTTTCCTTTATGAGGTGCCTCTTTGGATATACAGGGGTCAGGGAGCCACTCAAGGAGGCAGTCTGTCTCTTATCAGAGCTCAGGTGCTGTGCTGGGAGCTCTGTTGTTCCGTTCAGAGCTGCTGAGTGGTGACATTTAAGTCTGCTGCAGTGGAACTCACAATGCCTCCTTTCCCAGGTGCTCTGTCCTAGGAGGTGGGGCTTTATTTATAAATCCCTGATGTGCTGCTGCCTTTTTTCAGAGATGCCATGCCCAGCAAGGCAGGAGTCTAGTCACAGTCTGCCTGCAGAGGTGTTGCTGAGCTGCCATGGGCTCTGCCCGGCTGCTGTGTAAACTTCCTTGCAGTTTTGTTTACACAGGTAAAGTTAGAACTGCCTCAGTAATGGCAGACTGCCTTGGTAATGGCAGACTACCTCGGTAATGGCGGACTGCCTTGGTAATGACATATGCCCTTCTCTCCACAGAGCTCTACCATCCCGGGTCAAGCTCAAACTGGTTCGCTGGCTGGGAAACTCTTGAGCCAGTGCATTTCAGATTGCTGTTCTTTGTGGGGGTGGGACCCACTGAGCCAGATCACCTGGCTTCCTGCTTTCAGCCCTTTCTTTTTCAGGTGAATGGCAGCTCTGTCTCCCACGCATTCCAGGCACCAGTTAAAATGGCTGCCCAGATTTGTGTGGGTTTTTGTACTAGAAACCTGTGGCACTGGCTGAAACGGCTGTGCTGGAAACCTGAGGCACTTGTCACCCAGTGGGCATCTACTGGTCTGTGGACCATAAAGACTGCGGTGTCTGGACCAGAGTGCTGGAGTGGCTGGAAAAACCCCCATTGGCCACTCTTGGGTAGGAGGGGATTCCTCTGGTTTGTTGCACTTCCTGAGTGAGGCAGCACTTCACCCTGCCTTGGCTTACCTTCCTGGGGCTACACCTACTGTCCAACCAGTCCCATTGAGATGCACCTGTACCTTGGTTGGAAATGTAGAGATCACTTGCCCTCTGCATCGCTCTTGCTGGGAGCTGCTCCCTGGACCTGTTCCTATTTGGCCATCTTGGCTGCTCCCCCTGCTTCTCCTTCTCATCTGGACTCTTAGAATAGCTTTCTGATATACTATGCTAGGTTCTGGAAAATTCAGTGAACAAGGTGACTAAGGTCCCTAAACTTATCAAGCAGTCTTTTCAGGGAGATAAGTCAGTAGTTGCAATAAAGTTATGCCTTTTGATGGTGGAAAGTGCATTAGTTTAAGGAGACCATTTAAACTTGTCACTTCTCCACCTTTAGGTGAAGGATACCAGAAGATGCTTCTAACAGGCACTGTCATTTAAGCTGAGCCTGAGGGCGAGTAGGTAGTCACTGAGATGAGAATATATTAGCTTATGGAAAGGGCCAAAGAATTTGATGTTTTTCATAACTTGAAGTAAATTTAGTATGACCTGGAGCACTGTCCTTGAGGGATGGAATAGTGAGAAAAAAAGGCGGGAGGGATGAGAACCAAGATCTTGCAGGGACACAGAAACATAACGTTGGCCACTTCTGAGAGTTTCTCAGAGTAGTTGTTGAATTATGTAATACTGGAGAGCTACCATCTTTAAAAGAAATGTAGGTAAAGAAATGTTTAATGAATAAAATGCAAGTACATATTTACAAATTGTGTTTGGTTTTTTGAATTGACCAGATGTTTTAGCTCAGTTTCATCATTATTAAAGGTGATATGGTAGGAGAATTTCAGTGTAATATTTGACATTTTGGAGTTGGTCTGGAGCAACTGGAGTTTTAAATTTCTAGAAAAAATGGAAATGCCAGTTTTTCTCAACGTGAGTCTAGTGCTACATCAACAGGGTGTTTGGGACAGGTGCAGTGGCTCACGTCTGTATTCCCAGTACTTTGGGATTCTGAAGTGGGCAGATCACTGAAGGCCAGAAATTCAAGACGAGCTTGGCCAACATGGTGAAACCCCAGAGGCTGAGGCACAAGAATCACTTGAGCCCAGAAAGCAGAGGTTGCAGTGAGCTGAGATGGCACCATTGCACTCCAGCCTGGGTAACAAAAGTAAGACTCTGTCTCAGGGAAAAAAAAAAAAAGGTGAAGTTTAATCTTCTGGACAGGATAAAGTCAAAATTGTCTCCATAAGTTCCTCCGTAAGGTTAGATCAGTTTGCTAAGTGTTCTCATGTTTTCAAACTTTTACATGGTACAGTGTTATTTAGTTTTTGAAGTATCTTATGCCCCAAAAAATCACCTCCTGGTGTAAAACGGCTTGTTCCACTTAAACCTGTTGCCCTCTGCTCCGTATTTATTTGTGTGTCTCCTGCAGTTCTTGGGTTTCGAGTACTGAACAGATGATTGGCAAAAGTCATAAGGAGATGCAGATGCAGAGAACAACTGCATCTATTGGCGTTTCTGACGTCAGTAGCGTCCTCACCTGGGATTGGGACCTTACACAGAACTATTCAGTTAATAAGGTTTTTTGCTTTATACATTTTCTTTGAGCACTCAGACTTTTTAAAGATAACATCATCCATTTCTCTCTAAATAAGGTGACTAGGATATAATTGTCCTTATAATAGAGGATATACCAGATAATTGCTACTGACCTCATGGTAGGAGCAATCTATTTCCTGTTGATGTCATTTTGACTTCCCTGTTCAGAAAAGAGACAACTCTTGTGCCAGCAGTAATGTGCAATCTTGGCCTGTAGCTGCTTCCATACCTCCATGTATTCACAGTTTGCTCCTCTAAGGCATAAAAGTATATCATCAAAATGTATAACTACAGCCTGAGAGCAATAATAGGTATGAAGATTTTCCAGTATTTTGTTTTATTTTTTGAAGTTTCACTATATCTGCTATCTAATAGAGCAGAAACGTTACAGAAAGACTGAATTTATATGAAAACCCAACCAAATAGGAGCTCTGTAGAAGGTATCCTTCTGGCCACTTCAAGATGAAAGTGTCTCATCAGTGGGATCCCTGTATTTAACTTCAAAGATCTTCTAGCCACTTCTATAGCTCTTTTTAAATGCTTTTAAATGCCATTTGATGTATTTTTTCCCCTCATTCTCCAACCTCAGTGGCCATAATGCATTGACTGTTTCCGTGTTGAGAGCACCATGTGATTTGTTTTATTCTGAATAAATAGTGCTTCTTTAATTTCTAAAAAATAATTGAAATAGTCGAGTAGGTTCAGATTAGTAATATGTATGTACATATACATTTATAAAAACAAAACTAATTTGAATATAGTAAATTCTAAAATTAGCATTTTTCTTTAGTTTTTTAAGTTTCTGAATCATTATGATTTCAATCGTTATTTTTTCTGCTTTTTCTTCCCTTCATGATCAGGATTTTAAGATAATTATTGTGGATTTGTCAGCGCTTTCACCCTATTCTAGTCAATTCCTTTGACACAATATGATACAAAAGCATGAAGTTTATCTTAGGATTTATTGTTTTTAGAAAACTGGATTTATAAAATCACAGGGACTTAGCTATTCCCTCTCCAATGTACTTTTCTCAGTATTTTACAACTAAAGTATTCTGTGTTTTTTGTTTGTGTTCTCTGAGATAATCAGTGTTATTTACATTTTGAGCCATTTACTAACTGCAGTCATGTGGATCTTGTTGTTATAAATTCCTCATCTCATTTTCAGTTTGTTGTTCTATTCAGTTAACCATTTTTTAAAGACTTTTTTAAAAGAATAATTTTAGCTTCACAGCAAAATTGAGAGGTTTTTATTTTCAAAATAGTCAATCCTGTATAAGACTTTAGGGATTAAAAGATAAATTTCTGGCTTTCAAGGAGTTGAGTCTGTGGGAGAACAGTTTCACAAGGAAATATATACATGGTGGTAAAATAAAGTAAGATAATTGCTGTTAGTGAAATATGTACAGATTTCAATGGGGGCATAAGAATAAGTGCATCTGCATCTTTTGGAGATAAATTGAGAAAGATTTTATAAGAAATTACATTTAGGCTAAGCCATAAGCGGTGACTGGGAGTCTGTTTGTAGGACCAGTAGGGTGAGAATATTGCAAGAAAAAGGAGTAGCAGGAGCCAAAATGTAGAGAGGTGAGAGTACAGGGTAACTCTGAGGATCAGCAGGATATCTGAGTAATACAGTGTGGGAAGGTGTGGTAGGCATGCTGCAGAGGAAGAGGTAGAAATTGGACAGGTACATGGGACTAATGGAAAGCAATTCAGAGTGTACCTTGTAATGCAACAGTTTTCAAACCATGTTCCCTTGGATATTTTGTAATAGAATATTAGTACAAATTAAATACAAAAGCAGATTTAGTGTCAAAAAAAAGTGTGGAGAATACTAAGTTAAAAATACTTGTGATATTTTATATATTTTTCTATTCATTATTATACAGTTTACATCATGAATCTATAAAAGATGCATAGAATACTTCAATTGTGTTTAATCATGACTGTTTGTTTATTTCTGAGATGGAGTCTCGCTCTGTCATCAGGCTGCATGATCTTAGCTCACTGCAACCTCGTCTTCTCCGGTTCAAGTGGTTCTCCTACCTCAGACTCCAGAGTAGCTGGGACTACAGGCGCACACCACCACACCCAGCTAATTTTTTAATTTTTTTATTGAGACAGGGTTTCACCATATTGGCCAGGGTGGCCTTGATATCTTGACTTTTCAAAAGAGATTTTCTATGATCTTGAAATCTAAATTAGATTTATAGCACTTCTCATAATATATAATTATATATTTATTTTATACTTTCTATTATTTTCTGTGTTTCACGTGAGATTGTAATTATCCTGAAGGCTGAGGCTATGTTTATTTTGATACAACTTTATACACAGAACCTAGTGGATTGCTTTATATATGTGTGTGTGTGGCGGGGAGGGAGTACCTGTATGTGAAATAAATAAATACACATTTGTAGCAAATATTTTAGGCGTTTTTTAAATGAAAAGGAGAAATTTGAAGAGAAAATGAGGAGTTTTTAACAGAAAATGGAGAAATCAGATTTTCATTTTAGGCAGACCATTGAGGCTGCATTTTATTCAATGAAAGGAACAAGACCAAGAGACCCTAGTAGAGTTAAGAAATGGAATTGGTAGGGGTTAGAAAGCCATATATTTGAAGGTGATTTTAAAACTTTGCTGTATTTGTCCTTTATTACTGGTGTAACAAGTTACCACAAATTCAGTGGTTTAAATAATACACGTTTATTTGCACAGTTTTGTAGGTTAGAGGTCTGACATGGATATGCCTAGGCTAAAGTCAAGGTGTTAGTATAATGGCATTCCATTCTGCAGGTTCTAGGAGAAAATCCATTTTCCTTGCCCTTTTAATTGTCTGGAGATGACCCATTTTCCTTGGCTGCCTTCCTCTCTCTTCGGAGACAGCAATATTACATCTCTGCCTTTCTTCCGGAGTCACATCTTCCTCTGCTTCTCTGGCTGTCTCTTCTGCTTTTAAGGACCTCTGTTATTACATTGGGCCCACATAAATAATATAAAATGTCTCCTTATTTAAAGGGATATTAGCAACCTTAGCAGATTAGTAACCTTAATTCCATCTGCAAACTTAATTTCCCTTTTCCGTGGAACAACATATTCATAAGTTCCTAGGATCAGGATTGGGACAGCCTGGGAGACAGGTGTACTATTCTGCCTACAACATCCCATTTGCAAACTGATAGATTTGTTGTGAATACTGAGGGATGTGTTAAGGATAGGATATGGGTTCACAATTTGTGTACTTGGGCAGATGCTGGGTCACACTTACTGAAACAGAGAAATCAGGAGGTGGTTCCCATTTAATGGGAAAACAGTGAGTTCAGATGTGAATGTGTTACATTGGAAAGGCCTCTGAATTGTGTCTGAAGCATAGGGGAAATTTTATGCTGGAGATACTGTTTTGGAGGTTGACAGCATTAAAATAACAGTTGAAATACCTAAACTGATAAATTTTCTTTGAAAAGTAAGAAAACAAAATACAGAAGAGATTTCTAAAGAACACAATTTTGCATTTTTCAAAATATGGCAGTTTTATGGAATATGATGAAATATGAACAACTGAAGTAGAATAAAAATATTAAGATAATTTACACAGAAACTATTTTAATTGGTAAATCAATGGCTTTTTTTTTTTTTTTTTTTTTTGAGACCAACTTTCACTCTTGTTGCCCAGGCTGTAGTGCAATGGTGTGATCTCGGCTCACCAGAACTCCACCTTCTGGGTTCAAGCGATTCTTCTTCCTCAGCCTCCCAAGTAGCTGGGACTGCAGGTGTGCTCCACCATGCCTGGGTAATTTTTTTTTTTTTTTTTTTTTTTGTAATTTTAGTAGAGATTGGGTTTCTCCGTGTTGGTCAGGCTGGTCTCGAACTCCTGACCTCAGGTGATCCGCCTGCTTTGGCCTTCCAAAGTTGTGGGAATACAGGCGTGAGCCATTGTGTCCAGCTGATGAATCAGTGGTTTTAAGTCTATAAAACTCTTATTATTCTTCATCAGTAAAAATTAGAACTGCAATATATTTACCTCTGTGAAACGCAACTTGTGGCCAGGCCTGGTGGCTCTCACCTGTAATCACAGCACTTTGGGGGGCCAGGGAAGACAGATCACTTGAACCTAGGAGTTAAAGTTTAGCCTATGTAATGTGGGGAAACCTCATCTCTAGAAAAAAAGTACAAAAATTAGCTGAATGTGGTGGTTCATATCTTTAGTCCCAGCTACTTGGGAAGCTGAGTCTAGGAGAATCACTTG
The DNA here is from genome assembly GCF_009761245.1 of Sapajus apella. Lineage (NCBI taxonomy): Eukaryota > Metazoa > Chordata > Mammalia > Primates > Cebidae > Sapajus > Sapajus apella. Next base: position 45,268,423 of record NW_022436948.1, read on the forward strand.
AGCCTGGGAGGTGGGCGTTACAGTGAGTGGAGACTGTCCCACTACAATTCAGCCTGGGTGACAGAGGAGACCCTGTCTTAAAAAAAAAAAAAAGCAGAAGTAACCTGGTCACTTATTACTGGACCCTATGCCTAAAAGTTTAGCTTCTTCCCCAAATCATGGGTCATAGTCAGCAAATGTCATTGTCCTTATTTGAAAATAAAATCAACCTTTAGAATCAGAATTTTATTCACATGTAAGAAACCTTGGAAAAAAATATTGGTTTATAAATCAAGTGAGTTTACAGATAGAAATATGTTTCTTTCCAAAAAAATTGAAACTAGGCCTTCCAAAATTTAGCTAATAAAGGACAAGCAATAACTATGGGAAATATATTTTGTAAAAAGAATCTGAAATACCAGTGTTATGGATGACAATATCTGTATTTGAAAAACAATTACTGTAAGTAGAAAAATTTATCTGTGTTTCTTCAGCACTGTTAAAATTTAAGTGCTTTAAAATGGGTAGTTACAATCATTCATTTATTAAGTGGAAATAGATCTAGAGAATTAAAAAAAAATAAAACAGGATCACTCCTGTCCAGTAACTTTGTGCTCTCTAAGAATTCTTTATCTGTAATTTTGTCTTTTGAATGGATTTACCTGCAGGGAAGGAGATTCCCTGGGGAGACAAATCATCAGTGAATTAATAAATTCATCGTTTATAAATGAGTCTCCTGTATGCCTGATTAACAAGAACCAGCCTCTTAAAGTACGGTTATGCCTCCTTGGAAGGATAAAAATTAATCTTCTAAGTCACAAAAGCTGAGGATAGAATTTGGAACCTGATGATTTCTCTTAGTCATCAAAATATTAATAGTTTCTGAACATTATAGATTTTTTGCCATAATCTATGTCTTGGGTAATCAATAAGACAAGAAAACTGATCAATGTCTTATGAATGCCTACATTTGCTTTTTTATGCTTAATTATACTTGGGGAACCCATGTTGAATAAAATGTTTTCTATTTCTTAAATGTTCAAATGTCATTATCTTTTCTTTTGCATTTACTTTATGGCAGAAGGTTCTGATGATAAACAATTTGACAATAGTACTTAATGATTTGCTTCCCTACAGGATAATGATAATAATGCTTTCATTGTATTTTATTCTTTATGCCAACCATAAAGCTTCCATCTGTCATTCTTTTCTCTATTTTGAAGCCATGCTGCTCTTGGCATGGGTCACATTTGTAAATGTTTCATTTATGAACCATTTCTCCTCCTGACTCCTCTGCAATACGGAAATATGCCAAAAAAGATTAGCTGTCTTACAGTTCATGTGTCTCTAAATTTGGCATCACATTCACTATGACATTTCCTCAGTAGTTTCCAGTAGAAACTTGCCCTACAAAATTCTCATGATTTTATTTATCAAATAATTGTGCTAAAAGCTGTTTAATGTGTAAATGATATGACAACTGGTTGTCTTAATATTTTATTTAAGTCTTCACATTTTTCCTGCCCATTTCTCTCGTTACAGACTACGTTCTATTCTACAGGCAATATTATATACTGAACTACTGCAATCCAATTTAGCTATACACATGACAACACATAATTTTTAGACAGTCAAAGATGTTGAAATTGGGGTAAAATGATTAGAAACTAACATTTTCATTTAAATTATTTTTGTAGCATCTCCCCAGGATGTATATTATTGTATTCGGTTTTATGACCCAATAACAATGTTTTGTAAGCAGGTGACTGTTAAATCTGAATGTTCATGAATATAATTTAGTTAGCTGCTTGAAGAATATTGGCAGTACACCTTCACCATTTTTAGCATCTAACAGAACTAAAGTATAGATGATATTTCAGAAATCAGCTGGAGAAAGATGATTGGGGAGTCTAAGAAAACAAAACAAAACATTGTTCTTAGATCTCTCTTGAAGACTCATCAGGTGAATTAATTAACAAGACAGACTCAAAGGTTTGAAGAAGAGGCAGTCATGACCCATGACATAGCAAGCAAACTTTTGTGTGTTACCCTTATTTTTATATATAGGGTAGCCATGCTACTCTAGTAGGGTGGGTAAGAAGATCAGAGTTCACTGAGAGCCAAGTTAAGGTTGATACTATGCTTAGTGAGTTAGGGTAGAGCAACACCCACAATTAGTAGAATAAGAAATATGACCTGGTCAAGCACACAGTATTAAAGCAAAGTCTAGAACTTAGGAAATAGATAGGAAAGATGTAATCTAAACAGTACGAAATTTCTTGGGACATGTTAGAAGTTGGAGTTTTAGGAAATTTCTTTCAATATATTTCTATGAAAAATTGTTTGTGTGTTGTGAAAATAGATATTCCTTGAAAAAGTCCCAAGTCACTGTTACCTGAAAGGCCCTGTAATCAATTCATATTTAACTTGGATAAATAAATCATGCAAAAAGGAAGGGAAGAAATGATTATTCACAAGCACATTTGTATACTGTTTTAAATTGTTTTCTTCATAGGATGGATGTTTTGAGTTGATTATCAGATAATGGGGGGATAATTTGAACACTGTACACAGTCAGAGATGGGGATACGTGTCCAGGGTTTGGATTGAGAGTGAGCAGTCTGAGGGCAGTCAGTACTTCAGGGGCTGGGCCCAAGATGGAACAGAGAAGGCAGCTCCAAAAGAAAAATGTGTGTCTTCTCACAACCCATTCTGTGCTCAAAACAAATGTCCACTTTGATTTTATTATTTTCTAGAGACTGCTTTGCCTCTCTACCACCTCTCAGAAAGATCATATGTAAATAGCTTTTGACTTTTTTCCATCGCAAACCAAGTTGGCTATTTAAATTTTACCCAGCACCTGCCTTCTTGCCTACACTGTACTGCTTTTTCAGTAGTTGATTAGGAACGTTCTTTTCTAAGACATGCATTTCCTCCTCATGCTTCCTTCTGATTACACCATTCATTCATTCATTCATTCATTCATTTTCTTCAACAGATACCCACAAACTCTCCCCAACACATGCACTCACACACATGTTCAAATAATAACTATAATTTTGGTGTCTTGATTTGGCTATAATTTCAATGGACAAAAGATTTCTGTCATTTTCAAGTTGTTGAATATGTATTTGTTTCAAAGTTGTGACAGCACAATTAAAATTTTAATTTGGCACTTTCTTATTATTTCTGATGACTCAAGGTTAGATTACAAAAGTGTTTACTTCTGATAATGTTTAATTTTTTTTTTTTTAACAGAGTCTTGTTCTGTCACTCAGGCTGGAGTATAATGGTGTGATCATGGCTTGCTGCAGCCTAGAACTCCTGGGCTCAAGCAATCCTCTCATCTCAGTAATGGAGACTACAGACATATACAACTGTTCCTGGCTAATTTTAATTTTTTAATTTGTAATTTGTAGAGATAGAGTCTTGGTGTGCTGCCTAGGCTGGTTTACTTCATTTTTAAAACATCTCCCACTCTATGTAAAACAATATCTCTTTGGACAAATTTAGCAGACATTTCCTATGTTTGGGATTGTTTTGCAGAGTATCCTACAGGTAGGAGATTATTTCCTTTTCTGTTGACCACTGGGGTGCATTTAGGCCTTGGCACATGTATAAAAAGTGAGATAAGTGGTACAATTACAATTTTGATAGTGATTTTAATGATGTGATATGGGATATCTGCCCTTTTAAAAGGGCAATTTAATTCTACACAATCTACTAAATAGCTGTAGTCATGATTGTCAGCACCTTCTAAATAAGGACATTTTAATCTGATCTGCTATATATGTGTTTGATTAAACTATGACATCTGAGTTGACACAAAAATCCTAGTAACAAAAGTCATAAACTACACAAGTGTTATACCTTGAAGGTAGGCGTTGTAACTTATAGACTTGCTACATCGTACAGTGTCCAATATAGAGCCTTAAATATAACAAAGACTCAGTAAATGTTTGTTGAAATAACATCAAAATGTATTATGTAAAATCAGGTAATATTTATTGACTGCTTCCGTCCGAGTTAGGGAAGTTAACATCTGTTTTCGTTGTGTCCATGTAAGTGTAGTGAAGGGAATAAACAAAACTGCAGGAAGAAAATCTTTTCGTTTTCAAGAAAAAAGACAAACTTTCATTCTCATAATTATTTTTCACAGGCTTAAGTAAATGTTATTTTTTTCCTTTTCAGTATAAAGCCATTTTTTTTTAGTAATGGCTTCAGTAGTTTCTTTTAGACCTTTCTTCCATTTTATAGAAATGACTTTGCATTGAGATGGCCATTATATTGTAGACAGGACTTTCAAATAAGTAGTTATAATCTATTTTATTAGGACTGTTAAACCAATGATTTAAGTATATTTCAGACCTTAAGTTTGATGATATTCTTCAAAAAATTGGAAAATGTCCAAAGCCCATAAAAGACAAGTGAGAATGTAAGAAAGGTTAGAACTAGAAAGGCAAGACACATCTTTGATGCTGTGTAAGCAATGGGGAACATGTTCAATGGTTTGAGCTAAATGGGGCACTTCTTTGTTAGAGATGAGAGACTCACAACATTTATTAAATGTATAACTAGAAAATCTAAGACTATAGTCAAATAGTCTTTTCTACCTATTTAATCCTTGAGTAATTGAGACATGTAAATAATATAGATGTCTAACGAAGTAACCTAATTTACTTACAAAGTGCTGAAAATGTCAAAATGGAGTGATCTAATGCTGTTAATTAGGGACATGCCAAATTTTCTTTTACTCATTTTTAACCACAGAGATAACAGAACAATTTTATAGGAAAGCACATCTTCTGAGGCAAGTCATTAATAAGTCTCAGTGACCTTGCTCCAGAGCCCAGGAGGGAACCTGTAGTTTGGTGACCTTGTGATAGATCACACCCACACCCGAGTTATCCTTTGGTCTCTGTGGTAAGTGCTGGTAATAGCAGGTTTTAGGAATGATTATAAGCCTGAAGCAAATATAGCTCTGTTAGACAAGATGAGGATCTGGAGGTTCTTGGAGTGAGTAAAATAAGAAGGTATGAAAGTCAAGATGAACATTACTAGTTACATTTTAATCAACTATTAACCATTCATTATTTGCGTAAGGTTTTCAGTAATAGTTCTTGCTCTAGAGTAAAAATTGCCTTCTGAATAAGAACAAACTGCTTCACTTGATTTATCCTGAAAGTAATTTAATTAGGTAGAATATTATATAGCTTGAGTGTTTTGCCCTTTTTTTCTATTTAAGGTAACAGTGAAGAAAAAATCATTTTTGGTTTTTATAGCTTATTTTAGATGACCAAGAGAATCATCATCTATTTTTAAGAAGGGACAGAGACAGATATTTGAATGTTTTCTGAAAAAGATGTTCTCCAGTAGACTAGAAAACTGAAAGGTGTAAGTTTAAAAGTTCTAGACTTGATTTTATTTTCTATTTTGAAAAAGCTAACCTCATTATGCTCATATTAGCTTATACTTCAAAATAGGATTTCCAGTCTTGGATGTAACTGCAGGGATAGATGAAATTAATCATGAATGCCCTCTATGTTAAAAACAAGGAAACAAGCAAAAATGACAAAAAATAAGAACAACCACAACAAAAGAAAATGCTATAAGTGTACCCAATGAACAAATATTGATCTTGGGTTCTAGATAAGAGTAGTTTCATTATTTTTAAGAAAGTAGGATTTTATTTGGAAGATTTTACCTTAAAATATTCCCAATACAGGGAGGGCCATACCAGGAGTAAACATAATTCAGTGTCTATTTAAAGCAATCTATGTTAGACTTTTTTTCAGAATTAAATATTGGTTCTAACTCTATGTGAAGGTAGATACCCATATATATATATATATCTGAAAATAAAAATTTTTGGTTTTTATCTTTCAGAAATATACAGTGATGTCAAAACTGGGTTAATTTGATAATCTAAATGTCAGTTTAAAGCATTTAAACAGTATTACATTCAAATGTACTACTTCTAAAATGTAATGTATAAAGGTGCATGTTTGTTTATATATCTATAATTTGAAGTATTCTCTGTATCTGGTCATGATGTCAGAAGTATTGCCTTTGTTTGGTTTTTTTTGGAACTATGGGAGGTTTACAGTTAGTGGAACATAGAAGCATCATAAATCTCTACTGATGTGTTGTTACTGACCTAGTAACTTGCTGTGCTGGATGCTAAAGGAAGAAACCTCTTACTTTTTTTTTTTTTTTCATAAAGCTTGTTAGAGAAATTTTTCAAACATGTATTTATGATTGTCAGAACTTTAAAAGATATTGATAAATCTTTGGACTCAATTCACATGACATTGACTTAAATTTTTACAACAAAATTATCTTAAAAGAAGAGTGACTTTCTTAGTGGCTTAATTTATCTCTTTCTTATTTAATTTTTCAAAGTGATATACAAATAAAATCTCATCCTTTTCTTACAGTGCTATTTGAATATAGATGATCTATTATATACTATAAATCAATATGCTAATTGTTTTTAAACTAATACCCTTTAGATTTACTAAAAATGACATAAAGATTGATAAAATATTTAAAGACAAGAAATTAATATTGAGCTTTTTATTCCCAGGTAATCATTTCTTATGTATTTAATACAGTACTATTAAATTTTTATCAGTTGATATTTTCTTTTAAAACATGAAATTTTCTTATAATTTGCAAAAGCATGAATAAAGGCAACTTTGATAAACTAAAAGATATGTTCGGAAAGAAATATAATATGCTGGAAAATTTTTCTATAAGTTAATAGGAAAATTGTATGCAGTTTTACAGACATGTTCTACGCACTATGTTGCTTACGAAACAAAACGTGTATTTTCAAAACTTTATTTTGATGGCCCCAGCCTATTATTTATTTTTTGTTTTACCCAATTCCTCATTTATTATGCTATAAATAATAGATGTTAATCTTACTATTTAAACATTGCTATTATATTAAAAATAGAAAAATACTGGCTTTTTAAAACTGATGTTAATGCTGATGTAGTTTTTTTCTTCCTACTGAGTTTACAGTGTTTTTGCATTCTGGTAGGGACTAGATAATTTTTGTTTGAAGCCAGCAGGAGGAGCTCTCACCTTGCTGGGTTCAATGTAATTAGTGTACCTAAAAAAAATCTGAATTTTTGGGGTTTTGTATGTGAAATGAATGATAAAATTAAAATACGTACTACATATCTCCAAAATTCTAAATTTTATTTTAATATTAAAGTATCATTCACCTGTCTGAAATGCAAGTTTGGAATCTTATTATTTTTAAGAATTTTTTTAGCGGTATGATTTCAATTTAAAGATATAAAGCAGTTAGGTAAATCTTGTTTCTGGAAGCTACTAGAACTACCACATTTTCCTAAGCATTTGCACTGTAATAGGTACATACATATTTTCCTTCTTTGTTTTGAAGTAAATATACTTCACAGTTTACAATTATGAATACTGAGAACAAAGCAGACTTAATATGTTTTGGAAACAATAATTATATGAATGAATTAACTTATTGGTTATAATTCCCATATAAAACTTATAAATAGGAAATAGCTGTTGATAGATTTCAGTACGCATTCGAGATTTGCAGATACTTAGCTCCAATGAACCCTTTGATTTGAATGTTGTGATTTGTAGGTTGTACAAGGGAATTCTCTGCAGAAATCTTTGATAAGAAAATTAGAATGAAACTTCCAAGCATTAAAAGAAAGAAAAAACAAAACAGTGTCTTCTGTGTAAATTAAGAATGCATACAGTTCTGAGAAACTGTCACCACCAAGAGAAGCCTAAGGAGACATGACAATTCAGAATAGAAAAATCGCAGCAGGTGAAAAAAAAAAAGGCAGTGGTAAGGAAATCTGAATAAATTGTGAATTTTAGTTAATCATGATGTGTCAATATTAGTTCATTAATTGTAACAAATGCATCCTATTAATGTGAGGTGTTAATAATACAAGAAACTAGGAATGGGGTAGATGGAAACTGTACAATCTTCCAATTTTTCTGTAAGTCTAAAACTGTTCTAAACAATAAAGTCTATTTTTTTTCTATTGTACTTTGGGCCCTGTGGTACATGTGCACATCCTGCATCCTGCAGGATTGTTGCATGGTTACAAACATGCCATGGTGGTTAAATAAAAAAAAAAAAAAAAAGAAATACTGATGTTTACCTCCATTAAGTGAAGTACATATTAAAACAATAATGAGATACTGTTGCACACCTGATAGAATGACTTTAAGAAACTGGACAAAACCAAGCCCTGGTATGTACAGGAACGGGAAAATCATACATTTCCCTATTTCTCAATGTAAAATTTCACTGCAGTTTTGGAATCCAGATAGATAGTTTATTTAAAAAACAAACTTTTTTTTTTAATAACAGTAATTCTACTCCTAGTTATTTACCCTGGAGAAAGAAAAACAGGTTCATATAAAAATCTGTATAGGAAAGTTTAGAGTGGCCTTATATATAATGTTTTTAACTGGAAATAGCCCACATGTCCATCAACTAGAGAATTCCATGCAGTGGAATAGTTTTCAGCAATAAAAAGGAGCAGTTGAAACATGCAGGCCCAAATGTATAGGCTAAGTGAAAGAAAGCATGCTCAAAAGGCTACATGTTATGTGATTTCATTTATTCGACATTGTGGAAAAGGCAGAGCTACAAAGAAAGAAATCAGATTAGTGGTTGCCAGAGGATGGGGTAGGAAAGGGATTCCTTATAAAGGGCCACAGGAAATTTTGGGAAGGTAATAGACATATTCTGTAGTTTGACTGTAGCCATGGTTACATGGGTGTATGAGTTTGTCATGATTTACAGAAATGTACACTGAAAGTGGGTGTACTTTGTTGTAAGCCAAACAAATTTTAATAAATTTTTTGATAAACAATTGGGAAATTTATAGATTAAAATGCACTTGAACAGAAATGCCAACCAACTTATTAGTACTTATTTAAATCTTGATTTCTTGTTCAAATAAATTGAGACAGTAAGGAATATTGAACACTGACTGGATATTTCATTACATTAAGCAATTACTTTTCCTATTAATGAATTAATTATAGATATATTAAAATAGTATTTTAGATATACATGTTGAATTTTTTTAGATGAAATTATATGATTCCTAAAATTTACTTGAAATAAATTTTGCAGTGGGGAAGTGAGTAAAAATGTATAGATGAAACAAGACTGGCCATAAATTGGTAATTATTGAGCCTGAGTGATGAGTTATGTGAGGGTTCATTGTACTATTTTTCTCCACTTCAAAAAGTGTTTAAAAATTTTTCACAATAAAAATTAATTAAAAAATTATGGCTTAGTTTTACAAATGTATGTTTAGTGAACAGATTTTAATAATACTAAAGAAATATCCTGCAATTAGTAAGTAGAGTTTAACCCAGGAATTTAAGGATACTTTCGTATTTAAAAAGGTATCAATAAAATTTATCACAATGGTTCACCTAAGTAAAGCCTTGGAATCCTTAGAGTAGACATCAAATAGCAAATACCAAATAACATACTCACAATTGCATTTTTTAAAACTGTAAGTGAGAAACCCTCAGCCAGGTACCTTGGCTCATGCCTGTAATCCTAGTACTTTGGGAAGCTGAAGTGGGAGGATCACTTGAGGCCAGGAGTTCAAGACCTGTCTTCATAACAGAGTAAGACCTTGTCTCTACAGCAAATGAAAGCATTACTGGGGACAGCAGTGCATGCCTGTAGTCCCAGCTATTCAGAAGGCTGAGGCAGGAGGATCACCTTAAGTCTAGGAGTTCAAAGTTTCAATGAGCTATGATTGTGCCACTGAACTCCTGGGCAACAGAGCAAGACCTGTTTCTAAAGGAAAAAGAAATCCCACTTCCTTAACAAGATGAGGAACCAAAATTAATGATGAAGTAACCAAACCATTGTTTCTCAGAGTGAGGTCCATGGCCTACTGACATCTGGAGGCTTGGGAGATAGTAGTTAAAAATAAAGACCTGCCGAAACATGAGCTATCTGCATTTACCTGCTGGAAACACTACAAAAGCCCTCCTTAGTTGATTTCCATCTGTCTTTCAGCATTGCTTCTATCATCTAACTTGCCCCAAAGAGTCTCCACTCCTACAAAAGTGAACTGATTTGGTCATCTTACAGTTAGTTTATAAAAAATATTCTAAAAGAAAAAAAATCTTATATCTGATTGAAACCCCCTCATCCTAGACAAGTTCAAATTGGATCCCCTTTGTGAAGTTCTCCCAGACCTGCCAACCCAACTTTAGACTGACGTAATTGCTAGGGTGTTAATATGGTCATCACTTCTATAATTTAACAGAAAATATTATTGTATGTTTACATGTCTGCCTTTTTGACCATATTATGAATTGCTTTTGATCAGAAAAAGAGATGGATGGTTTTTGTTTGCTTTTTCATCCCTTGGCCATATGTAAACTACCTAGTATATTTAATAATGTAGTCAATGCTTTAAAGATAGTAAGATTTTTCAAAATGAGTTTTTTTAATAGTTTGCTGATTATGTATAAGGACATTTAATATCACAAAAAGAGAGTAAAGAAGTCTACTTTAATACAGGATTTTCTTCCTGAATGTGGTCTGAAAAGACTGTACAATGTGAATATTGGGGGGGGGGGAAATGCAAAGGTAGTTATTTTATCAATTTTAAACATCTATTAAAATTGACTTAATTCTATTCAGCCATTTCATTTAGCATTGTTAAACGAAAATATACATACTTTAATTTCTAACCACTTAATGAATTTTATCATTACTTAATATTTTATATTAATATGTAAATAATTTTTGAAGTTAGACAACTCATTTAACTTAATTCAGTGAACATAGTAAGCATAGTTGACATTAATGATTTAAACAACTAATAATGTATTTTGTGTTGAGAAATTCATGATTTTTTTTTTAATTTAATTCCAGTTGTGTTGCTTGATACAACAACTGTGCTGGGAGAGCTAGGATGGAAAACATATCCATTAAATGGGGTAAGTTTAAATATCTTTGAAAAATCGCCATCTTTGTTAGGTTTTTAAGATCTCATAATAATTGATGGAATGGTGAATTTTGGGGTCTACTTGTTAGGAATTTGGGCATATAACTTAAATCACAAAGTAAAGATTAAAATACAATTAGAACTGGTAAACAATGGAAATGATGCATAAAGATCCTTCCTTTCTCCTAAATTAGTAATTATTCTTTAATACTATGTTTATTATACGTAGTAACATTAGAATCTCCCATATAAGTATTTTCCTTTAATATGAATTTCTATGTATACATTTATATATATGTTAAATTTAATACCCTCAGTGAGTGTGCATAAGCAAACTTTGGACTACCATAGTATAAGTGGATTGTGCAAGTGTTAAAAATTTGATTTTTATTACAAAATACAAATCTACTAAAGTATGTATTTTTGAACTTGGTAGGAAGATACAAGGTGATTGTTTAGTTAACTGAAAGTAGTTGTATTTAAAGGCTTATAAGGATGTGTAATTTGCAAAATATAACTTTTAATGGACCAAGATTTTAGCTACAGTTGTACTTGACTTTTTATGTATTTTCATATATTTTGCATCATTTTTGCATTACAGTATATTTCTGCTTCTTGTTTTCACATTAAACTAAAATAAAAGGATGGTTTTGTAGCATTTGCTTTGTTTTTTGTCTAAACAAAATATTCAATAATAAAGGCAGCCACATGGTTTCAGATACACTTGGGTTAGCTTTCCTTTTTTTCCTTAGAAATAGTAGTTTTCTCCTTAATCGCGTTCTTGACATTTTTACATTGCTTCTTCAAGTATATCATCAAATTTAAATCTCAAAGGAGAAATCGATCCAAATGTTTTATTCTCTTAAAGTCTTTCACATATTGCTGTTTGAATTTGACATTTTACATCAACAGTTATTCACAAATAAGCATGTATTTTCAACTATCCTATGAAAAGTGAAATCTTCCTCTTTTGCTATAACAGCCCATTTACTTCTTTAGATTTATAAGTTTTATATACTGTGAGTTTATTTTTCTGAAATTTTCATTTATTCTACTAGAGCTCTCATCAAACTCTGAGATATGTATCTGAAACTAGGATTATTCTTTTATCTTCATTGTCTTATATCCGTTAAAGTGAGTAAACATTAGTATTGTTGAGTATCTTAAGCAGGTCATGTTTATCACTTTTAAGAAATAAATGAAATGTTTCTAAAATACCTTTGGGTGTGTGTGTGTGTGTGTGTGTGTGTGTGTGTGTGTCTAAATAGCAGATGTTTAAAATCTTATGAATAGTGGAATGGATAGATGATATAAATAGGTTTTAAAGAAAATATGCAATCAATTTTTTTCATTTTTTAATGAAGAGGATAGATTACTGGTACTAATGGAGCTTTACTTAATGCTATTTATAGGTTAAAATAAGCAACTAATCGGTAAGGATGAAGAACTTTTTCAGGAGGCTACTAAAAATGCCAAGAATGAAAATAATCGAGATATCAATACAGGTTACAGTATTTAAAATCCACCAGAATCATTAATCAGTTTATAACATGTAAACTATCATTCATATGCATACATTAAAATTGTTATTATATCTAATTGAAATCATATAAATTTTTCAGGTATTCAGGTTCACTGAGGCATGCTAATTTGATTGACCATTTTAACAATTACATATTTACGTAGACACTAATTCGGTTGATTTTACAAATACGTTATGAGTGGAAAAGATAGGTAGACAATATAATTGGCAGTATGTGTTATAAAGTGTATCTGGTATTTTTATAACTAATCTATTTCCTAGGAATAACTTTTTAATTGAAAAAACCCTTTCTATAAAGAAGATTTTTTTCAAGTGCTACATGAAATGTAGGAAATGTATTCATTGATTCCATAGATTTTTTTTTTACTTAAAATAGTCATTTCTCTATTCTATGCTGATATAGTTACAGAACTAGGCATCCAGCGTGTGCCTGTGAACACACCAATAAATAGTCATTTCAGTAGAAATTGAACATTCCTGGTTAGTAATTATGGAAAAAGGATGAATAGCCTGAACAAATACCGTTTTAGGCTTACAGAAATGAAAAGAGAATTGTTAATTTTCTAAAACACTTCCTTATTAATTCATTTGTGTCAACATTTAAAGTATACTTTGTTTTCTTTTAAGCATTGTCCTGAATTCAATTTAACAAACTTCTGTTTTATGCTTTTCTATTCCAAATACCCTGTTACTGTGCTTAAGACAGATTTTTCTACCCTCAAGGACTATTGAAGCACAGCAATAATTATACAGAATCAGTAGGCCAAAGAATGTGTCTTCAGGTTGTTCCGAGTAAGTTTTGTGAAAAAAATAATAAAAGGAGATATTAATTCTGGTCGGGAAGAATTGTGAATAAGAAGTTGCATGTCAGCTCTTTGAAAAGAACTGTGAAGGAATCACATACAGGCTTGAAAAAAAGGTAGAAGGCAACTTCTAGGCGAAGGGAGTGTCTTGTACAAAGGCATAGAATTATTTCATGTATGCCTCAAGTTTTAGGAATGTTGAAAATCATTTGGCATGTAGGGATGCAGTGAAAATAATCATTTGGCTGGGGTGGAAGTATACAATGAGAAACAGGACCTGTATCATAGGCTAAACCACATTTACAAGACTTAGGATTTCACTAAGTTGAGGTGGACAATTCATATCTCAGCATCAGTAAATTAACTTTTAAAACCTTGTGTTTAATGTGTCTGTGGTGGATGAGATCTTTGTTACATAGTAGTATTAGACTTAGATATAGCCACTATAGTATACAAAATCAAATATACTTTTCAACAATGGAGTACCATGAATTAAACATCAAGACAAAATTGAATGTTAGGAGAACAAAAGTGCTGTTGGATATTACATCACATTTTATTTTAATGACAATTAGAGATTAGAAAACTTTGTGTTTCTCTGATGCTGAATATTGGTTTTGAATGTCTTATAGATAATTTTTGTGTGCTCTGACTTAGATGATCATTAGGGCTTGAGCAATGCAATATAGTACAAGAGATGTGATCTTATCTGTTGGACATAGCGAATTGGTATTAGGAAACTTACCCTGAAATACTTCGTGTATTAGTCACGGTTCTTTGGAGAAAGAGAACCAGTAGGAGATATCTTTGTATCTATTTTGTATATCTACATCTATTTTTCTACCTGATGAGAGAGATACTGAGATTTATTTTGGGAATTGGCTCACATGATTATGGAGGACATGAAGTCCCATGATCTACAAACTGAAGAACGAGGAAAGTTGGTGGTGTAATTTATTCCTCGTCCAAAGGCCTGGGGAGTGGGTACTGATGTCAGTTCCCACGTCTGAAGGCCCATAACCAAGAGCTCTGACCTCTAAAGGCAGGAGAAGACAGATGTCCCAGCTTAAGAATAGGGAGCAAATTTGTCTTTTCTGCATCTTCTCATTCTAGCTCCACTTCAATGCCTTGGATGAGGCTGAGCTACATTAGTGAGGGAGGGCAGATATTCTTTAGTTTGTTGATTCAAATACTAAGCTCCTGCAGAAACATTGTCACATGCACACCTAGAAATAATGTTTTAGCAATTATCTTTAGCCTAGTCATGTTAACACGTAAAATTAACTTTCACAGTTAGGAAAATAAGAAGATATGTCATTCATGTGTAAATAAAAGCTGTAAGTAAACCTAACACCTAATGATTTTTATAATAAAAGAAGCATAGATTACAATTAACTTCTGTAGAAAGATACTTTATTCCATTAATCAGAGCCCATCATTTCTCAATATAATTTTTCCAAAAATGAAAATCAAAGATTGAATGTACTATGGTAGAGAATAGAGTATCTACTAATAAATCATTTGTTTTTATAATGTAATTTACATATTTCATATAGTAAGAAATAATTCATAATAGTACAAGATTTCAGCATTATATTTTGATTTATCCTACAATACATTGAAATTATCCAAAACTACCATGTACATATTCAAATTCCAAAAATATTAATTTTGGTGATAACTTCTGTTGGTGAATATGGATTTTTTTAGTTACTGTTTTCAAGCTGATATTTAAATAATTTTTCTTCTTAGAAACTTCACAACATATATGGCAATGTTCTAAACATCCATCATGTTAATTTCAGTTATATTGTTTTATATTTCAAAGAAATGCATTAGGTTTTGTTAATTAATTCTATAAATATGCATTTCTTTAATATCCATGTTTATAAGACATTTTATAGCTGTGAGATGTTACCATCCACATAAGGGAAAGGGCTTGAAAATAGTACTCATATCATTAGATTATTAGAAGGATGAAATTTTGTAATATATGTAAAGAAGTTAAAACAATGGTTTATAATAAACATTACATAAATATTATTGTTACTGTTAGGAGTACAGCAAGAACCTTAAATATCTTAAAGAAAAGAAAAATACAGACTTATGTGTAGACTGTTTCTTTGCTTTTTCCAGAATCACATTTTATCATGTATCAAATATTTTTTTCTGACCACAAGCAATTATATTTTTGTGCCTTTATTTAATAAGATGAAAATATAGAATGAGTCATTTTTTCATGTAAGTATAAATAATATATACATCTATACTTATTTAATCTTTCACCACACATTGTGAAAAAAAAATGCTGTTATACGTACCGGAGGTGGTGATGGACATAGTCATTACAAAAATTTGTGAACCCTCTGAGGATCTGATAGTAGTTATGATCTTAACTGTGAATAGTATATTGCTTGATATATAATCAAAATATATGTCACATTTAATTAAGTTAGCTTCATAAGCAAGAGTTGCCAAAGCAAGTTTGGACAGTAATAATAGAAATACTCATTGACCCTAGATGTGAGATTCCATCGTGATAATGGCCCTTAAAAGATGCTGAATTGAATTAACCAGGAGGTAGGATTTGAAGGCCAGCATATTCAATATAATATGTTCCCTTGAAAGCATTTCTCTAGAAAAGTAAACCTGAATACTCTTGTGGAAGAGATAGATAGACATAGTCCCTACATTTTTTCCTTTGGTTTGGTAACTCGAATATTTTAAAAGAGCAGCCTGTAAATGAACAGCCTTCTACACAAAATCTCATGTGATAGCTGAGCCTATTTGAAGATGGTCGTGTTAAGCACCCAGACTTTCTCTTATATTCATTTGCAGTTGGAGGAACAAAATCTGCAAACCAGCCTTTGTTTCTTGAGACCATTCCTTTGAGGGCCTTGTCCCTATTGAAGCATATGTCAGCACCGGTGAGCTCATGATTGCCTGGAGATCTCCTTGTGGCTTCTGGAACAAGCAGAAAGGAACACATGGCATTGTAGGATAGAAGCCTCCTGTGTTTACGGAGGGTAGCTTCCAAAGTTGCTGTCTGCGCTGCCCTTCCTTTCTTGATGTAGAGTTAAGTTTCTGACCTATTTTGTTTTTCTTCTCTCCAAAGAATGTCTTTTAACATTTCTTGTTCTTGCAAGATGGGTCTGCTGGCAACACATTCTCTGAATTTTGTTTGAGAAAGTCTTTGTATCTTCTTCACTTTTGAGAGAAAATTTTACAAGGTATAGAATTCCAGGTTGGTGGGCTTTAACAAATCTAAATGCTTTAAATATTTCACTCTACTCTTACTGCTTGTGTGGTTTCTGAGAAGGAAGTGTATGTAATTCTTATCCTTACTCCTCCATACTAAAGGTATATTAGTCTTCTGGCTTCTTTCAAGGTTTTTTTTATATTTGGTTTCTATTTCTTTTTTTGATGTGAGAGTATTTTTTGAAATTTGAATAAAGTATACGTCGATATAGTTTTTCTGGCATTAATCTTGATTAGTGTTCTTTGAGCTTCCCGAATCTGTGGTTTGGAGTCTGGCGATAATTTGGAGGAACTTCTTTGTCATTATTGCTTTAAATATTACTCTCTTCCTTTCTCTTTTACTTTTCCATCTGATAGTCTCATTACACATAAACTGTTGGGTTTCTGCTTCCTTAAATTATTCTCAGGCTGAGGCAGGCGGATCACCTGAGGTCAAGAGTTCGAGACCAGTCTGGCCAACATGGTTCTGAAACCCCGTCTTTACTCAAAATACAAAAATCAGCTGGGCATGGTGGCAGGCACCTGTAATCCCAGCTACTCAGGAGTCTGGGGCAAGAGAATTGCTTGAATCCAAAAGTTGGAGGTTGCAGTGAGCCGAGATTGTGCCCCTGCACTCGAGCCTGCAAGACAGAGCAAGACTCCATGTCAAAATATATATATATATACCTGTATCCATTCATCCATGTGCCATGTCTCCAATTCTAGGGCAGTGTTTCACCTGCTGATCTAAGTGGAGTTGTTGGTTTTTCAGCTTGTTCAGCTTTTTACTCGGTATAAGGGAGAGACTACTTCTAAACCACTTATATGCTGTACCAGGCAAAATAATACATTTTCAGCTGTCACAGACATTATATATAATGGGCTACAACATTTGCTTAAGCAGTTTTACAAACTATGATTCTCCTTAATTTTACTTAGCCTTCTGTTTTCTTACAATGAACAGTCCTGAAATTTTCACTTTCTCTTCATATAAATCACTATCAGTAGCAGTTGGCTTTATTTTAAGTTCATTCAATCTGAATAATAAATCAAGATTTTATGCCTTTAATTCTATATGTCTTGACTTCATAGGAGTAACTGTGTAAATTTCTGCCCCATAATATTCAGATTATTAATGTGTCATGAGTCTATAAAAGAACTGCAATTCAGTATTTCAGCATTTTACATACTTTTTGTGATCTTAGTAATATTTATATGAAGTAAATATTTTTATTACCACATTATATATGAAAAAAATGGACCTGAGAAAAATTTCAAGACCTACCCAAGGTTGTGATGATGAAAGGTGGTGGTATTAAAACTGGGGTCATGTCAATCCCAAAGCCAAGACTTTCGCCATTACAGTGTACCTATAATCATGAATTGATTTTCAACACTGACAACTGTAATGTACGGTGTAAAAGAACCCTCTAAGCCTGATCAGCTGCAGACGTAATCTAGTTACAGTGATGTTAGAAAGACAGATTTTGTTTAAAAGGATACATAGTTATCGAAAAGCACTGTAAAGATGAATTTATCTTTGAGGCTTAATTAATAATTAAACTAAGGGTGCTTAATCACAGATGTTTAGTTAAAACCATAGGAATATTTGGTGCATGTTTTATATTGTTTTTACATTTTATTATCTTAGAAAGGAACTAAAGAAATATTCCTTTAGTGTGTCTCTTTTGAAGAGATTATTTTCATTTATTTGTGCCTCAATAATTACGTCTTTAATACATGTCTGTTACTGACTGTAGGCTAATTAAGTGTAAAATATGGAGTAGTCCAGTCCAAAAAAAACTTATAGAAATAAGCACATTTGAAATGATAGAGTGCTCGTCATTCTAAAAATGTCTTCTAAAGTAAATCGTCCCTCCAAGGGGCTTACTGAAGGGTACCAGTTACAGTCAGTGATGCAGCGCCCTACTTCCTCACCCACATGTTACTGAGAAAAAATGAACACAGAATCAGACAACTAGTTCATTGACTAACCACCTCCTGTCACCTTTTCTGGGGATTTCCATAAAGGACTAAACCAATCAGACTCCTCTTTTAGGAATTTAGGATTTCTGTGTTAAGGGTTCAGGAGAAACATCTGCTACAAAGATACATTGAAAGATACATGCAGAAGGGTTAGAGTGGGGAAGCTGTGATGAACTGAAGTCGTGTGAAAGTAGCAGTTATAGGAGAGCAGGAAAAAATCCAGGAGCTAAAGGGAGGCCATCCAGTAGTTGCAGGAGACCATAGAAGATGCAAAGAAAGAGCCATAAGGAAAGGAAAGATTAGAGTACTTGACACCTCTAGTAACAACAGTTTCTGCTGAATCTTCAGATCTAACTCTTAGTTTTTCTTAAATTCCTTTTATTTGGGCTGCCAGATTGTATAGATTACACTAATAATAATAAAAACAGTGAAACACCAGCACCATTTTGAGATGGCACAGAAAACATGAAAGACCATGGAAGGTGGAATTTCCTTGAGAACTCAGGCACATGAATCATCCAGAGCCGTTGGCTTTCTTTTATCAGCTCATGCATGGGTAAATAACCTCCCCTGCATCAGGTAGTGCAGAGAAATAGGTGAAGGAATATGTGTAGTTTATATATTATCGAGTCCATAAATTTTTAAATATTTAGTACTTGAGCAACTATGATTTGTGTCACTCCATTCTCCACTATCTCAGAATATTCCTTCCTGTGTAGCAACCTCTGCAAAAGAAAATGGATTGCTGCCTTATTTTTCACTAGTTGAAAGAACATGTTTTGGAGAATGATGAAATTAATTCTATGGTGAGGAAGAAAAGTAACCAAAAAGCAGATAACACTGATTTTGTAAATCAGATGTGAAGTATTTATTGATGTTCATGAATATGTAATCACCCTTAAATTCTCTGGGCAGCTAAAAAATAAGTATATATGGAATTCATTTTCAGTATCCCTACTGTTCTTTAATGTATAGCCATTATGATGTCTTTCTGTAAAAATATGTAGATATATAATATACACACACACATTTTTAAAAGGTATGGGCTTCATTAAGCCAAATCTTCATGACTTACATAATACAGTCTTTTATTAATTCTCTATATTTTTTACGTTGTTACTTACAAAACATTAACTTCAGTCTTTACTTCCAAGAGAAGTTTCTGTTTATTTCTTTTAAAATAAATTCCTGTATTATAAAATATAAACCAAGATTCTGATTTTATCAGCAAGTTCTAATTGTTTTACTTAGTCATTAAAATATTTATAAACTATTTTATTTATAAATAAAATAATCTGTATCTAAATCCAGAGCAAGCACATGCAAATACTAAATTGTCTTAGGAAACCCTATGATATTATTAATAAAATACTTTACCATATATAACGTATTAGACCATATTTTCAATTTTCTTTTGTAAATATGGGGGGGGCCTTGTTATGTTGTACATACTGGTCTCAAACTCCTGGGCTCAAGTGATCCTCCAAGCGCCCCCATGCCTGGCCTAGACATTTTTATAAATTTAACTATTTGCTATTTTAAGTGATAAATTTACTCTTATCTTCTACAGGCAACTATGAAGTCCTATTGATTCAACCTCCAAAAGCTCTGTATCATCAGCTTCATCTGTCAGTCAATCATCAGTTTGACTGTTCATCATTTCCTCTCCAAATTACCATAGTTGCATCCTAGATTGTTTATGTGCTTTGAGCCTTTCTCCAGCCCCTTCCTTCAGCCTTTCCAATCCACCTCTCATCCTGTTGCCAGAACTGATTTTCTAAACTGAAGATCTATTTATGTTCATATCCCTGCTCTGCTAAACTCCTCTCCTTCTCCTAACTTGTGGCCAACAGCTGCCTCTTCTGATCTTCGTCTTTAACATTCCCTGACCTTCAGCTACCTCCACCTTCCAGCCTTTCTGAAAAGCGCCTTTTTGGTAGTTTCTTCCATGCAACTTGCGTTCCCTTGTTTCTGGATATAGGACCGTGCTGTTACCTATCTGGAACGTTCCTTTTTGTCTCTCTTCATTCCAAACCCCACTTTCTCTCTCTGACTTTTTCCTATTGGTCTCTTAGGACAGAAATGTTCTGTCTTTTCTATCCAGAAAATTATATTGCCAAAGGTTGAATTAGACAACTCCTTTTCTGGGGTCACCTGAAACTCAGTGGATATCATAGCATTTATCTCACAATATTTAAATGTCTGTCTTTTGCCAGATTGTGAACTCTTGGAGTAATTGACTGGGTGCTGTGTCTCTGGGTCAGGTAGATGGCATAGTAAGTGCTGTATGAGGGCTGCTCAGTAAAAGGTGGCTGGATAGCTAAGTAGATATACAGCGAACAGATTATTTTAAGTAAGATATTTGTTAAAAGCTGTACTTTGCAACTCTAATTGGAGCTGGAATAATTTGATACCAACTTTCAGCAGAATCAGTGTGGGAAAAAAACTAAATGGCTGTGAAAATTGAACTGTGTTCTTATTCATCGTTGTTCATAAGTACAGGTAGAAAGTTTATACATTTGCTCTCATTTTTGTATTTTAGACAATCCATTTCTCATTATCTATTCTTTCACTAAAATAGAAGTTTAAAGGTGGAATGGCAAGATATTTACCTACAAAATAAAAAAACTACAAAATAGCCTATCAGCCGTTTAAGTAATACCTATCAAGACTTAATAATATAATTTCAAATGATTAATGACTGGTTTAGAACAGTTGATGATCTGAATCACATATGGGAATTATTAACCCCAGATGGTTCTTAATCCTGCACCGTGTTATTAAGATGAAGATAAAAAATAGAACATACGGATTTTTTAATGATTGATAGATAGACTGCAAATTTTAGAGAATTTATACTAACCAGTGAAGCTTTCAAAAAGTATGGGTCGGTGTTAAATGTTAAATAGGCTTTTGTAATCTGTATTCCATGCAATTAGTATTTTGAATTAATGTACCATAGTTAGCAAAATAAATTCTTAAAATGATTTTATTTTAGCTAAGCTAAACGTGTTTTGCTAATAAATACAATCCTTAACTTAGTCATCTTCTTCCTCATAATTAACATTGTATACAAAAATATTTCAATGAGATTAAAGAAGTCTTTCAATTAAAAGCATGGAATTAGGATTTGTATGTGTATATACATAGTATATATAATTTTTTCCTTTGAATGTTTATGCATCCTACAGGCCACATTTGGAAAGATAAAATGAAATTTGAATTGTTGATTTAGAGAGTTTTATTTAATAACATTATTAATTAAGCATTGTATGCTCACCTTAAATGTGATGCTTTCTGATGTACATTAGAAGTGATTTCTTTATGGTTACCAGTGAAAATACTCTAAGAAATTCCCTTATTCATTATAAATATTATAGTATTTACACTATATGTATTTATACTAAATAAATATGTACAGCCAACATATTATAGTTACTTTTATTCTTTCTATTGATAAGCATTAATACTAATTGTTGGGATGACCATAAGTCCTAGTGAGAACAGAATTAATTAGCAAGGCACATTAAAAACATAAATGGAGGCCTGTATGACTGGAAAGTGGGGAGAGAGAGAGAGAGAGAGAGCGAGCGAGCAAGAGGGTGGCAGAATGAGAGAGGAAGAAGGGTATCAAGGAAAAACAGATAAAAGAACCTTGTAATTGATGCTAAGGCATGCCATTATTATCCCAATTTCAGTGTAAATTTATTGGAGAGTAGTAAGCAAACTAGCATTTTGAAAAGATTAACTCAATACAAATAGAATTGTTCAACCCGAGTACAAGGAACTTAATAGTCTGGCTTTAGACGATTAGGTTGAATATTCTAATGTAATATTGTACATTTGACAACAGACACTATTATGACCTAATGTCATTAAATATTATCACATAGCCCCCATATAATATGCCTATCTAGATATACAATTTATGTCATTCCAACAATGACTTCTTTCTTACAAAATAGTATTTATATGATGGTTTTGAATAGCTCTTTAAGATTTGAAATCTCTAATTGTAAGCCTCCAATTGTAATCCTTTACCAGAGAGAAGGAATAAAATTTGAATGGTGAAAAACATATAAAGTGAATATTCACAAATATTGTCTACATTTTTACTAGTTTATCTTTGATATTTAACATTAATTGGTAGCACTAAGTTTGCCGTCAATAAATATTACTTAAGTGAAAACTTTAGAAATTATATTGAGTATTAGAATTATTAAAGAAAAATATGTTTCAAAAGTATACAGAACACTTAATATGGTGTTCCCATTCTGCCTAATTTAATTTACATATTATCTGTTATCAGGTTTAGATTTTGTAGGATTATGTTTTCATTATTTCACTGAAAATCTGAAAAGCAGATAAAACACTTCAGAGGGAAACTATGAATGTTACTGTATTTCCTTATTTCATTAAAGGCCCATCTCCAGCATTTTGCCTTTGTTTATAAATGTAATTTGGATAAAAATTTATGAACGTAATGCTGGATACAAGGTCAATATATAAATTTAATGTTATTTCTGTATATTATAAACAAAAAAAAACGTAAAATGTATTGTTTTCAACAATATCAAAAAATAGAGATGATTACTGCACAAATTCACTCATGTGTAGAGTCTAGAGAATTTGATCTCCTAGACTTAGTGAGTATAATAACAGTTACTGGGAGATAAGAAAGGTAGAGGGGAGGTGACTGCTCCATGTGGACAAATTTACAGTCAAGAGCAAGAAGTTATGGTGTCCTATTACACAGTGGAGTGACTATGGTCACAATAATATTGTACATTTCAAAATGACTGGAATTGCTTTGGACACAGTATGGTTATTTTCATGATATTAATGCTTCCAATCCATGAGCATGGAATGCTTTTCCATTTGTTCGTGTCATCTATGATTTCCTTCATCAGCATTTTGTAGTTCTCCTTGTTCACCTCCTTTGTTAAGTATATTCCTAGGTATTTTGTTTTATTTTTGTAGCTATTATAAAAGGGATTGAGTTCCTGATTTGATTCTCAGCTTGGTTGTTGGTGGTGCATAGTAGAATTTGTGTACTCTATTTTGTAACCTGAGACTTTACTAAATTCATTTATCAAATACAAGATTGTTTTGGAGGAGCCTTTAGGGTTTTCTAGGTATAAGATGATATCATCAGAAGTGGGGAGGGTGGAAGGGGCAGTGAAGATGAAAAATTACCTATTGGGTATAGTGTACACTATTTGGGTGACCTCTATATTAAAAGCCCAAACTTCACCACTGCACAGTTCATCCATGTAACCAATAACCACTGGTACTCCTAAAGCTATTATAATAAAAAATTAAAAAGCAAAACCAAAATAGCTATAAGAGGAATTTTGAATGTTCTCACCCCAAAGAAGTAATAAATGTTTGAAGTAATGGATTTGCTAATTACCCTGATTTGATTACTACACAATATATAGATGTATCAGAACATCACAGTGTACCCCCAAAAATATGTATAATTATGTGTCAATTCAAAACAAAGTTAATTAAAATCACACAAATACTTAGTATAAAATATCAAAAATTTAAGAAAAGGTGTGCGAGAACATTGCAGTGAAAACTAC
Source organism: Sapajus apella (assembly GCF_009761245.1). Lineage (NCBI taxonomy): Eukaryota > Metazoa > Chordata > Mammalia > Primates > Cebidae > Sapajus > Sapajus apella. Next base: position 45,292,562 of record NW_022436948.1, read on the forward strand.
AAATAACCTTTGAAGAAAATAAAGACATACAAATTGAAGGATATACCTGTTCATGTATTGGAAGAATCAGTATGAAATACAAGTCAAATTTCTCAGTACCCTGTAAATTTCATGAATGTAATCCAAGGAAACACCTCAGCTAATATTTTCCCCCTTTTTAAAAAAGTTGAGTTGAAAGTAACATATTACAAAATTGACCATTTTAAAGTGAACAATTCAGTTTCTTCTAGTACATTCACAATATTATACAACCACTGCCTCTATCTGGATTAGAAATATTTTATCAACATACCCATTAATCTGTTCTTCCTCCCCCCACCTCAGGCACTGGCAAAGACTAATCTGTTTTTTTTTTTTTTTTAATCTCTCTGAGTTCACCTATTCTGTGTATTTTATATAAATGAAATCAAACAATACATGACCTTTTTGTGTCTGGCATCTTTTACTTAGCATGGTTTTGTATTTCATTTGCATTGTAGCAAGTGTCAGTACTTCCTGTTTATTGTTGAATAATATTACATTGTATGTATATATCCGTTTGTTTATCCATTCATATATTAATGAACATTTGGACTTTTGCACATTTTGTTTACTGTTAATTGTATTGCTGTGAACGTGCATGTACATTACTTGTTTGAGTTCCTGCTTTCATTTATTTCAGATACATAGGAGAGGAACTACTGGATCATATTGCAATTCTATGTTTAGCTTTATATGAAACCACCAAACTGTTTTCCATAGTGACTGAACCATTTTTATTTTTTTGCCAGCAATGTGTGAGGGTTCCAGTTCTTCCCTATCCTCTGCAATGCTTGTTATTTTCCATTTGGTTATTCTAGTTTTTATGTATGTAGAAATTGATAAGTCATTGTATTAGTCTGTTTTCACACTGCTGATGAAGACATACCCAAGACTGGGAAGAAAAAGAGGTTTCTTGGACTCACAGTTCCACTTCGTTGGGGAGGCCTCACCATCATGGTGGAAGATGAGCACTACTTACATGGCAGTGGCAAGAGAGAATAGGAGGGAAGCTGAAGCAGAAACGCTTTATAAAACTGTCAGATCGCCTGAGGCTTGGTCACTACTACAAGAACAGTTTTACACGTTTTAATCATAAATGAATGCTGGATTTTACCTAATGGGTTTTTTGCATCTGTTGAAATGATCAAGTGATTTTTGTTTTTAATTCTGTTTATGTGGTGTATCACATTTATTGACTTGTATGTTAAGCCATCCCTGCATCCCTGGTATGAAACTCACATGATCATGGTGGATTATCTTTTTGATATGTTGTTGTATTTGGTTAGTTTGTATTTTGTTAAGGATTTTAGCATCGTTATGTTCATCAAGGATACTGGTATATAGTTTTCTTTTTTCGTTATGTCCCTTCCTGGTTTTAGTATTAGTGTGATGCTGGCTTCATAGAATGGATTAGGGAGGGTTCCTTTTTCTCTGTCTTATGAAATAGTGTCAAAAGGATCGGCACCAATTCTTTGAGTGGCTGATAGAATTCTGCTGTGAGTCCCTCTGGTCCTGGACTTTTTTTGGTGTTACTTTTTAAATTATCATTTCAATCTTTCAGCTTGTTATTAGTCTCTTCAGGGTATCTCATTCTTCTTGATTTAAGCTAGGAAGGTTATATTTTACCAGGAATTTATCCGTCTCTCACAGGTTTTCTAGTTTATGTGCATATGGTGTTCATGGTAGCCTTGAGTGATCTTTTATATTTTGTGGTGTCAGTTGTAATATCTCCTGTTTCCTTTCTTAGAGAGATTATTTGGATTTTCTGTCTTCTTTTCTTGGTTAATCTTTCGAGTGCTCTATCAATTTTATTTATCTTTATAAAGAACCAGCTTTTTGTTTCATTTATCATTTGTAATTTTTTTGTTTGAATTTTATTTAGTTCTGCTCTGATCTTGGTTATTTCCCTTTTTCTGCTGGATTTGGGTTTGATTTGTTCTTGTTTCTCTAGTTCCTAGAGGTGTGACCTTAGAGTGTCAGCTTGTGTTCTTTCAGTCTTTTTGGTGTAAGTATTTAGGGCTATGAGCTTTCCTCCTAGCACCACCTTTGCTGTATCCGAGAGGTTTTGATAGGTTGTGTCACTATTGTTGTTCAGTTTGAAGAATTTTTTAATTTCCATCTTGATTTCTTTTTTGACTCAGTGATCAATCAGGAGCAGTTTATTTAATTTCCATATACTTGCGTGGTTTTGAAGGTTCTTAGAGTTGATTTCCAATTTTATTCCACTACGGTTTGAGAGAGTGCTTGATATAATTTCAGTTGTCTTAAATTTATTGAGGCTAGTTTTATGGCCTATCAAATTGTCTATCTTGGAGAAAGTTCCACGTGCTGTTGAATAGAATGTGTATTCTGTGGTTGTTGGATGAAATGTTCTGTATGTATCTGTTAAGTCCATTTGTTCAGGGTATAGTTGAAATCCACTGTTTCTTTGTTGGCTTTCTGTCTTGATTACCTGTCCAGTGCTATCAGTGGAGTATTGAAGTCCCCCACTATTATTGTGTTGCTCTCTATCTCATTTCTTAGATCTATTAGTAATTATTTTATAAATTTGGGAGCTCCAGTATTAGGTGCATATTTGTTTAGGATTGTGATGTTTTCCTCTTAGACAAGGCATTTTACCATTATATAATGTCCCTGTTTGTCTCTTTTAACTGCTGTTGTTTTAAAGTTTGTTTTGTCAGATACAAGAATAGCTACCCCTGCTGGCTTCTGGTGTCCATTTGCATGAAATGCCTTTTTCTCCCCTTTATACTTTAAGTTTGTGTGAGTCTTTATGTGCTAGGTGAGTCTCCTGAAGGCATCAGATAATTGGTTGGTGAGTTCTTATCCATTCTGTATCTTACATATGGAGCATATAGGCCATTCAGTGTTAATATTGAAATGTGAGGAACCATTGCATTCATTGTGTTCTTTGTTGTCTGTGCACTTTGTTTTTGTTTGTTTGATTTTTGTTTTTGCTTTTTAACTTGTATTTCTGTTTTATAGGTCCTGTGTGATTTATGCTTTAAAGAAGTTCTCTTTTGATGTATTGTCAGGATTTGTTTCAAGATTTATAGCTCCTTTTACTGGTTCTTGTAGTGGTGGCTTGGTATTGGCAAATTCTTTCAGCATTTGTTTGTTTGAAAAAGACTGTATCTTTCCTTCATGTACGATGCTTAATTTTTATGGATACAAAATTCTTGGCTGATAATTGTTATGTTTGAGGAGGTTGAAGATAGGGTCCCAATCCCTTTTTGATTATAGGGTTTCTGCTGAGAAATCTGTTATTAATCTGATTGGTTTTCCTTTATATCTGGTGATTCTGTCTCACAGATCTTAAATTTCTTTCCTTCATCTTAACTTTGGATAACCTGATGACAGTGTGCCTAGGTGAAGATATTTTTGCAATGAATTTCCTGAGTGTCCTTTGTGCTTCTTGTATTTGGATGTCTAGGTCTCTAGCAAGGCTGTGGAAGTTTTCATCAATTATTCCCCTAAATATATTTTCCAACCTTTTAGAATTCTCTTCTTCCTCAGGAACATCAATTATTCTTAGGTTTAGCCATTTAACATAATCCCAGACTTCTTGGATGCTTTGTTCTTATTCTTTTTTCTTTGTCTTCGTTGAATTGCGTTAGTTTGATGATCTTGGTCTATGAGCTCTAAATTTTTTTCTTCTATTCAGTTCTATTGCTGACACTTTCCAGAGCATTTTGCATTTGTAAAAGTGTGTCCAAAGTTTCCTGAATTTTTGTTCGATTTTTCTTTAATCTGTTTCCTTGAATATTCCTCCCTTAACTTCTTGTATCATGTTTTTTATTTCCTTGCTTTGGGCTTCGCCTTTCTCTGGTCCCTCCCTGATTAGCTTGATGAGTAACTTTCTGAATTCTTTTTTAGGTAAAGCAGGGATTTCTTCTCGGTTTGGATCCCTTGCTGGTGAACTAGTGTGATTTTGGGGGGTGTTGAAGGGCCTTGCTTTTTCATATTACCTAGGTTGGTTTTCTCGTTTCTTCTTATTTGGTTAAGCTCTGTCGGAGAGAGGGTCTACGGCTGAAGGCTGTTGTTCAGATTCTTTTGCCCCACAGGGTGTTCCCTTGATATAATACTCTCCCCCTTTTCCTTTGGATCTGGCTTCCTGTGGCCCAAACTGCAGTGATTGTCTTTCTTCTGGGTCTAGCCACCAGCGAGTCTACCTGGTTACAGGCTGGTAGTGGGGTTGTCTGCACAGAGTCCTGTGATGTAACTGTCTATGGGACTCTCAGCCGTGGATACCAGTGTCTGTTCTGGTGGAGGTGGCCAGAGTGTGCAGTGGACACCGTGAGGGTTCTTAGCTTTGGTGATTTAATGCTCTATTTTTGTGCTGGTTGGCCTCCTGCCAGGAGGAGGCGCATTCCAGAGAGCACCAACTGTGGAGGTATGGGGAGGAATTGGTGGTGGGCAGTGCCCTAGAACTCTCAAGATTATATGCCCTTTGTCTTCGACTACCAGGGTGGGTAGGGAAGTACCATCAGGCGGGGTCAGGGCTAGGTGTATTGAGCTCAGACTCTCCTTGGACAGGTTTTTTATGGCAGCTATGGGGGATGGGGGTGAGATCCCCAGGTCCCTGGAGTTGTGTACCTAGGAGGATTGGGCTGCCTCTGCTGAGTCATGCAGGTTGTCAGGGAAGTGCGGAAAGCTAGCCGCCGGAAGCCCCATCCAGCTCCCACGCAAACTGAAGGGCTCCGGTCTCACTCCCACTGTGCCACCACAAGAGCTCCCAGTCTGTTTCTGGGCAAAGAGTGATATGGGCTTGAAAACCTGCCCCAGGCTACCTACCTCCCAGCTGTGAAAGAAAAGGGTTTGGATCTTTCTCTGCTTGTGGAATCTGCAGACTGGATTTGTGCCCTCCCCTGAATTCTCGCCAGGAAACTTCTCACCCTGTACAAATTGCTAGAAACTTCTGCTGGAAATTTGCTTTTCCCTGTGGAGTTTTACCCCCTCCTCCTCTCCTGTTGGATCCCTGTGGTGCCGGGTAGGAGTGGCCTGCTTGGGGACCCAGCGAGCTCCCAGGGCCTTTCTGCTGCTTCCTCTACCACTGGATTTCACTCAGTCCTCCAGATTGACTCAGTGCCAGATAAAGTCAGAAACCTCTGTAAACAGACCTTCAGCTTCTCCATTGTTGGTGTGTATTTGGGAGAGGAGGGTCTCCGTTTCCCAATTCAGTTTTGGGGTGTCACCTGGGTCCTGCATGAGCTGTCAGCTTCCTTCAGAGGGTCTGTGGGTCTTCTCAGAGTTGCTGGCCAAACCCGAATTCATGAATTCTGTGTACTGGCAGGCTCAAAACCCTGTGTAAGCCTCCAGGGCTTGGGGCTTGTGTCCTCTGAAGCCACAGCTGGAGTGCTATGTTGGCTCCTTTCAGCATGAAGTGGCTGGTACACAGTGCGTCAAGTCCCTAGGCTTCATGCAGCACAGGGACCCTGGTCCTGGTCCAGGAAACCACTTTTTCCTCCATGGCCTCTGGGCCTGTGATGGGAGGGGCTGCGGTAAAGACCTCTGGCATGTCTGGAAACATTTTCCCTAATGTCTTGGGGATTAACATTTGGCTCCTTGTTTCTTATGCACATTTCTACAGCTGGCATGGATTTCTCCTCAGAAAACAGGATTTTCTTTTCTATCACATTGTGGGGCTAAAAATGTTTTGAACTTTCATGCTCTGCTTCCTTTATAAAACTGAAGGCCTTTAATAGCACCCAAGTCACATCTTGAATACTTTGCTGCCTAGAAATTTCTTCCACCAGTTACCCTATGTCATCTCTCTCATGTTCAAAATTTCACAGATCTCTTGGGCAGGGGCAAAATGCTGCCAGTCTCTTTCCTAAAATGTAACAAGAGTCACCTTGGTTGTAGTTCCCAACAAGTTCCTCATTTCCATATGAGACTACCTCAGCCTGGACTTTATTGTCCATATAGCTATCAGCATTTTGGACAAAGCCATTCAACAAGTCTGTAGGAAGTTCTAAAGTTTCCCACATTTTCCTGTCTTCTTTTGAGCCCTCCAAACTGTTCCCACCTATGCCTGTTACCCAGTTCCAAAGTCACTTCCACATTTTCAGGTATCTTTTCGGCAACACCCCACTCTACTGGTACCAATTTACTATATTAGTCCATTTTTCCTCTGTTGATAAAGATGTACCTGAGACTGGGAAGAAAAAGATGCTTATTGGAGTCACAGTTCCATGTGGCTCAGGAGGCCTCACACTCATGGCAAAAGGTGAAAGACATTTGTTACATGGTTATGGCAAGAGAGAATGAGAGAGAAACCAAAGCAGAAACCCCTTATAAAACCATCAGATCTCATGAGACTTATTCATTACCATGAGAACAATATGGGAGAAACCACCCTCATGATTCAGTTATCTCCCACCAGGTTCCTCCCACAACCTGTAGGAATTATGGGAGCATAATTCAAGATGAGATTTGGGTGAGGACTCAAGGGTAAACCATATCAGTCACTTCCAAAATTTTATGCAAATTCAAAGACTAGCCAAGGAAATCTGAAAGAAGAAGAAAACTGTGGCATTAACACCACAAAATACCAAAGCTGATTATAGTGCTATAGTATATACTGCAGTGCAATATTGATGCAAGGATGGGCCAATTGACCGATAGGAAATACTAGAAAATTTAAAAACAGACCCATCATTTTTTAGGTGACCCAACTTACAAGATGATATTGCAATAATATGGGAAAAATATTTTTCAAGAAATGTAGGATATCCACATTGAAAAACATATATATCTTGACCTGTTATACCTTATACACAAAATTCAATACCAAATGAACTAGAGCTCTAGATGTGAAAGATGTGATTAAAGCTAAAAAATTTTCATGAGCTTTGAATAGGTAGATATTTATTAAACAGAACTTCCAAAAGAACAACCAAAAAATAAATGATATTACATATTAAACTATATTAATATTAAAGGCTTTTATTCATTAAAAGAAACCATTAAGAATGGTAAAAGGCAGCATCCAGGTTGGTAGACTACATTTACAGTACAGTTATTTTAAAAAAGATTTATATTCAGAATATATAAAGAACACCCACAAACCAATAATAAGACAGATGAAGATGTTACAATAGAAAAAATGAACAAAAAGTCTTACGTGGTATTTGAGAAATGAGAATGGCCAAATAGACAATCGAGATATGAAAAGGAGCTTAATATTTAAAATGAATTAAAAGCAAAACTTGATAATTAGAAGGATTGATAGATATGTGATTTAAAAATGTATAGCAGTTTAATATTTATGTGGTACATATTTATGTGGAACATATAAGGTTGCCATTGTAAAACTATTGTTTTTTTGGTTCGAAAATTGTTATAATAGATATATTGGAATAATACTAAAAACAGAATGAATTTTCAATATGCACATGACAAATGGCTAGACTGAAGGCAAAAGAAAATGTCAGATTTCAAGGAGGATATGGAGCAAGTGGAGCTCTCATACACCACTAGTGAGCGTGCAAATTGGTAAACTACTTTGGGAAACTATTTGGCATTATCTGTTAAATCTTAATATACACATTCCTGGCCAGACATGGTGGTTCATGCCTGTAATCCCAGCACTTTGGGAGGCCAAGGCAGGTGGATCATTTGAGGTCAGGGGTGCAAGACCATCTGGCCAATATGGTAAAACCGTGTCTCTACTAAAAATACAAAAAATCAGTCAGGAATGGTGTAACATGTTTGTAATCCCACCTACTTGAGAGGTTGAGGCAGGAGAATTGCTTGCTCCCAGGAGACGGACGTTGCAGTGAGCTGAGATTGTGCCACTGTACTCCAGCCTGGGCAACAGAGCGAATGAGACTCCATCTCAAAAAAAAAAAAAAAAAAAAAAAAAACACACACACACACACACACGCACTCCCTTCAACCTAGGAATCCTACCTTTAGATGTATGCACAGTAGAAATGTATACACATCTTTACAAAGAAACATGCACACAACTGCCAGTAAACAATAAAATATGTAAATAAATTGTAGTCTAGACATAAAAATATTATAAAACAAAGAAATTGAAAAAATTCTGTGTTTACACAGCACTGTAGATGAATGTCACAAATATATTGTTGACCGAGAGAAACTGGAAACCAAAGAGCACATATCCTGTGATTCCATGAATATGAGATTCAAAACAGGCAAAAATAATCTATTATCTTAGAAGTCATGATAGAGGTGACTCAAAGTGGCCAGAAATCCAGCTTTTAAAATTCTGGTAATATGCAGTTTTGGTATAGATGATAACCACATGGGTCTGTTCTATTTGAGAAAAATTTATTGATCTGCACATTTAGCCATGTATTTTGTTCTGTTCCCTGGGAGAAACTCCCTTTTGAATTGTGTCTGGGTCTTCTGGTTGTGCTCTTGAGAAAATATTTTTCTCATCCATAACCACAGCTGAAGTTGTCCTTGGAGAGTTATTCTTGTGAGTTGAACGGGTTACATTGCCTGTTGGTTCAGTTTTGGAGACCCACCAATTGCTTTAGAGTTGAAAAGACTTCCTCATTGCAGATATATCATTTATTTGGAAATAACATTATCTTTAAAAGCCTGGTAGGCTTTGGTCAGTTTCATGTTTCACTGAGAAACTACAGCCATTGACTTCATACAGAGAGATATCACATCATAGGAGGCAGAGAATACACACACACCTGTCTGCTTGGGCCCAAAGATGAAACATTCTTTGTTTGTTTGGTTTGAGACAGTCTTGCTGTGTCGCCCAGGCTGGAGTACAGTGGTGCGATCTCAGCTGCCTCCCAGGTTCAAGCTGTCGTCCTGCCTCAGCCTCCTGAGTAGCTGGGACTACAGGTGCACACCACCACTCCTGGCTAATTTTCCATACTGTTAGTAGAGATAAGGTTTCACCATGTTGGCCAGGCTGATCTCAAACTCCTGACCTCAAAAGATCCACCCACCTCAGCCTCCCAAAGTGCTGGGATTACAGGTGTGAGCCATCGCACCCGACTAAAAGATCACTTCTTAATGTTACGTTGACCAGGTCTAACGATATCACATTGGGAGTCAGATATAGAGGGAAATTCAAGGAATAATTGGTGAGTGTGATTGTCTGTTTAATGACTGCCCAAATCTACTTTTAATTTTAGAGCTCATGAGGTTTTCTTGATGGTTGCTTTTTTTCTCTTCAAGAAAATTCATTAATATTTTCTGCTCATGTATTCAGTTCTCTCATGGGATGAAATAAGTGTTGAAATCTTTCAGCTTGTTGCCTGTATTTCTTAACAAGTCTTTTATAATTTTTTAATTATCTTGTTCTTTGTAGGTAAATCAGGATAAATTATCAGTAATATATGTTAATGTATATTCCAATTTATTAATCACTTTTTATCTAGTCTAATATTTAGCCTAGCCTAATTCCAACTTGTGTGTGTGTGTGTGTGTGTGTGTGTGTGCACAAAGTAATGTGCCACAAAACCACATGTATGTGATGATGGTCCCATAAGATTGTAATCGAGCTGAAAAATTCCTCTTGCCTATAACATTGTAGCTTTCATGACATTGTAACACAATGCATTACTCCTGTATTTGTGGTAATGCTAATGTAGACAAACCTACTGTGCTGCTAGTCATATGAAAGTATAGCACCTGTAATTATGTACAGTACATAATACTTGAACATTATAAATGACTGTGTTACTGGTTTATGTACTTACTATGCTACACTTTCATCATTATTTTAGAGTGTACTCCTTCTACTTATAAAAAAAGTTTACAGTAAAACAGTGTATCATGTTATGTGGGCAGCCTTGTACATCTCATGTTTATTGTGTCTCTTAATTACATCATTTTCTTTTGTGTCGATTTAATTTTGTGTTGTTTTGTTCATCATGACCACAAGCTTACAAAATCAGTGGCTAATATTGTCAGTAAGAAACCATGTGAAGTGACCAACCTGGAAACAAAATTAAAAGTGATTAAGGCTGGGCACAGTGGCTCACACCTGTAACCCCAGCACTTTGGAAGGCCGAGGCAGGCGGGTCACAAGGTCAGGAGTTCGAGATCAGCCTGACCAACATGATGAAACTCTATCTCTACTGAAAAATACAAAAATTAGCCAGGCATGGTGGCATGCACCTGTAATCCCAGATGCTCAGGAGGCTGAGGGAGGAGAATCTCTTTAACCTGGGAGGCAGAGGTTGCAGTGAGTGGAGGTTGCGGTGAGTGGAGGTTGCAGTGAGTGGAGATCGCACCACTGCACTCCAATCTGGGGGACAGAGACTCTGTCTCAAAAAAAAAAGGGATTAAGGATTATCTAGGTGGGAAATTGATGATTACTGCCCGTCAGTCAGACATGTCCCGTTCTACCACAGCTATGATCTTGAATGACAAGAACAAAGTGATAGAAATTGTAAAGTATCTGCTCATTGAAAGCAACAAAACTAACTAAAATTGGAGAAGGGCCTGTATCAAATATGGAGAATCTTGCAATGATCTAGACACAGACAGAAGACCAGACAAGAAGTCTGGCCTTCTCAGCTCCATGACAGTTATGACTAAAGGAAAAAGTTTGTTCACTATATTGAAAGCAAGGCTTGACCTGTCTATGATGCTGAATTTACTGCTAGCTATGGGTTGTTTAAATGATTCAAGAATTGTTATTCATTCCATGATGTAATAGTGAGTGGTAAGTCTGTGAATGTTGATGTGAAGGCAGCTGAAGAATTTTGGGGAACTCTAGATAAGCAGATTTTGGAGGAAAATTACTAAATATGGATGAAACCTCTCTATTCTGAAAACAGATGCCTAAAAGGGCTTTCATCCAAAATGAGGTCAAGTCAATGATAAGTTTCAAGACTTACAAGGGCAGAACAACAGTCTTGCTTAGGGGCAGTGTTATGGGCTACAAATTGAATTCATTTGTGATCTGATACAGAAAAAAACCTCAGGGTCTCCAAGTATGTCAGTAAGAACACGCTGCCAATGTGTTACAGGAATAATAAGATGTTGTTGATGACCCACCTTCTCTTTTAAGATGCCCTTCTGAGTTGCTGCTATGCCAGCAAAATGGAGAGGTACTGTTTGAATAGTAACATACCTTTAAATTTTTCGCTAATCACTGAAAATGCTCCCAAATATCCTCTTTGTATTGGTAATCTTCATTCCAATAACAAAATCATGTGTCTCTCCATACACCTTTTGATCTAACCAGTGGATCATGGATTATAGCAGCTTTTAAGACCTACAATTTTGGGAGGATCTTTGTCCGTGCTATTGCTACCACAGAGGAATACACTAAGAAAACACTGTTGCAATTCTGGAAGGATGACTACAAGACGAATCTTGCTTGGGTTGGGATAATGTCGGGAAAGAACGTATGAATAGTACAGGGAAGAAGACACACAAGAGTTTGTCGATGACTTCAAAGGACATACGGAGAATGTAGATGATGCAAAAACTAACATGGTTGTGGTTGAGATGGCAAACAACTTTAATGTGGGCATGGAAGAGGATGATATTGAAGACCTCTTATAGGTGGTTCCTGAAAAATTGCTTAATGGTGAGTGGAATAGGAATGTATAGATGAACAAGAAACAAAAGAAAAGTGCTGGAAAAGAAGAATCCTCCAGAAAATTCACAAGTGTTTAGTAGAAGCTTTTGCAGACCTCAGCAAATCTTCCTAAAGATTTGAAAACATAAACCCCAACGCCAAAAGATTTTCATTAATAGAGAAGAACGTTCATGGCGTATTATCTACTAACAAGCAAATCTATAATGAGTAAAAGAAACAAACCAAGCAAACCACCATGGACAAATTTCTGAAAAGTGTGACACCTCCTCTGGAAGAGCCTCAGGCAGGTTCTTCAGAAAGTATTCTAGAAGGCACTGCGGTCATACCAGATGACAGCTCCATGCCTGCTTTTGCCCCTGAAGACCTTTCAGTGGGACAAGATAAGGAGGTGGAAGACAGTGGATCACGGATCCTGAATCTGTGCTTAAATTCTGAATCTAAGCTAATCTGTGTTTTTCGCTTAGTTTTTCACACAAAAATTGAAAAGTAAACAAAAAAATAGAATAAAGTTTGTAGAATAAAGATGTAAAGAAAAAAATATTTTTGAGTGGCTGTACCATGTTTGTGTTTTAAGTAGTATTTTTATGAAAGAGCCACAGTTAAAAAAATTGTAAATTAAAAAAAAAGCTACAGTGATGTAAAGTTAATTTATTATTGAAGAAAGAAAAAAATAGAGTTTATAAGTCTACAGTACCTTACAGGAATGTCCTAAGCCCTCACATTCACTCACCACTCAGTCACTGACTCACTCAGAACAATTTCCAACTGTGCAAGCCCCTTTCATGGTAAGTACCCTACACAGGTGTGCCATTTTTTATCTTTTATACTGTTTTATGTTGTTGTTGTACCATTTCTATGTTTAGATACAAAAATATTTACCATTGCGTTACAATAGCCTAGAGTATGAAAGCTTCTAGTGTTTGCCTGTAACCCTGGGCATCCTTGGTTTATAGGTACATCACTCTACTTTGATGCACCATCTTTACATGGCCATCTTTCCTCTGTGTATATCTATGTTTTCACACAGCCTTCTTATAAGGACACCAATCATTGGATTTGAGGAGTAGCCTAATTCATTATGACCTTATCTTATAGTAAGACCACGTACCTATTTGTAGCCTAGGTGCAATAAGCTGTGCTATGTAGTCTATGTGTGTAGTAGGCTTTATCATCCAGGTCTGTGTGAGTATACTCTATGATGTTTGCACAATGATGAAATCACCTATCAATGCATTTCTCAGAAGGTATCCCCATTGGTAAGCAATGCATGACAGCAGATATTCATTTCTAATATTCTTGCTATCCTCTTCTTTTTGCCTCATTTCACTCTATCCTCCGCCTTTATTTTTACTGTTTTTATAAATGAGGTTTTTCTATCATTTATATCATTAACATCTTAAATACGCTTGTGAATCTTTTCAGACTACATAGGGATGTTATTTTCATCCATGCTTGCTTTGTGTTTCTGATGTTGAGTTTATTTGCTTACTTCCGCCACCTGGATTTCTTCAGCATGATAGATTTCTTATTGCCAAACTAAATTTACAGACTGCACAGCACCCTTCTTTGTTTACTTGTTTTTAGCTTCCTTTCATGTGTTAAAGTGGGCGATGAAATGGTGTAAAAAGTCTGGATTCAACCAGTAAGCCAGGTCCCTGTCTTCAGTCTCACATTAATGACTTTAAGTTCTTTGCTCTGCCATAAGAATTAAAACTACCAGCCACAAGCCGTGATCTTACTTTCAGACTAGGTATCAGCAAGCCTGTGGCATCAGGTCTCCATCACGTCGCATCGGTGTTGCTTTTCTTCTAAGGAGCTCTTATGTTGTCTTCATCCTGGCTAAATAATTTTGATTTTTGAGTTATACATTTTATCATTTTGCTATCTTGGGAAACAAGGGCCATCAAAGCAAGGAATTATTTCATCACCTTAATGGGAAATTCACCTTAACACAAGCAAGACTCTTCACTTACCTATTGGGTAGAGGGCCTTTTATATGCCTGTTTGGTTTCGCAAGTTTTTCATTTATTCATTCAGGTTGAATAGTATAAGTCATCTTTTAAAATTTTTAGGAACTTCTGCCCTTAGTCCTTGAAAAAAGTTACCACAAAATTAAAACAGCTATTTTCCCAAATATTATTATAGTATTTTAGGAAGAATTATGAAAATATGGTTCGACGTTATTGTAATAAAGATAGTATGATTTTTAGAGATATATTTTGTTATAATTCCTTGTTAAGGCATTTATAAATGCTAATGCATTTTTTAGCAAAGTGTTTGTACAAAATCATTTGGAATTCTATGCCAATTATCTTCTTTTATGTGTTTGATACTAATCTTCTGGTAAACACACACATATGCATACACATGCACACACACACCACACACACATACTGTGTCAGGGTTTTTCATGCTATATGGTAATCTTGTCACGTGTCTATTAGAAAGCCAAATTTCTTCTTATAGCAAGTATAACCCATTTTCTTATTTCTTTGAAAGCAGATCTTAGTAGGTGCTAGCACCTGATGGTACTGGGTAAAGATGCAAAGCAAGCTGTCCTTTTCTTCTGGCTTTTCAGGTTTACATTTAGGAGGAAGAGAGGATGTCATTGAATCACAAATGTATCTTTATGTATTCTCATTCCTAGGCTGAGTCATCTTTTCAGAGACTCACTCTCTGTTTAGAAATGCAGTCTGCATCTAATGTCCTCAAAATACGCTCTTCTGCAGCCTGTTCCTTCTGTATAAAACTAAATGTGTCATTTGTCCCTCAGCAGATGTTAACGAATATAAACAGAAAGTCAAATGCAGCTACATATATATATAGAGAGAACGGCAAAATAAAGAGGGAGAGGTGCTAACTAAAATTAAAGTGCAATTTAGTGACTTGATGTAAAATTTTTTCTAGATGCATTGCAAAATTCATAAATATTTGTGATTGTGTTGATTGACAATGTGAATGATGTAACATACATTTTCAGCACATCTTGGCCTTTCAGGATATATGAATCTGGCAATTCCTTCCTTTGATTATGGAAAGTGTAATATAAGGGAATGAAGTCGTCCTCATTGGTGAACTAGCTAATGCCGCTATTTAGTGCCAGACAGTTACCAGGACAAAATATTTTATCCCTCATTGCAGAATTTTAATTCTTAAAACTTTAAAGGTTTTAAAACCTAAAAATGAAAAACAGAAAATAATTGATTTTGTAATATTTGCTTCGGTTTTAAGAAATCAGTGTTGTTGCCGTTGTCTATTTTGTTGCAAATAGTACTGAACAAGGAAAACACCTATTGAAACTGAGATGCATAGTTGAAAGTTAACCCTTAGCTGGGACAATGTCTAGAAATGAAGGGTAACATTTACATATATTGTCTTATTATCCAGACTATATGAAAACTATTAAAGCAGTGAACTCAGCCTATGTAATTACTTTTTAGTACTTGTAGTGTGACTTAAATATTGTTATGAGGAACCATGCTAAGGATCAGAAATAGATTTTCACTGAAATGGGAAAACATAAGTATGTCTTAGCATAAACAATGGAGAAGGATAGTTTTACAACCTCAGCAATACCTTCCTGCCTTCATTCCCTCATTCCAACTGCGACTTGTCTGATCTGAGAGTTAAAATTATAATTCAAATTGTAAAAGACTCTTATTCTCAGTGCTTTTCCATTCATAAGTTACTTAAATAATATGCATGAAATATAATTTGTAGATAATTTCAGTAACACATTATGACTAGCTAAAAGTGTAACCTCCGGAATTATTATATGTCATATATATTTTGTTATGTGTTAGTATCCTAGGGCTGTCGTGAGAAGTAACCACAGACTGATTGGCTTAAATAACAGGAATTTATTGCCTCACAGTTCTAGAGGCCAAGAGTCTAAAACCAAGGAATTGGCAAGACCAAGCTCCCTTTGAAGGCTGAGGAGGAATTTTTTCTTGCCCTGCTTGAGCTTCTAGTGTTTACCTGTTATCCTTGGCATCCCTTGGTGTACAGGTGCATCGCTCTACTTTCTGCCTCCATCTTTACATGTTCATTTTCCCCCTCTGTATATCTGTGTCTTCACACAGCCTTATAAGAACAGCAGTCATTGGATTTGAGGAGTACTCTAATTCGTTATGATATTATCTTAATTACATGTGCAAAGTCTTTTTTTCAAAATAAGGTCATATTCATATATTTTTGCCAGTGTTAGGGAGAACATGAAGTTGTGGGAAAAACTACAGGCCAGTATGTTAATTTTTGTGACATAAAATTTCTACTTATGATTTAAAGTAGAGCCATGTGACAATCAAATATGTAGGCTAATTCAATATGAAGCCAATTATTTTGATCAGTGTGTGTGTCTTCAAAGTTAACATCTGACATCTGAGTAAACTCATTTTCATCAAGAAGTACTTGGAAAGTTAAGGAGAGTTAAATGCAAAGCAATTAAAAAATATGTAATAGTTATAGATTAGTAAAACAATGAACTGCTTGTCTTTTGTTTTTTGGTATTTCATTGATAAGCAGTAGACCTGTTCCATGGGATGATGCTATCTTTAGTGAAATCGGAAGAAGTGCTGTTAAGTACAACACAGAGAAGAACAGAAGCATAGGGATTTTGAAAATCTGCACTTTTTTGTTTTTCCAATCTCAGGAAATAATCTTAATTCACACTTTAGATGTGACCTGTAACAGCCCTTATATAGATCTTGGAAAGTTTGGGAAGTGATGAAAACATGTATTGATTTTCTATGAATTTTTGGTGATCTTACAGGTGCTCCCTACTGGGAAGCTTCGATTTATTCTGTACTATGAATCATGGGAAAATGGAGGAGTATTATCCAGGCTGTTTCCTTTTAAGATGAAATGGATCTATTAATAATTATCCCTGGACAATAGGTGTAAAGAGGACACTTGAGCCTGCTGGCTATTTATACACCTACTGATCTTTTTATTGCTAATTCGAATAATTGTTACTCTCACATACCTCATCATAGAAGAGAGTAATGATCAGACATGACTTCTATTAGTCATGGTTAATGTGTCATAGTCATTGAACTAATGAGAAGAAAGGTACTAATGTTGTGGCATGACTGTGCAAAATGGTGTTATCTGTTTTGTGAAATCCCATGGAGGGAAGAAGCTACATTTGTAATTTGGACGACAGTGTAAAAGCTACTGTCTGTTTAATTTAAAATTCACATGTAGTGAATTAAATCTATTCTTGCAGATATATCTTTTTTCTCAATTGCATGGTTTACTGAAAATGAAATTAAATGGTACTGAAAATCAGAATATCGTTAAAAATACTCTGAAACCCATGGATAGGGAGGGTCAACTGTATAGGAAATACTGAAGGATACGGGGGGCTTTTGAGGAACAGAGAACATGGCTGTGACAAAAAGCATGGAAAGAGGCATTTGATTTTGGAAATCCCTTATTATCTGTAGGATATTACTGAATACACAGCTTTACATGGAGTGTGTTTGCCACAGAAATAGGTTCTGGCATGTGCCGATGTGATTAAGTACCCTATTCATCTTTGTCAGTCATGGCCCTTCAAAGGTGGATTTCAAAGAATTGCTTGTTATGAGGAGGAGGACAGGAGGAAACATTTGAAAGAACAAATGATTAATGGCATTGTTACTGAGCCTCGTAGCTATTATGCAAAACCTACAGTGTTTGTGCAAAAAAAAATGGGAACAACTGGAATATCCATGGATTTCCTCATTCTGAATCTTTGACCTAAAATACATTAACCTAACAAGCCACATATCGAAAATAAACTTGATTTCATGGCTAGATAGGAAGTGGTGCTTAGTGTAATTTCTAGCTACACATTTCACTGGGAATAGAAATGAGCTAATATCATTTCTGTTGCATAAATTATAATATTTGGTCATCAGATGCAACCTGTTAACAGAGACTAAAACTCATGGAGAATGAGACCTTCAGTAACACACAGTAGTTTTTGTCAATTTATGAGACTTTCATTAGCCAAGAGATTTTGAAGCTCTGTGCCCTGGGTACGTTGAATTAACATGGATAAATGAAAAAAAAACCTATTTTGTACTATACGTACAATATAACCTTACTTTTGTAACATCAGTACCTACCAAATGTTGGGGACTATACATGTATGTATAATATACATACAATCATAGAAATATATTTTGGCAGTGCCTTCTAACTGGTTATACTGTGGTAATCTATGATTTATTGGATTCAGGATTGGATTGAGAGTACTTTGGGAAAAGATGACTTTTTTTTTTTTTTACTTATATTGTTTAGAAAGTGTTTGAGAACTTCTAGAAAGGGACAGAATTATTAAAATCTCCCTTGTTGTAACAGATAGGATAAAAAATAAAATCACATGATTTATAGCATTCACGTTGAAGGAGCAACAGTATTCTTCGTTGCCACAAGGCCGAGAATGGTGTATTGGCCCTTAGGTAAGAAAACGAAAGAGGGATGTTTAACAAAATTATCGTTGCCAGTAAGAACAAAAAGGATCCTAGCTTCATTTTCTGGGTAAGATCCTGCGAGTATAATTATGTTTCTTAAGACTTTTTAGGTCACCACTACTCACCTTCTAACAAGTCACAGAAATAGTGGTATTATCAACTATCTGGATATGATTGATGTTATGCATTCAAGTGTCAATTCTGCCAAACACCTATTAAATAGGCGAGATATATGGTACCAATAGAAAGATTAAATATGATCCTGGAAAGTACTTTTTCATGCTTGTGCTTACAAATACTGTTCTTTACACGGACTTGGAGATATCATTCTGGCTTACTACAGAGGATGGGGTAATTATGCCATTTTTACAAAACTTATTACTGGTGTACAGTGTCAGTCTATTATGTTGCTAGTAAGAAAGACAAAGAAAAGGTAAGAAAAGGCCATGGAAAGGGCGAAGAGGATGGAGACTGCTTGGCATTATTTAACATCTTATGAAATTTCTGCACTGTGAAGAGCAGGTATACTTGTTAAAAAGGGCAGATATTTGGCAGAAAATTAATTTTAAAGCAATGTATCATCAGTCTTATCTAGTCAGGACAACAGAAACATCCTAGTTAATTCGAAGGGAAAGAATTTAAAACATGAATTTTTTTCCAAAGTATTAGAATGATGGAGGAGTAAAAGGGGAAGAGAATGTATGTAATTATCATTTACTGCTGGAAACTACCATTACCTCTTTGACTGGAGGGGCAAAAGGCAATGACCCAGAGCCCTATAATGGCATGCTGCCGTGGCCACTTCTGCCGTTCAAATTACTGACTTTCCATTTTTCAGCAACGCTTGAGTCACACACCTCCTGATGCTGCAGGAACCTTGGAGCCCGCAGGCTAACTGAAGCCCCTGGACTCATCTAGGCCGTGGATGGAATCCACATTTCAGTTGCCACTACTGCATTGCCTGTTGCTGGAGCCCGTAAGCACTGTGCTGCTGAGTCTGCTGAGCTCGCTCTGCTTCTGCTGCCAGAGCCAGAAGCAGAGGAGGGGGAAAATGCCTTTTCTCCTCTTGCTTTTAATTTCTTACCAGGATCTGTCATTGACAGGAGCTACTGGAGTCACATAGCATTGGATTCTGCAGAATTCCAGCTACATGTTGTTTTAGTTTATTCAGTAAGCATATATTGAGTATTTACAGGGTGCCAGATTTATTTTTAAGCTTTGAAGACTCCAAAGTGAACAGACGAGACAAAAGTCTGCCTCTGTGGTACTCACTCTTTAGGAGAGTGAGCAAGAAAACAATTACATATATAAATTACTATAGTGTAATGTAATGATAAGGACTAAGAAGAAAGAAAGAAATAAAATACTCTTATAGAAGTTATAGACATATCGGTGAAGCGGTGGCAGAGTTGAGGGAGTCTACCTGATAAGTAGTATTTGAGCAAACTTCTAAAGAAAATGCATTCTGAGCCATTTAGGGATCTGCAGAAGAGTGTTCTTGGGAAAGGTGTAACCTAGTACAGAGCCCTTCAGGCTCAAATGATTGGCAAGTACGAGACCAAAGCCTGGAAGCCAGCATGGCTGGTGCAGAGACGCAAAGGCAAGTGTGGCAGCATAGAGGACAAAGAGGTGTCGACACGTTCTCCTTCGCCTGCTCTGGGAAGCAATGTGAATCTCTTATGTGTGATTTTTGTCTATGGATCAGGGTTTATATGTTATATTTTCCTGTAAAGTTACCCTTACACTGTGTAATTTTCATGTTAATAAACAAAATGGGGAATGGGATAGTTGGTGTTGATTTAAATGTCAGAAGACTATTCTTATTTTTAATGGGACCATTGAGTTTTTGTTACTTAACAAACTTTAAAAATGCTCATTAAAAAGTTTTTACCCCAAATTATCATCATAACTTCATAGTATTTTAATAATTTTTAAAACAATTTTAGAGAAATAGTTAAGAAAACTATTTGCAATAAGTGTTTTTGTTGAAGTTCATTTTATTGAAAATTCTCAAGGAGACTGCGTTAATAACAAGTAGCCTTTTGATTTAGGTATTCTATGGATCCTCTTTGAAAAATGTTGTTCAGAAGGTACAGCAGATATGTACAGATATTTGTCACAATTTTAGCAATGGTAATATTTCTCAATTTGATGTACAGGATGGTGATATGCATAAGCTTCTGGTAAATAAGAAAGTTACTTATCAAACAAATTAAAACTATATTTCACTTGTCAAATTAAAATGGTAAGCAGACAACACGATAAAGGACTTTGATGCTAGTATCCTTGTTTATACTGATAGCTGTTGTATACATTGAAAAGCAAATACGTTCCAGAAACCATAAAAGCAATAATAGCAGCCATGTATTCTTTCCTGGTATTACTATTTATGAGACTCTTGCCAAAGGAATGCAAAAAGAGCACATGCGACATGTGCTTTAAAATGTTAATTGCCTAGTTATTTAAGATTTCTAAGAGAACAAAGAAAAATGGCTTTAGAATTCAAAGTACATTCTTCAGTGAATATACTTATGCTACTGCAAATAGAATTTCATCAAATTATAGATGTTTTGTGATGACTTGGGTCTATTAAAAACCAGGTTCTTAAGATCTTTTCTCCTCTGTAAAAAAGGTCTAATTTTATGGAAATATTTTGTTTTAAAATTCTTTTTAATAGAATGTAAAATGTCACTTTTTGGGGGCTTTTTCTTGTAATTTTAATATTCAGAATTATTAGTATTATGGAATTTTTTCTTTGCATGGCACTTGGCTTAATCATCTAACATTCTGAATTCCTCTAATTATCTATGAAAATACAGATTTTAAAAAATCATATGGAATATTATGTCTTTATGAAAAGACAATCAATATGAAATTAAGCTAAAAGTTATAGATCTTATCTAAACCAAACTGAGTATCTTACAATTCTGCAGCACTGGATTCTAGAATAGTAAATGTACCTGAACTGAACTATCTCCTGTGTTTTGTCACTTGTGGAAAAGCTTGTAACTTAAAAAAGATTGAAAATTATGGAGACTATTAATTATTCTCATTAGGTTTTTCTTACTATTTTAAGAATCACCCAAGAGTGACAACCTCTGCAGATGCAAAAGAAATTGATGTTAATATACCATTTGTAGATCTTTTAACTATAGTAAACTTATAGGCTATGAGAAAAATGAATTTTATCATAGATTACCTATACTTTGCAGAATCTCATAATTTAAGATTTTGAAATTGAAATAACATTGTAAGTGCATAATAAAGAATGCAGGTATATGTATGTGCATGTGCTCATGTTTACTCATGTATATAGATTT
Organism: Sapajus apella; assembly: GCF_009761245.1. Classification (NCBI taxonomy): domain Eukaryota; kingdom Metazoa; phylum Chordata; class Mammalia; order Primates; family Cebidae; genus Sapajus; species Sapajus apella. The sequence continues at coordinate 45,313,918 of NW_022436948.1, forward strand.
GTATGTCAAAACTCAAAACTATGGCAACAACTTTTTCTCCAAATATTGTGTGAATCTGCATATGATAGGCCCGCTGAGTACAGATAGCATTGAGAAATCATTGAGAAACCCAGTAACTTACTAAAAATGTTATTTTTATTTTCCTGTTTAAAAATACTGAATTATCCATATTCTTTTTTTTTAATTTATATATATATATAGAAATCCCATAGTAGGTGGCTTAGAAACGCCATTGGGTAAAGAGGTCGATCTTTAAGATCACCTTTTCTCTGGAAAGTTAAGCCTAGAGTTTGGGAAGGTAGTACAGAAATTGGTCACTAGAGGTAAAGGAGAAATCAGACCAAGGGTAGAGGGGAAGGATGGAGATAAAAGAGGACACAGGTTTCTGTAAGGATTGGATTTAGGTTTGCAAAACACTAATTGCCAGATAAATGATCTCTGGAATTTTGGTGGGAGTGGAGAATAATGAAGGAGAAGAAACTTGGGTTCTAAGAGGTATTAATGGACAAAAGTAGGTCCCCTAAATTGACATTTATAAAAGAGGACATCTACCACTTGCCCTGCTCTCCTGATGAACGATTATGGAACATCATAATGAAAGGATATGCAGAAATTAAAAAACATATTCAACGGGCATGTCTTTGATTTCTATTATATAATTCTTTAAGATGTGTTTAGCACTTTCTTGAAGATTTTACTTAAACACAAGTTGATGGTTTCCTTGAATCAAAG